>NC_140350.1:392500-746082 GCF_963514085.1 Chelon labrosus | reverse complement strand
CCAAAACAAAACATGTTCGCTACCAATTGACATTTTCTTTCAAAATCACACACGTTACAATAAATACACATTAATTTTTTTAAATCTCTTTTTTTAAATCTCATACGTTTAAGCAGAGTCAATGAACTTCTAGTCTTGTTAAACTACTACAAATACAGGACAAGTGAGACATGAAATTAAACTTACCTCTGGCCAACGGCTCCTCACCGCAGTGAGGAAACGGGCGTAGTCGACGGCCGCCTCCTCGATGGTCCTGCTGGCTGTCAGGTTGTTACTAGGAGCAAGAACACAAACAGCATCAGGTGAGAGAGGTACATTAGCATTAAGGACCTCAGTCCGCAACTGAGCGGCATGGGCCCCAGGGGTCGACATGATACCGAACGAATACTTAGTGTCTGGCATCACGGCGAATCCGTCGGCGATGGAGCGCAGGTGGGAGTCCCCGACAATCAGAACGAACTGTAACAACCAAGAAAATGTAATTAGCATGAAAATCATTAATCCCTCTAAACATCAATCACTTTCTTCATAAAGTGGCTAATAATATCACCTTCTTGTCAGGAGACTCCGGTGGGATGACCAACTTGTGGCTCCGTCCAGTGAGCGACGAAGTTGGCCACCGCAGGACCCGATGGCGGTAGCCGGTACCGCGGCCTGTTTAGTAAACGACAAAACACATCACGAGATAACGGTGTTACTGAATTGAAAACAAACCAGGAAATGTCAACAATCATTTGTTAATATGAGTACAACAGGACAGAAAAAAACAGTTTAGAAAGTTAAATACTGATGCCGAATTAATTTATTGATCATTGAGAGATACTCACGAGCACGAACGGGGGGACGAGCTTGAGAGCAGGGTCGGTGGGAAGGCTCCTCTCCGGCCGGGGGGGACGTCTGATGAAACATTAAGACCAAACACATACAGAACTCAGCAGTTAAGGAGAAAACAATAGATGTAACATTTCTAGAGCCATTTTCACGCAGACAGATGTCATTGTGGCACAGAAGCTTATCTACTGTGTAAATACCTCCAGGGGGGAAGGGGTGGACCTCAGCTCCTCCAGGTCGAGCCTCCTCCAGCGCTGCTTCACCGCCATGGAACGTCTGGACTTCCTAGGCATCCTGCTGACAAAAAATAGACAGAAAAAAAAAACAAGACAAAATACTTTTCAAAGCTTAACAGGCTATCAAACCTATCAAACTAACCTAAACCCTAACCTTTACCTAAACTCTAACTACCTAATGTAAAATAATCTAATCTAAGACAAATTAATGTAATATGTTATATTTAAATTAAATCTGTGTAGATGAAGGTGTGGTGAATGTATGTGTGTGGGTGAGGTGGCGATACTGCTCTGCGATGGTTGAGGGCGATGAATCAACTCTCAGCTGTCGAAGCACAGGAACCCTTTAATCCTATCAAAGACAATGCAAAAAAATTGAAATGTCTTTCAAATGTTATAAGTAAGTGTAAGCAACAAGCTAATAACAAAGCAGACACATGTTAAACATCTGTAGTTGTCATAAAGTGTGTGTTTTTGGGCACAATATTTCTATATTATAATAACTATGGATGATAATTATACTACTATATTAATTTATTTTAAACAGTATCATATTATAAGTTTTTTTTCATAAAAACAAATAATTACTATGACAAATAGATATTCCACACAAGTAAAGATAACATTAACTTCAGCAAATGTACAGGATTGTATCAACATCTGAATGAACATTTATTACCAAAAGTAAAAAAAATAGTCTTGTATCAAAATGCTTTTCTATTTAATGAAGGTATGATGTAAAAGTGTTTAACATATTAGCCTAGCTATTTTAACCAAGCTCTATCTACAGCCAGTTAGCCCCGTTAGCTTTTCATTAGCATAATGGCTGCCGTTCGCGCCACAGCCAGTTAGCTTTGTAGGCTTTTCATTAACACAACAGCGGAGCTCCGTCTACAGCCAGTGAGCTTCGTTAGCCCTTCATTAGCATAATGGCGGCGGTACAGGCCGCTAGCTTAGCTCTGTCTATAGCCAATTAGCTCCGTTAGCTTTTTAGCTCGGTTTAATGTTCTTGTATTGAAATGAACCAACCGTAAAATCACCAGAAAGTAATATTTAGCTTTAATAATCTCTCTTTTGATAAAGATATATACATATTACCACAGTTAGAGCTGTTTGCTTTTGTCTTTGTTTAATGTTTTATATAGAAAAGGCACAGTCACTTTTACCAAGCTTTTACCGCGGCTTAATATTCTTTAATATAAACACACCGAACATAAATAATTAAATACATTTACAGAATAACGACAGAACAATATCTAGCTTAAATAATATCACTTTTCTTTAACAATTTAATAAAATATTTGTTATCTAAAGAGGAATGAAACGTACACTTACCTCTGCCGAGAAGAAAGGGGAGGAGCAGATTCAGACGAGGGTATTTAACTCCGTAGTAACGGACCTGACCAATCAGAGTCCTCCCTGTGAACACGTCATTGCTACTGTCCAATCAGATGGATGAATTTTTCGCGGGCTTCACAGATTCACAGACACGCACACACATATGCGCGTTCACGATCTCTCTGTCTCTCTCATGGACACAGGTTAGATTCCTGAGCTACGCTATGATGCTGTTATAGATAGATGTGTGTGTGTGTGTAAATGTATGTATGTAAATATATATATATATACATATTTAGTGTATATATATATATATAAGTATATATACTATGTATTTTAACTCATACTATCCTTTTTTTTTAAATTATATCATTAATGCAAAGGATTATTGTAGCATCATATCATCATATCATCTTAGCATCGCAGTATCAAATCGTTATATCATAGCATCATATCATATCACAGACTGCTGCGGCCAGAGCCGGCCCAAGCTTCCATGGGGCCCTAAGCAACATTTGATTTCGGGGCCCATTTTGTTGCCCATTTTGTTGCATTTTATTGTTGTTCTTGCACTACAAATTATTATTGTACATTGCTGTTGCAGTTTTTTGAAACCAAAAATAATAAACCAGATTACACTTTCAAAGTAAATATGTTGTCTACTGGTTTCTTTTTGTTACACATGTTACACACTGAAATTACAAATTGTCAGGCTGACAATAGGATAATGTAAACAACACTGCCAGAGCTGCAATGAGTTTATAGTAGGTGTGTGAATGATCAACAATCAATATTGGTGGCAGAAATAGAGGGCCCCAAAATCAAATGTTGCTTAGGACCCCATGGAAACTTAGGCTGGCTCTGGGCGCACATGACCGGTGCAGCGGAGCTTTGACATTTACAGAGAGGCAGTAAGAACCACTAGGCCTACATCAGCAGCAGCAGCAGCAGCACTCTGTTGACATAAAATTGTGTTTTTGTACAGTAGTATATCTTTGATCATATAGAAAGCATCACTCATACATGCAAAGATAAATCAAAAAATAAAATAAATAAAAAATCTGTGAATTGCTCTCTGGGGCCCCCTAGTGGTCGCGGGGCCCTAAGCAGGCGCTTAGTTCGCTTATGCATTGGGCCGGCTCTGGCTGCGGCCACTGCATCACTCTCGCGAATTCCCGCAGGGCAATATTAAAGATGTCTATCTATAGTCTATTAAAGATGAAATCCTCATGACATTATTTACAACTGACCTCGCAAATAATTTCCTTGTTCACCCGTTTATCTCGTCATGATATAATCCTGATGAAAGTATACTTTCATATACTTTCATACTTGTATATATTCAATACTTTCCTTGTTCACCTGTTTATCTAGTCATGATGAAATGATTGGCGACTAACGTCGCCAATCATTTCATTTTTCACCTGTTCATATACTCATAATATAATCCTGGTGAAATTATTTGCGACTTACGTCGCAAATAATTTCATGTTTGACTACAAAAAGTAATGGTCACGTCAAGACAGGTGTGAAAGTATTCGCGACTTACGTCGCGAATACTTTCATGCTTGTCTATGTTCAATACTTTCCTTGTTCACCTGTTTATCTAGTCATGATGATTTAATAATTTTAACAATAAAACTCATTACTCCTACCTGAGCAATAGTTTAACAGTTTACGGCACAGTCTTACAGTTAGATAAACAATAATATTAAACTTAACACATCCAGGCTGTAACAAGGAATCAGCGATGAAGTGAAGACCTTCAAATTGTCCTGCGAGTCCAGCTCTTTGTCTCATGTTGGACGTCACTGCAGTCTGTCTGGATCAGCTGGAGGAAAACTATAGGCAGACAAATAGACATGTCAAATAATGTTATGTAACATACTTAATATAACTCTTATGAGTGTTCAACAGCTCATTATTTATTTAATTAAAAACATCATATTATATTAAATTACTCCAATTATATATATATACTGTCATTAATGTTGTTGCAAGCCATAAATGTTTCCTACTTTATGTGGTGGAATAATATATTTTTCAGTTTGACACAGTTTAATTTAAAAATATCTTCCCTTTAAATTGTAAAACTTCAACATTATTACTGTGATAAGCACCCGCTAGCAAGGCGGCGAATTAGCCGGCGGCTAACCCCACTAGCCCCCGCGTTAGCTCACGGCTAACTGCTGCGGCTAATTCGTGTTTAACTCCCGCGGGTCCGCGGTTAAATCCCGGTTAGCTAGCGGTTAAATCCCGGTTAGCTCGCGGTTAGCTCGAGGCTAACTCCGCGGTTGAGTCCGCGGCGGTTAGCTAGCGGCTAGCTAGCTCCGTTAGCTCCGCTAGCTTGCTAACATACATGAGCTATGCTGGAAGGCTAGTCGTCGGCTAAATCACTGGGCGGCTAGTAGTTAGCGTCTGTTACCAGTTGAGCTATTCACTGACCTAATAAGATGAAGGAAACGGGTCAGGGATGTTGTGTCAGGAGTTTCAGCAAAGCAGCCAGATATAATTTGTGTTTAAAATAAAGGAAAAGGTCATAATGTCAGGTTCTGGCCCCCTACAGTACTGCAGTAATGGTTTGGGGGGGTTTTAATGTTTTGGCAGATACTGTTTTCCACTGAGAGCTCTTTTCCCGCCTCTGGTCCCCTTCTGCTGCGTGTGTAAGCTGGTTGGGGTCTGGTTGTCATGGCTACCAGGGTCAACTGCTGCTGAAGTCTCCCTCTCACCTCTGCCTGAGTCAGAGGGAAAGCGCAAACTAGGATTTGCCCTCCGAACAAATGCTTGTATCTCAAAAACTACAAGTGCTATCGAGAAAACAAACACATCGTGAGCGTCAGCCAAGGGTTTTCTACAATTTAGTGTTGTCGCCACGCGCGTACTGCCAAAATTGTGGCCATAGTCGTTTTGGAAAGAAAGTATGCGACACGAAAATCGTCGAGAAATCCCTCTCGATTTCCACATACACACACATGGGGAAAAATTCGAAAAGCTGGCGCCGCACTCCTCGCTCAGAGGAGCCTCCAGTCCAAACCGTACGTCCCACACAAATCAAACCAACACCATCTTAAAGCCAACAAAAATCCCTACGTTTTTATGTATTTTTTATCTCTGTACCTCAAAAACTGTGGCCACCACATGAGATTGAACCTTTTTTTTTCAGAATATCACCGAAACTCTGAAGTTAGAGTGAGCGTCAGAGGGAGGGATTTTTAATTTTTTTCCCCAGATTTCACCAAACGTAAACTGCAACCCTGACCAAACCGTAAAAGGTATCGAAACGCCGTTTTCAGGAAGAGAAAGCTACACTTCCCGTGCCTCGTACAAACTTCCAAGCAAGTTTCTACTACAAAGCATGGCCGACTAATCGCTGGACAAAGCCAAGCTGGACATTTTGGAATGTTGCCGCTTTTTTCGGGCTTCTCCATTCATTTCAATGGGAAATTGATCGCGATTGTTTCGCGACTACGTCGCGAAAAAATCTTGTTTGAAAGAACTGTATAGAAGCACACCGAGTCCGATCGAGACGCACGTTTTGATGTATTTTGTGTCTGTGTGCGACGAACGGTATTTGAGTTGAAAGGTTTCGAAAATCGGCCGTAGGAAAAAGTTTAATAATAATAAGAAGAAAAACGTAGTGAAGAACAATAGTTTGCAGTGCTTCGCACTGCAAACTATTGACTCCCATAGCTTTGCTATGAGGGTCAATAGTTTGCATTGCGTAGCACTGCATCACTAATAATAATAAGAAGAAAAACGTAGTGAAGAACAATAGTTTGCAGTGCTTCGCACTGCAAACTATTGACTCCCATAGCTTTGCTATGAGGGTCAATAGTTTGCATTGCGTAGCACTGCATCACTAATAATAACTAGACAATTCCCCTGCGGGAAATCGCGAGAGTGATGCAGTGGCCGCAGCAGTCTGCGATACCATGCTATATTGCTGCGACAGTACGATGCTACGATGCTATGATGATGCTACTATGCCAAGATGCTACAATGCTGAATGAATGAATGAATTTATTTATCATTGAGAGATACTCACGAGCACGAACGGGGGGACGAGCTTGAGAGCAGGGTCGGTGGGAAGGCTCCTCTCCGGCCGGGGGGGACGTCTGATGAAACATTAAGACCAAACACATACAGAACTCAGCAGTTAAGGAGAAAACAATAGATGTAACATTTCTAGAGCCATTTTCACGCAGACAGATGTCATTGTGGCACAGAAGCTTATCTACTGTGTAAATACCTCCAGGGGGGAAGGGGTGGACCTCAGCTCCTCCAGGTCGAGCCTCCTCCAGCGCTGCTTCACCGCCATGGAACGTCTGGACTTCCTAGTCATCCTGCTGACAAAAAATAGACAGAAAAAAAAAACAAGACAAAATACTTTTCAAAGCTTAACAGGCTATCAAACCTATCAAACTAACCTAAACCCTAACCTTTACCTAAACTCTAACTACCTAATGTAAAATAATCTAATCTAAGACAAATTAATGTAATATGTTATACTTAAATTAAATCTGTGTAGATGAAGGTGTGGTGAATGTATGTGTGTGGGTGAGGTGGCGATACTGCTCTGCGATGGTTGAGGGCGATGAATCAACGATGATCACTCTCAGCTGTCGAAGCACAGGAACCCTTTAATCCTATCAAAGACAATGCAAAAAAATTGAAATGTCTTTCAAATGTTATAAGTAAATGTAAGCAACAAGCTAATAACAAAGCAGACACATGTTAAACATCTGTAGTTGTCATAAAGTGTGTGTTTTCCTTATACTAAGATGCTATGATGCTAAGATACTACAATGCTAAGATGCTTTAATGATGCTACAATGCTATGATGCTAAGATGCTTTAATGATGCTACCATGCTATGATGCTTTAATGATCACCTGTTCATATAGTCATAATATAATCCTGGTGAAATTATTTGCGATTTACGTCGCAAATAATTTCATGTTTGACTACAAAAAGTAATGGTCACGTCAAGACAGGTATGAAAGTGTCTTTACTAAGTAGCATGTCTTTACTACCATGAGCAGCTGGCACGCTGGATGCTCTTGGTAGTAAAGCATTAGCCACTAATGTTAGCAATTAGCATGTCTTTACTAAGTAGCATGTCTTTACTACCATGAGCAGCAGCTATAACAAAAAGCACAACTCAAATAGTCATTTAAGGCCTGGTTCCTACTGACTGGATGGGTGTGAGTTTGATGTCATGCAGGGTACAACAAACCAAACAGGATGAGGAGGATGCAGTAGGCCTGGCTGAGAGAGAGAGACACTGAGAAGGGTCGTCCTTTATGCTTCGCCTTCTACAAACTGAAGGGCAGGTACAGGCAGCAGACCCCTCCCAGCTCCACCTGAAAGCCAGCATCAAATAAGGAAGAGAGTGGGACGGATCGTCACACCCCCACCAGGATTATATTATGACTATATGAACAGGTGAATTATTATGATTAACGATCAATTATTACAATTTGCTCGTTAATCATAATAATTTCAACAATAAAACTCATTACTCCTACCTGAGCAATAGTTGAACAGTTTACGGCACAGTCTTACAGTTAGAAAAACAATAATATTAAACTTAACACATCCAGGCTGTAACAAGGAATCAGCGATGAAGTGAAGACCTTCAAATTGTCCTGCGAGTCCAGCTCTTTGTCTCATGTTGGACGTCACTGCAGTCTGTCTGGATCAGCTGGAGGAAAACTATAGGCAGACAAATAGACATGTCAAATAATGTTATGTAACATACTGAATATAACTCTTATGAGTGTTCAACAGCTCATTATTTATTTAATTAAAAACATCATATTATATTAAATTACTCCAATTATATATATACTGTCATTAATGTTGTTGCAAGCCATAAATGTTTCCTACTTTATGTGGTGGAATAATATATTTTTCAGTTTGACACAGTTTAATTTAAAAATATCTTCCCTTTAAATTATAAAACTTCAACATTATTACTGTGATAAGCACCCGCTAGCAAGGCGGCGAATTAGCCGGCGGCTAACCCCACTAGCCTCCGCGTTAGCTCACGGCTAACTGCCGCGGCTAATTCGTGTTTAACTCCCGCGGGTCCGCGGTTAAATCCCGGTTAGCTAGCGGTTAAATCCCGGTTAGCTCGCGGTTAGCTCGAGGCTAGCTCGCGGTTAGCTCGAGGCTAACTCCGCGGTTGAGTCCGCGGCGGTTAGCTAGCGGCTAGCTAGCTCCGTTAGCTCCGCTAGCTTGCTAACATACATGAGCTATGCTGGAAGTCTAGTCGTCGGCTAAATCACTGGGCGGCTAGTAGTTAGCGTCTGTTACCAGTTGAGCTATTCACTGACCTAATAAGATGAAGGAAACGGGTCAGGGATGTTGTGTCAGGAGTTTCAGCAAAGCAGCCAGATATAATTTGTGTTTAAAATAAAGGAAAAGGTCAAACATGACTGAGAAATTGTCAGTCAGTCAATGAGAAGAGCTATAGCTAAGAGGCCCAGCAGCTGTGTGAAAGCACCAAGGGAGACAGGGGTGGTTTGGGGGGTTTTAATGTTTTGGCAGATCATGTTTTCCACTGAGAGCTCTTTTCCCGCCTCTCGTCCCCTCCTGCTGCGTGTGTAAGCTGGTTGGGGTCTGGTTGTCATGGCTACCAGGGTCAACTGACGCTGAAGTCTCCTTCTCTCTCTCACCTCTGCCTGAGTCAGAGGGAAAGTGCAAACTAGGATTTGCCCTCCGAACAAATGCTCATAAATCAAAAACTACAAGTCCTATCGGGAAAACGAACACATCGTGAGCGTCAGCCGAGGGTTTTCTACAATTTAGTGTTGTTCCCACGCGCCTACTGCGAAAATTGTGGCCGTAGTCGTTTTAGAAAAAAAGTATGCGACGTGAAAAATCGTCGAAAAATCGCTCTCGCTTTCCACATACACACACATGGGGAAAAATTCGAAAACTGGTCGGCGCACTCCTCGCTCGGAGGAGCCTGCAGCCCAAACCGTACGTCTCACACAAATAAAACCCACACCATCTGAAAGCCAACAAAAATCCCTACGTTTTTACGTATTTTTTATCTCTGTACCTCAAAATCTGTGGCCACCACGTGAGATTGAACCTTTTTTTTTCAGAATATCACCGAAACTCTGAAGTTAGAGTGTCGGTCAGAGTGGGCCCATAGAGCCCCATTATAAACGCTGATTTTTAATTTTTTTCCCCAAATTTCATCAAAACGTAAACTGCGACCCTGACCAAACCGTAAAAGGTATCGAAACGCCGTTTTCAGGAAGAGAAAGATACACTTCCCGTGCCTCGTACAAACTTCCAAGCAAGTTTCTACTACAAAGCATGGCCGAGTAATCACTCGACAAAGCCAAGAAAGTATGCGACACGAAAAATCGTCGAGAAATCCCTCTCGATTTCCACATACACACACATGGGGAAAAATTCGAAAAGCTGTCGCCGCACTCCTCTCTCAGAGGAGCCTCCAGTCCAAACCGTACGTCCCACACATATTAAACCAACACCATCTTAAAGCCAACAAAAATCCCTACGTTTTTATGTATTTTTTATCTCTGTACCTCAAAAACTGTGGCCACCACGTGAGATTGAACCTTTTTTTTTCAGAATATCACAGAAACTCTGAAGTTAGAGTGAGGCTCAGAGGGAGGGATTTTTAATTTTTCTCCCCAAATTTCACCAAACGTAAACTGCGACCCTGACCAAACCGTAAAAGGTATCGAAACGCCGTTTTCAGGAAGAGAAAGCTACACTTCCCGTGCCTCGTACAAACTTCCAAGCAAGTTTCTACTACAAAGCATGGCCGAGTAATCGCTCGACAAAGCCAAGCTGTAAATTTTGGAATGTTGCCGCTTTTTTCGGGCTTCTCCATTCATTTCAATGGGAAATTTATCGCGTTTTTTTCGCGACTACGTCGCGAAAAAATCTTGTTTGAAAGAACTGTATAGAAGCACACCGAGTCCGATCGAGACGCACGTTTTGATGTATTTTGTGTCTGTGTGCGACGAACGGTATTTGAGTTGAAAAGTTTCGAAAAATCGGGTGTGGAAAAAGTTTAATAATAAGAAGAAAAAACGTAGTGAAGAACAATAGTTTGCAGTGCTTCGCACTGCAAACTATTGACTCCCATAGCTTTGCTATGAGGGTCAATAGTTTGCATTGCGTAGCACTGCATCACTAATAAGAAGAAAAACGTAGTGAAGAACAATAGTTTGCAGTGCTTCGCACTGCAAACTATTGACTCCCATAGCTTTGCTATGAGGGTCAATAGTTTGCATTGCGTAGCACTGCATCACTAATAACTAGACAATTCCCCTGCGGGAAATCGCGAGAGTGATGCAGTGGCCGCAGCAGTCTGCGATACCATGCTATATTGCTGTGATAGTACGATGCTATGATGATGCTACTATGCCAAGATGCTACAATGCTATGATGCTAAGATACTAAGATGCTATGATACTAAGATGCTACAAAGCTAAGATACTATGTTGTTACGATGCTAACGTCGCGAATGTCTTTACTAAGTAGCATGTCTTTACTACCATGAGCAGCAGCTATAACAAAAAGCACAACTCAAATAGTCATTTAAGGCCTGGTTCCTTCTGACTGGATGGGTGTGAGTTTGATGTCATGCAGGGTACAACAAACCAAACAGGATGAGGAGGATGCAGTAGGCCTGGCTGAGAGAGCGAGACACTGAGAAGGGTCGTCCTTTATGCTTCGCCTTCTACAAACTGAAGGGCAGGTACAGGCAGCAGACCCCTCCCAGCTCCACCTGAAAGCCAGCATCAAATAAGGAAGAGAGTGGGAGGGATCGTCACACCCCCACCTTTAAGAGGGCTGTCTTCACTAGGATCCCCAGACAAAGAACGAGCAAATCGTAATAATTGATCGTTAATCATAATAATTTTAACAATAAAACTCATTACTCCTACCTGAGCAATAGTTTAACAGTTTACGGCACAGTCTTACAGTTAGAAAAACGTCAATATTAAACTTAACACATCCAGGCTGTAACAAGGAATCAGCGATGAAGTGAAGACCTTCAAACTGTCCTGTTAGTCCAGCTCTTTGTCTCATGTTGGACGTCACTGCAGTCTGTCTGGATCAGCTGGAGGAAAACTATACGCAGACAAATAGACATGTCAAATAATGTTATGTAACATACTGAATATAACTCTTATGAGTGTTCAACAGCTCATTATTTATTTAATTAAAAATATCATATTATATTAAATTACTCCAATTATTTATATATACTGTCATTAATGTTGTTACAAGCCATAAACGTTTCCTACTTTATGTGGTGGAATAATATATTTTTCAGTTTGACACAGTTTTAGTGGCTAACCCCACTAGCCTCCGCGTTAGCTCGCGGCTAACTCCCGCGGGTCCGCGGTTAAATCCCGGTTAGCTCGCGGTTAAGTCCCGGTTAGCTCGCGGTTAAATCCCGGTTAGCTTGCGGTTAGCTCGAGGCTAGCTCGCAGTTAGCTCGAGGCTAACTCCGCGGTTTAGTCCGCGGCGGTTAGCTAGCTGCTAGCTCCGCTAGCTCGCTAACATACATGAGCTATGCTGGAAGGCTAGCCTAAGGCTAAAACATTGGGCAGCTAGTAGTTAACTTCTATTAACAGTTCAGCTATGTTGGGCACAAACACTTAACATATAAATAATTCTAGAAACTCACTTACCTAATAAAGTGATAGCACCAACAGAGGAGGGAGGGAGAGAGAGAGGGAAGGAGGGAGAGGGAGAGAGAGAGCGAGAGGGAGGGGGGGGGGGGGGTCATGGAGTGTTCTGTCTCCCCATTGTAACAGTCTGAGAGTCCCTAATGTTTTGTCAGTCTGTGTCTGTAATGCTATAGTGGGAGGGGAGGTGGGGGGGTTGGAGTGGGGGGGTCATAGTGTCAGGTTCTGGCTCCCTACTATAGTCCTGTAATGGGTTTAGGGGGTCATAATGTTTTGGCAGTCTGTGTCTGTAATGCTTAAATGGAGTGGAGGGGGGGGGGGGGGGGGTCATAGTGTCAGATTCTGGCTCCCTACTGTAGTCCTGTAATGGGTTGAGGGGTCATAATGTTTTGGCAGTCTGTGTCTGTAATGCTATAGTGGGAGGGGGGGTGGGGGGGTTTGGAGTGGGGGGGTCATAATGTCAGGTTCTGGCCCCCTACAGTACTGCAGTAATGGTTTGAGGGGGTTTTAATGTTTTGGCAGATCCTGTTATCCACTGAGAACTCTTTTCCCGCCACTCGGGTCTGGTTGTCATGGCTACCAGGGTCAACTGCTGCTCCTTCTCCTTCTCCCTCTCACCTCTGCCTGAGTCAGAGGGAAAGTGCAGACTAGGATTTGCCCTCCGAACAAATGCTTGTATCTCAAAAACTACAAGTGCTATCGAGAAAACAAACACATCGTGAGCGTCAGCCAAGGGTTTTCTACAATTTAGTGTTGTCGCCACGCGCGTACTGCCAAAATTGTGGCCGTAGTCGTTTTGGAAAGAAAGTATGCGACACGAAAAATCGTCGAGAAATCCCTCTCGATTTCCACATACACACACATGGGGAAAAATTCGAAAAGCTGTCGCCGCACTCCTCTCTCAGAGGAGCCTCCAGTCCAAACCGTACGTCCCACACATATCAAACCAACACCATCTTAAAGCCAACAAAAATCCCTACGTTTTTATGTATTTTTTATCTCTGTACCTCAAAAACTGTGGCCACCACGTGAGATTGAACCTTTTTTTTTCAGAATATCACAGAAACTCTGAAGTTAGAGTGAGGCTCAGAGGGAGGGATTTTTAATTTTTCTCCCCAAATTTCACCAAACGTAAACTGCGACCCTGACCAAACCGTAAAAGGTATCGAAACGCCGTTTTCAGGAAGAGAAAGCTACACTTCCCGTGCCTCGTACAAACTTCCAAGCAAGTTTCTACTACAAAGCATGGCCGAGTAATCGCTCGACAAAGCCAAGCTGTAAATTTTGGAATGTTGCCGCTTTTTTCGGGCTTCTCCATTCATTTCAATGGGAAATTGATCGCGTTTTTTTCGCGACTATGTCGCGAAAAAATCTTGTTTGGAAGAACTGTATAGAAGCACACCGAGTCCGATCGAGACGCACGTTTTGATGTATTTTGTGTCTGTGTGCGACGAACGGTATTTGAGTTGAAAGGTTTTGAAAATCGGCCGTAGGAAAAAGTTTAATAATAACTAGACAATTCCCCTGCGGGAAATCGCGAGAGTGATGCAGTGGCCGCAGCAGTCTGCGATATCATGCTATATTGCTGTGATAGTACGATGCTACGATGCTATGATGATGCTACTATGCCAAGATGCTACAATGCTATGATGCTAAGATACTAAGATGCTATGATACTAAGATGCTACAAAGCTAAGATACTATGTTGCTACGATGCTAAGATGTTACAATGCAATTATACTAAGATGCTATGATGCTTTAATGATCACCTGTTCATATAGTCATAATATAATCCTGGTGAAAATATTTGCGACTTACGTTGCAAATAATTTCATGTTTGACTACAAAAAGTAATGGTCAGGTCAAGACAGGTATGAAAGTATTCGCGACTTACGTCGCGAATGTCTTTACTAAGTAGCATGTCTTTACTACCATGAGCAGCAGCTATAACAAAAAGCACAACTCAAATAGTCATTTAAGGCCTGGTTCCTTCTGACTGGATGGGTGTGAGTTTGATGTCATGCAGGGTACAACAAACCAAACAGGATGAGGAGGATGCAGTAGGCCTGGCTGAGAGAGAGAGACACTGAGAAGGGTCGTCCTTTACGCCCTTCTACAAACTGAAGGGCAGGTACAGGCAGCAGAGCCCTCCCAGCTCCACCTGAAAGCCAGCATCAAATAAGGAAGAGAGTGGGAGGGATCTCACTAGGATCCCCAGACAAAGAACGAGCAAATCGTAACAATTGATCGTTAATCATAATAATTTTAACAATAAAACTCATTACTCCTACCTGAGCAATAGTTTAACAGTTTACGGCACAGTCTTACAGTTAGATAAACAATAATATTAAACTTAACACATCCAGGCTGTAACAAGGAATCAGCGATGAAGTGAAGACCTTCAAATTGTCCTGCGAGTCCAGCTCTTTGTCTCATGTTGGACGTCACTGCAGTCTGTCTGGATCAGCTGGAGGAAAACTATAGGCAGACAAACAGACATGTCAAATAATGTTATGTAACATACTTAATATAACTCTTATGAGTGTTCAACAGCTCATTATTTATTTAATTAAAAACATCATATTATATTAAATTACTCCAATTATATATATACTGTCATTAATGTTGTTGCAAGCCATAAATGTTTCCTACTTTATGTGGTGGAATAATATATTTTTCAGTTTGACACAGTTTAATTTAAAAATATCTTCCCTTTAAATTGTAAAACTTCAACATTATTACTGTGATAAGCACCCGCTAGCAAGGCGGCGAATTAGCCGGCGGCTAACCCCACTAGCCTCCGCGTTAGCTCACGGCGAACTGCCGCGGCTAATTCGTGTTTAACTCCCGCGGGTCCGCGGTTAAATCCCGGTTAGCTAGCGGTTAGTTAGCGGTTAGCTCGAGGCTAACTCCGCGGTTGAGTCCGCGGCGTTAAGGTAGCGGCTAGCTAGCTCCGTTAGCTCCGCTAGCTTGCTAACATACATGAGCTATGCTGGAAGGCTAGTCGTCGGCTAAATCACTGGGCGGCTAGTCGTTAGCGTCTGTTAGCAGTTTAGCTATTCACTGACCTAATAAGATGAAGGAAACGGGTCAGGGATGTTGTGTCAGGAGTTTCAGCAAAGCAGCCAGATATAATTTGTGTTTAAAATAAAGGAAAAGGTCATAATGTCAGGTTCTGGCCCCCTACAGTACTGCAGTAATGGTTTGGGGGGTTTTAATGTTTTGGCAGATCATGTTTTCCACTGAGAGCTCTTTTCCCGCCTCTCGTCCCCAGCAGCTGCGTGTGTGAACGTGTGTAAGCTGGTTGGGGTCTGGTTGTCATGGCTACCAGGGTCAACTGCTCCTGTTAGAATGTCAGTTGGAAGACGGGGAAAGAGAGAGAAAATGCTGAAAAATCGCCTCGAACAGGAAGGACTTGTGGCCAAACCGTATTTCCAATCATTGAACCGACTTAACTTTGGGCATCTTGAGGCTTTCCTGAACGTCTAGATGTGTAATTTGTAGGTAAAATGAAGAAATGTGACCTATTCAAAGCGATTCAAAGAAAGGTTACGTCTGCTTTCCTCCAGAAATTTCCCTGCCTTTTTAACATGGCAGTCTATGGAGCTGTGGGTGGGTGTTGCTGGCGCATCTTTGTGTCTGACGCCAAAACTATAAGACTTACAGCTTTAGCAGACGAATTTGAGTGAGAAGACACATTTTCCTACGTTTCTATGTATAAATTATGTCTGTCGTGTGAAATTTGTGGCCACGGGAGCAGTTTCTGTGCAGTTTTTTGACTAACTTTCTTCTCCCCTCCTCACTCTAGCTGATGATGTCATCCACTCTAGCACAAACATTCCGCGCAATACACACCCATTATAAACCCTGAAATTTGAGTAAAAACCTACACAACTCTGAGGCTTCATAGTTTAAAAACGGTAAAAGTTGTCGACAAATTTCATGTTTGACTACAAAAAGTAATGGTCAGGTCAAGACAGGTATGAAAGTATTCGCGACTTACGTCGCGAATGTCTTTACTAAGTAGCATGTCTTTACTACCATGAGCAGCAGCTATAACAAAAAGCACAACTCAAATAGTCATTTAAGGCCTGGTTCCTTCTGACTGGATGGGTGTGAGTTTGATGTCATGCAGGGTACAACAAACCAAACAGGATGAGGAGGATGCAGTAGGCCTGGCTGAGAGAGAGAGACACTGAGAAGGGTCGTCCTTTACGCCCTTCTACAAACTGAAGGGCAGGTACAGGCAGCAGAGCCCTCCCAGCTCCACCTGAAAGCCAGCATCAAATAAGGAAGAGAGTGGGAGGGATCTCACTAGGATCCCCAGACAAAGAACGAGCAAATCGTAACAATTGATCGTTAATCATAATAATTTTAACAATAAAACTCATTACTCCTACCTGAGCAATAGTTTAACAGTTTACGGCACAGTCTTACAGTTAGATAAACAATAATATTAAACTTAACACATCCAGGCTGTAACAAGGAATCAGCGATGAAGTGAAGACCTTCAAATTGTCCTGCGAGTCCAGCTCTTTGTCTCATGTTGGACGTCACTGCAGTCTGTCTGGATCAGCTGGAGGAAAACTATAGGCAGACAAACAGACATGTCAAATAATGTTATGTAACATACTTAATATAACTCTTATGAGTGTTCAACAGCTCATTATTTATTTAATTAAAAACATCATATTATATTAAATTACTCCAATTATATATATACTGTCATTAATGTTGTTGCAAGCCATAAATGTTTCCTACTTTATGTGGTGGAATAATATATTTTTCAGTTTGACACAGTTTAATTTAAAAATATCTTCCTTTAAATTGTAAAACTTCAACATTATTACTGTGATAAGCACCCGCTAGCAAGGCGGCGAATTAGCCGGCGGCTAACCCCACTAGCCTCCGCGTTAGCTCACGGCGAACTGCCGCGGCTAATTCGTGTTTAACTCCCGCGGGTCCGCGGTTAAATCCGGTTAGCTAGCGGTTAGTTAGCGGTTAGCTCGAGGCTAACTCCGCGGTTGAGTCCGCGGCGTTAAGGTAGCGGCTAGCTAGCTCCGTTAGCTCCGCTAGCTTGCTAACATACATGAGCTATGCTGGAAGGCTAGTCGTCGGCTAAATCACTGGGCGGCTAGTCGTTAGCGTCTGTTAGCAGTTTAGCTATTCACTGACCTAATAAGATGAAGGAAACGGGTCAGGGATGTTGTGTCAGGAGTTTCAGCAAAGCAGCCAGATATAATTTGTGTTTAAAATAAAGGAAAAGGTCATAATGTCAGGTTCTGGCCCCCTACAGTACTGCAGTAATGGTTTGGGGGGTTTTAATGTTTTGGCAGATCATGTTTTCCACTGAGAGCTCTTTTCCCGCCTCTCGTCCCCAGCAGCTGCGTGTGTGAACGTGTGTAAGCTGGTTGGGGTCTGGTTGTCATGGCTACCAGGGTCAACTGCTCCTGTTAGAATGTCAGTTGGAAGACGGGGAAAGAGAGAGAAAATGCTGAAAAATCGCCTCGAACAGGAAGGACTTGTGGCCAAACCGTATTTCCAATCATTGAACCGACTTAACTTTGGGCATCTTGAGGCTTTCCTGAACGTCTAGATGTGTAATTTGTAGGTAAAATGAAGAAATGTGACCTATTCAAAGCGATTCAAAGAAAGGTTACGTCTGCTTTCCTCCAGAAATTTCCCTGCCTTTTTAACATGGCAGTCTATGGAGCTGTGGGTGGGTGTTGCTGGCGCATCTTTGTGTCTGACGCCAAAACTATAAGACTTACAGCTTTAGCAGACGAATTTGAGTGAGAAGACACATTTTCCTACGTTTCTATGTATAAATTATGTCTGTCGTGTGAAATTTGTGGCCACGGGAGCAGTTTCTGTGCAGTTTTTTGACTAACTTTCTTCTCCCCTCCTCACTCTAGCTGATGATGTCATCCACTCTAGCACAAACATTCCGCGCAATACACACCCATTATAAACCCTGAAATTTGAGTAAAAACCTACACAACTCTGAGGCTTCATAGTTTAAAAACGGTAAAAGTTGTCGACAAGTGAAGTGAATCTCTGAAGAGAAGGCAAGAGTACCTACGTTTTAAAGTTTAAATGAAGTCTCTCGGTTAAAGTATGCCAGAGCAGTTCATTGTTGAAAATGTCTGTTGAATTTTTTTTTTTTTCGGGCTTCTCCATTCATTTCAATTGGGAAATTTGTCGCAGTTTTTTCGCGACTACGTCGCGAAAAAATCTTGTTTGAAAGAACTGTATAGAAGCACACCGAGTCCGATCGAGACGCACGTTTTGACGTATTTTGTGTCTGTGTGCGACGAACGGTATTTGAGTTGAAAGGTTTCGAAAATCGGCCGTAGGAAAAAGTTTAATAATAACTAGACAATTCCCCTGCGGGAAATCGCGAGAGTGATGCAGTGGCCGCAGCAGTCTGCGATACCATGCTATATTGCTGCGACAGTACGATGCTACGATGCTATGATGATGCTACTATGCCAAGATGCTACTACAATGCTATGATGCTAAGATACTAAGATGCTATGATACTAAGATGCTACAAAGCTAAGATACTATGTTGCTACGATGCTAAGATGCTACAATGCAATTATACTAAGATGCTATGATGCTTTAATGATCACCTGTTCATATAGTCATAATATAATCCTGGTGAAAATATTTGCGACTTACGTTGCAAATAATTTCATGTTTGACTACAAAAAGTAATGGTCAGGTCAAGACAGGTATGAAAGTATTCGCGACTTACGTCGCGAATGTCTTTACTAAGTAGCATGTCTTTACTACCATGAGCAGCAGCTATAACAAAAAGCACAACTCAAATAGTCATTTAAGGCCTGGTTCCTTCTGACTGGATGGGTGTGAGTTTGATGTCATGCAGGGTACAACAAACCAAACAGGATGAGGAGGATGCAGTAGGCCTGGCTGAGAGAGCGAGACACTGAGAAGGGTCGTCCTTTATGCTTCGCCTTCTACAAACTGAAGGGCAGGTACAGGCAGCAGACCCCTCCCAGCTCCACCTGAAAGCCAGCATCAAATAAGGAAGAGAGTGGGAGGGATCGTCACACCCCCACCTTTAAGAGGGCTGTCCTCACTAGGATCCCCAGACAAAGAACGAGCAAATCGTAATAATTGATCGTTAATCATAATAATTTTAACAATAAAACTCATTACTCCTACCTGAGCAATAGTTTAACAGTTTACGGCACAGTCTTACAGTTAGAAAAACGTCAATATTAAACTTAACACATCCAGGCTGTAACAAGGAATCAGCGATGAAGTGAAGACCTTCAAACTGTCCTGTTAGTCCAGCTCTTTGTCTCATGTTGGACGTCACTGCAGTCTGTCTGGATCAGCTGGAGGAAAACTATAGGCAGACAAATAGACATGTCAAATAATGTTATGTAACATACTGAATATAACTCTTATGAGTGTTCAACAGCTCATTATTTATTTAATTAAAAATATCATATTATATTAAATTACTCCAATTATTTATATATACTGTCATTAATGTTGTTACAAGCCATAAACGTTTCCTACTTTATGTGGTGGAATAATATATTTTTCAGTTTGACACAGTTTTAGTGGCTAACCCCACTAGCCTCCGCGTTAGCTCGCGGCTAACTCCCGCGGGTCCGCGGTTAAATCCCGGTTAGCTCGCGGTTAAGTCCCGGTTAGCTCGCGGTTAAATCCCGGTTAGCTTGCGGTTAGCTCGAGGCTAGCTCGCGGTTAGCTCGAGGCTAACTCCGCGGTTTAGTCCGCGGCGGTTAGCTAGCTGCTAGCTCCGCTAGCTCGCTAACATACATGAGCTATGCTGGAAGGCTAGCCTAAGGCTAAAACATTGGGCAGCTAGTAGTTAACTTCTATTAACAGTTCAGCTATGTTGGGCACAAACACTTAACATATAAATAATTCTAGAAACTCACTTACCTAATAAAGTGATAGCACCAACAGAGGAGGGAGGGAGAGAGAGAGGGAAGGAGGGAGAGGGAGAGAGAGAGCGAGAGGGAGAGAGGGGGGGGGGGGGTCATGGAGTGTTCTGTCTCCCCATTGTAACAGTGTGAGAGTCCCTAATGTTTTGTCAGTCTGTGTCTGTAATGCTATAGTGGGAGGGGAGGTGGGGGGGGTTGAGTGGGGGGGTCATAGTGTCAGGTTCTGGCTCCCTACTATAGTCCTGTAATGGCTTTAGGGGGTCATAATGTTTTGGCAGTCTGTGTCTGTAATGCTTAAATGGAGTGGAGGGGGGGGGGGGGGGGGGGGTCATAGTGTCAGATTCTGGCTCCCTACTATAGTCCTGTAATGGGTTGAGGGGTCATAATGTTTTGGCAGTCTGTGTCTGTAATGCTATAGTGGGAGGGGGGGTGGGGGGGGTTGGAGTGGGGGGGTCATAATGTCAGGTTCTGGCCCCCTACAGTACTGCAGTAATGGTTTGAGGGGGTTTTAATGTTTTGGCAGATCCTGTTATCCACTGAGAACTCTTTTCCCGCCACTCGGGTCTGGTTGTCATGGCTACCAGGGTCAACTGCTGCTCCTTCTCCTTCTCCCTCTCACCTCTGCCTGAGTCAGAGGGAAAGTGCAAACTAGGATTTGCCCTCCGAACAAATGCTTGTATCTCAAAAACTACAAGTGCTATCGAGAAAACAAACACATCGTGAGCGTCAGCCAAGGGTTTTCTACAATTTAGTTTTGTCGCCACGCGCGTACTGCCAAAATTGTGGCCGTAGTCGTTTTGGAAAGAAAGTATGCGACACGAAAAATCGTCGAGAAATCCCTCTCGATTTCCACATACACACACATGGGGAAAAATTCGAAAAGCTGTCGCCGCACTCCTCTCTCAGAGGAGCCTCCAGTCCAAACCGTACGTCCCACACATATCAAACCAACACCATCTTAAAGCCAACAAAAATCCCTACGTTTTTATGTATTTTTTATCTCTGTACCTCAAAAACTGTGACCACCAAGTGAGATTGAACCTTTTTTTTTCAGAATATCACCGAAACTCTGAAGTTAGAGTGAGGCTCAGAGGGAGGGATTTTTAATTTTTTTCCCCAAATTTCACCAAACGTAAACTGCGACCCTGACCAAACCGTAAAAGGTATCGAAACGCCGTTTTCAGGAAGAGAAAGCTACACTTCCCGTGCCTCGTACAAACTTCCAAGCAAGTTTCTACTACAAAGCATGGCCGAGTAATCGCTGGACAAAGCCAAGCTGTAAATTTTGGAATGTTGCCGCTTTTTTCAGGCTTCTCCATTCATTTCAATGGGAAATTGATCGCGTTTTTTTCGCGACTACGTCGCGAAAAAATCTTGTTTGGAAGAACTGTATAGAAGCACACCGAGTCCGATCGAGACGCACGTTTTGATGTATTTTGTGTCTGTGTGCGACGAACGGTATTTGAGTTGAAAGGTTTCGAAAATCGGCCGTAGGAAAAAGTTTAATAATAATAAGAAGAAAAACGTAGTGAAGAACAATAGTTTGCAGTGCTTCGCACTGCAAACTATTGACTCCCATAGCTTTGCTATGAGGGTCAATAGTTTGCATTGCGTAGCACTGCATCACTAACTAGACAATTCCCCTGCGGGAAATCGCGAGAGTGATGCAGTGGCCGCAGCAGTCTGCGATACCATGCTATATTGCTGTGATAGTACGATGCTACGATGATGCTACTATGCCAAGATGCTACTACAATGCTATGATGCTAAGATACTAAGATGCTATGATACTAAGATGCTACAAAGCTAAGATACTATGTTGCTACGATGCTAAGATGCTACAATGCAATTATACTAAGATGCTATGATGCTTTAATGATCACCTGTTCATATAGTCATAATATAATCCTGGTGAAAATATTTGCGACTTACGTCGCAAATAATTTCATGTTTGACTACAAAAAGTAATGGTCAGGTCAAGACAGGTATGAAAGTATTCGCGACTTACGTCGCGAATGTCTTTACTAAGTAGCATGTCTTTACTACCATGAGCAGCAGCTATAACAAAAAGCACAACTCAAATAGTCATTTAAGGCCTGGTTCCTTCTGACTGGATGGGTGTGAGTTTGATGTCATGCAGGGTACAACAAACCAAACAGGATGAGGAGGATGCAGTAGGCCTGGCTGAGAGAGAGAGACACTGAGAAGGGTCGTCCTTTACGCCCTTCTACAAACTGAAGGGCAGGTACAGGCAGCAGAGCCCTCCCAGCTCCACCTGAAAGCCAGCATCACATAAGGAAGAGAGTGGGAGGGATCTCACTAGGATCCCCAGACAAAGAACGAGCAAATCGTAACAATTGATCGTTAATCATAATAATTTTAACAATAAAACTCATTACTCCTACCTGAGCAATAGTTTAACAGTTTACGGCACAGTCTTACAGTTAGATAAACAATAATATTAAACTTAACACATCCAGGCTGTAACAAGGAATCAGCGATGAAGTGAAGACCTTCAAATTGTCCTGCGAGTCCAGCTCTTTGTCTCATGTTGGACGTCACTGCAGTCTGTCTGGATCAGCTGGAGGAAAACTATAGGCAGACAAATAGACATGTCAAATAATGTTATGTAACATACTTAATATAACTCTTATGAGTGTTCAACAGCTCATTATTTATTTAATTAAAAACATCATATTATATTAAATTACTCCAATTATATATATATACTGTCATTAATGTTGTTGCAAGCCATAAATGTTTCCTACTTTATGTGGTGGAATAATATATTTTTCAGTTTGACACAGTTTAATTTAAAAATATCTTCCCTTTAAATTGTAAAACTTCAACATTATTACTGTGATAAGCACCCGCTAGCAAGGCGGCGAATTAGCCGGCGGCTAACCCCACTAGCCTCCGCGTTAGCTCACGGCGAACTGCCGCGGCTAATTCGTGTTTAACTCCCGCGGGTCCGCGGTTAAATCCCGGTTAGCTAGCGGTTAGTTAGCGGTTAGCTCGAGGCTAACTCCGCGGTTGAGTCCGCGGCGTTAAGCTAGCGGCTAGCTAGCTCCGTTAGCTCCGCTAGCTTGCTAACATACATGAGCTATGCTGGAAGGCTAGTCGTCGGCTAAATCACTGGGCGGCTAGTCGTTAGCGTCTGTTAGCAGTTTAGCTATTCACTGACCTAATAAGATGAAGGAAACGGGTCAGGGATGTTGTGTCAGGAGTTTCAGCAAAGCAGCCAGATATAATTTGTGTTTAAAATAAAGGAAAAGGTCATAATGTCAGGTTCTGGCCCCCTACAGTACTGCAGTAATGGTTTGGGGGGTTTTAATGTTTTGGCAGATCATGTTTTCCACTGAGAGCTCTTTTCCCGCCTCTCGTCCCCTGCAGCTGCGTGTGTGAACGTGTGTAAGCTGGTTGGGGTCTGGTTGTCATGGCTACCAGGGTCAACTGCTCCTGTTAGAATGTCAGTTGGAAGACGGGGAAAGAGAGAGAAAATGCTGAAAAATCGCCTCGAACAGGAAGGACTTGTGGCCAAACCGTATTTCCAATCATTGAACCGACTTAACTTTGGGCATCTTGAGGCTTTCCTGAACGTCTAGATGTGTAATTTGTAGGTAAAATGAAGAAATGTGACCTATTCAAAGCGATTCAAAGAAAGGTTACGTCTGCTTTCCTCCAGAAATTTCCCTGCCTTTTTAACATGGCAGTCTATGGAGCTGTGGGTGGGTGTTGCTGGCGCATCTTTGTGTCTGACGCCAAAACTATAAGACTTACAGCTTTAGCAGACGAATTTGAGTGAGAAGACACATTTTCCTACGTTTCTATGTATAAATTATGTCTGTCGTGTGAAATTTGTGGCCACGGGAGCAGTTTCTGTGCAGTTTTTTGACTAACTTTCTTCTCCCCTCCTCACTCTAGCTGATGATGTCATCCACTCTAGCACAAACATTCCGCGCAATACACACCCATTATAAACCCTGAAATTTGAGTAAAAACCTACACAACTCTGAGGCTTCATAGTTTAAAAACGGTAAAAGTTGTCGCTAAGTGAAGTGAATCTCTGAAGAGAAGGCAAGAGTACCTACGTTTTAAAGTTTAAATGAAGTCTCTCGGTTAAAGTATGCCAGAGCAGTTCATTGTTGAAAATGTCTGTTGAATTTTTTTTTTTTCGGGCTTCTCCATTCATTTCAATAGGGAAATTTGTCGCAGTTTTTTCGCGACTACGTCACAGTCTTACAGTTAGAAAAACATCAATATTAAACTTAACACATCCAGGCTGTAACAAGGAATCAGCGATGAAGTGAAGACCTTCAAATTGTCCTGTGAGTCCAGCTCTTTGTCTCACGTTGGACATCACTGCAGTCTGTCTGGATCAGCTGGAGGAAAACTATACGCAGACAAATAGACATGTCAAATAATGTTATGTAACATACTGAATATAACTCTTATGAGTGTTCAACAGCTCATTATTTATTTAATTAAAAATATCATATTATATTAAATTACTCCAATTATTTATATATACTGTCATTAATGTTGTTACAAGCCATAAACGTTTCCTACTTTATGTGGTGGAATAATATATTTTTCAGTTTGACACAGTTTTAGTGGCTAACCCCACTAGCCTCCGCGTTAGCTCGCGGCTAACTCCCGCGGGTCCGCGGTTAAATCCCGGTTAGCTCGCGGTTAAGTCCCGGTTAGCTCGCGGTTAAATCCCGGTTAGCTTGCGGTTAGCTCGAGGCTAGCTCGCGGTTAGCTCGAGGCTAACTCCGCGGTTTAGTCCGCGGCGGTTAGCTAGCTGCTAGCTCCGCTAGCTCGCTAACATACATGAGCTATGCTGGAAGGCTAGCCTAAGGCTAAAACATTGGGCAGCTAGTAGTTAACTTCTATTAACAGTTCAGCTATGTTGGGCACAAACACTTAACATATAAATAATTCTAGAAACTCACTTACCTAATAAAGTGATAGCACCAACAGAGGAGGGAGGGAGAGAGAGAGGGAAGGAGGGAGAGGGAGAGAGAGAGCGAGAGGGGGGGGGGGGGGGGGGGGGGGGTCATGGAGTGTTCTGTCTCCCCATTGTAACAGTCTGAGAGTCCCTAATGTTTTGTCAGTCTGTGTCTGTAATGCTATAGTGGGAGGGGAGGTGGGGGGGTTGGAGTGGGGGGGTCATAGTGTCAGGTTCTGGCTCCCTACTATAGTCCTGTAATGGGTTTAGGGGGTCATAATGTTTTGGCAGTCTGTGTCTGTAATGCTTAAATGGAGTGTGGGGGGGGGGGGGTCATAGTGTCAGATTCTGGCTCCCTACTATAGTCCTGTAATGGGTTGAGGGGTCATAATGTTTTGGCAGTCTGTGTCTGTAATGCTATAGTGGGAGGGGGGGTGGGGGGGGTTGGAGTGGGGGGGTCATAATGTCAGGTTCTGGCCCCCTACAGTACTGCAGTAATGGTTTGAGGGGGTTTTAATGTTTTGGCAGATCCTGTTATCCACTGAGAACTCTTTTCCCGCCACTCGGGTCTGGTTGTCATGGCTACCAGGGTCAACTGCTGCTCCTTCTCCTTCTCCCTCTCACCTCTGCCTGAGTCAGAGGGAAAGTGCAGACTAGGATTTGCCCTCCGAACAAATGCTTGTATCTCAAAAACTACAAGTGCTATCGAGAAAACAAACACATCGTGAGCGTCAGCCAAGGGTTTTCTACAATTTAGTGTTGTCGCCACGCGCGTACTGCCAAAATTGTGGCCGTAGTCGTTTTGGAAAGAAAGTATGCGACACGAAAAATCGTCGAGAAATCCCTCTCGATTTCCACATACACACACATGGGGAAAAATTCGAAAAGCTGTCGCCGCACTCCTCTCTCAGAGGAGCCTCCAGTCCAAACCGTACGTCCCACACATATCAAACCAACACCATCTTAAAGCCAACAAAAATCCCTACGTTTTTATGTATTTTTTATCTCTGTACCTCAAAAACTGTGGCCACCACGTGAGATTGAACCTTTTTTTTTCAGAATATCACCGAAACTCTGAAGTTAGAGTGAGGCTCAGAGGGAGGGATTTTTAATTTTTTTCCCCAAATTTCACCAAACGTAAACTGCGACCCTGACCAAACCGTAAAAGGTATCGAAACGCCGTTTTCAGGAAGAGAAAGCTACACTTCCCGTGCCTCGTACAAACTTCCAAGCAAGTTCCTACTACAAAGCATGGCCGAGTAATCACTCGACAAAGCCAAGCTGTAAATTTTGAAATGTTGCCGCTTTTTTCGGGCTTCTCCATTCATTTCAATGGGAAATTTATCGCGTTTTTTTCGCGACTACGTCGCGAAAAAATCTTGTTTGGAAGAACTGTATAGAAGCACACCGAGTCCGATCGAGACGCACGTTTTGATGTATTTTGTGTCTGTGTGCGACGAACGGTATTTGAGTTGAAAAGTTTCGAAAATCGGCCGTAGGAAAAAGTTTAATAATAATAAGAAGAAAAACGTGGTCACTTCGCACTGCAAACTATTGACTCCCATAGCTTTGCTATGAGGGTCAATAGTTTGCATTGCGTAGCACTGCATCACTAATAATAAGAAGAAAAACGTAGTGAAGAACAATAGTTTGCAGTGCGCTGCAAACTATTGACTCCCATAGCTTTGCTATGAGGGTCAATAGTTTGCATTGCGTAGCACTGCATCACTAATAATAAGAAGAAAAACGTAGTGAAGAACAATAGTTTGCATTGCGTAGCACTGCATCACTAATAATAATAAGAAAAACGTAGTGAAGAACAATAGTTTGCAGTGCTTCGCACTGCAATCTATTGACTCCCATAGCTTTGCTATGAGGGTCAATAGTTTGCATTGCGTAGCACCGCATCACTAATAAAATAAATATAGAAACTATATATAAAATACAAAAAATACAAAAATACAAAATACAAAAATATATACACAGTATATATATATATTCCACCAGAACTGTGGGATGGTAGTGAGTTTGATGTGTTCATGGGGGGGGGGGGGGGGACTGCGGATGGGAAAAAACTGTTCGCCATGCGAGTGGTCCTAGACTCGATGGATCGCTACTACAAAGCATGGCCGAGTAATCACTCGACAAAGCCAAGCTGTAAATTTTGAAATGTTGCCGCTTTTTTCGGGCTTCTCCATTCATTTCAATGGGAAATTTATCGCGTTTTTTTCGCGACTACGTCGCGAAAAAATCTTGTTTGGAAGAACTGTATAGAAGCACACCGAGTCCGATCGAGACGCACGTTTTGATGTATTTTGTGTCTGTGTGCGACGAACGGTATTTGAGTTGAAAAGTTTCGAAAATCGGCCGTAGGAAAAAGTTTAATAATAACTAGACAATTCCCCTGCGGGAAATCGCGAGAGTGATGCAGTGGCCGCAGCAGTCTGCGATACCATGCTATATTGCTGCGACAGTACGATGCTACGATGCTACGATGATGCTACTATGCCGAGATGCTACTACAATGCTATGATGCTAAGATACTAAGATGCTATGATACTAAGATGCTACAAAGCTAAGATACTATGTTGCTACGATGCTAAGATGCTACAATGCAATTATACTAAGATGCTATGATGCTTTAATGATCACCTGTTCATATAGTCATAATATAATCCTGGTGAAAATATTTGCGACTAACGTTGCAAATAATTTCATGTTTGACTACAAAAAGTAATGGTCAGGTCAAGACAGGTATGAAAGTATTCGCGACTTACGTCGCGAATGTCTTTACTAAGTAGCATGTCTTTACTACCATGAGCAGCAGCTATAACAAAAAGCACAACTCAAATAGTCATTTAAGGCCTGGTTCCTTCTGACTGGATGGGTGTGAGTTTGATGTCATGCAGGGTACAACAAACCAAACAGGATGAGGAGGATGCAGTAGGCCTGGCTGAGAGAGAGAGACACTGAGAAGGGTCGTCCTTTACGCCCTTCTACAAACTGAAGGGCAGGTACAGGCAGCAGACCCCTCCCAGCTCCACCTGAAAGCCAGCATCAAATAAGGAAGAGAGTGGGACAGATCGTCACACCCCCACCAGGATTATATTATGACTATATGAACAGGTGAATTATTATGATTAACGATCAATTATTACAATTTGCTCGTTAATCATAATAATTTTAACAATAAAACTCATTACTCCTACCTGAGCAATAGTTTAACGGTTTACGGCACAGTCTTACAGTTAGAAAAACAATAATATTAAACTTAACACATCCAGGCTGTAACAAGGAATCAGCGATGAAGTGAAGACCTTCAAATTGTCCTGCGAGTCCAGCTCTTTGTCTCATGTTGGACGTCACTGCAGTCTGTCTGGATCAGCTGGAGTAAAACTATAGGCAGACAAACAGACATGTCAAATAATGTTATGTAACATACTTAAAATAACTCTTATGAGTGTTCAACAGCTCATTATTTATTTAATTAAAAACATCATATTATATTAAATTACTCCAATTATATATATACTGTCATTAATGTTGTTGCAAGCCATAAATGTTTCCTACTTTATGTGGTGGAATAATATATTTTTCAGTTTGACACAGTTTAATTTAAAAATATCTTCCCTTTAAATTGTAAAACTTCAACATTATTACTGTGATAAGCACCCGCTAGCAAGGCGGCGAATTAGCCGGCGGCTAACCCCACTAGCCTCCGCGTTAGCTCACGGCGAACTGCCGCGGCTAATTCGTGTTTAACTCCCGCGGGTCCGCGGTTAAATCCCGGTTAGCTAGCGGTTAGTTAGCGGTTAGCTCGAGGCTAACTCCGCGGTTGAGTCCGCGGCGTTAAGGTAGCGGCTAGCTAGCTCCGTTAGCTCCGCTAGCTTGCTAACATACATGCGCTATGCTGGAAGGCTAGTCGTCGGCTAAATCACTGGGCGGCTAGTCGTTAGCGTCTGTTAGCAGTTAAGCTATTCACTGACCTAATAAGATGAAGGAAACGGGTCAGGGATGTTGTGTCAGGAGTTTCAGCAAAGCAGCCAGATATAATTTGTGTTTAAAATAAAGGAAAAGGTCAAACATGACTGAGAAATTGTCATTCAGTCAATGAGAAGAGCTATAGCTAAGAGGCCCAGCAGCTGTGTGAAAGCACCAAGGGAGACAGCGATGGTTTGGGGGGTTTTAATGTTTTGGCAGATCATGTTTTCCACTGAGAGCTCTTTTCCCGCCTCTCGTCCCCAGCAGCTGCGTGTGTGAACGTGTGTAAGCTGGTTGGGGTCTGGTTGTCATGGCTACCAGGGTCAACTGCTCCTGTTAGAATGTCAGTTGGAAGACGGGGAGAGAGAGAGAAAATGCTGAAAAATCGCCTCGAACAGGAAGGACTTGTGGCCAAACCGTATTTCCAATCATTGAACCGACTTAACTTTGGGCATCTTGAGGCTTTCCTGAACGTCTACATATGCAGTTTGTGGGTAAAATGAAGAAATGTGACCTATTCTAAGCGATTCAAAGAAAGGTTACGTCTGCTTTCCTCCAGAAATTTCCCTGCCTTTTTAACATGGCAGTCTATGGAGCTGTGGGTGGGTGTTGCTGGCGCATCTTTGTGTCTGACGCCAAAACTATAAGACTTACAGCTTTAGCAGACGAATTTGAGTGAGAAGACACATTTTCCTACGTTTCTATGTATAAATTATGTCTGTCGTGTGAAATTTGTGGCCACGGGAGCAGTTTCTGTGCAGTTTTTTGACTAACTTTCTTCTCCCCTCCTCACTCTAGCTGATGATGTCATCCACTCTAGCACAAACATTCCGCGCAATACACACCCATTATAAACCCTGAAATTTGAGTAAAAACCTACACAACTCTGAGGCTTCATAGTTTAAAAACGGTAAAAGTTGTCGACAAGTGAAGTGAATCTCTGAAGAGAAGGCAAGAGTACCTACGTTTTAAAGTTTAAATGAAGTCTCTCGGTTAAAGTATGCCAGAGCAGTTCATTGTTGAAAATGTCTGTTGAATTTTTTTTTTTTTCGGGCTTCTCCATTCATTTCAATTGGGAAATTTGTCGCAGTTTTTTCGCGACTATGTCGCGAAAAAATCGTGTTTGAAAGAACTGTATAGAAGCACACCGAGTCCGATCGAGACGCACGTTTTGATGTATTTTGACCTGTGTGCGACGAACGGTATTTGAGTTGAAAAGTTTCGAAAATGCGTAGGAAAAAGTTTAATAATAATAATAATAAAAAGAAAAAACGTAGTGAAGAACAATAGTTTGCAGTGCTTCGCACTGCAAACTATTGGCCCCCATAGCTTTGCTATGAGGGGGTCAATAGTTTGCATTGCGTAGCACTGCATCACTAACTAGACAATTCCCCTGCGGGAAATCGCGAGAGTGATGCAGTGGCCGCAGCAGTCTGCGATACCATGCTATATTGCTGTGATAGTACGATGCTACGATGCTATGATGATGCTACTATGCCAAGATGCTACTACAATGCTATGATGCTAAGATACTAAGATGCTATGATACTAAGATTCTACAAAGCTAAGATACTATGTTGCTACGATGCTAAGATGCTACAATGCAATTATACTAAGATGCTATGATGCTTTAATGATCACCTGTTCATATAGTCATAATATAATCCTGGTGAAAATATTTGCGACTTACGTTGCAAATAATTTCATGTTTGACTACAAAAAGTAATGGTCAGGTCAAGACAGGTATGAAAGTATTCGCGACTTACGTCGCGAATGTCTTTACTAAGTAGCATGTCTTTACTACCATGAGCAGCAGCTATAACAAAAAGCACAACTCAAATAGTCATTTAAGGCCTGGTTCCTTCTGACTGGATGGGTGTGAGTTTGATGTCATGCAGGGTACAACAAACCAAACAGGATGAGGAGGATGCAGTAGGCCTGGCTGAGAGACAGAGACACTGAGAAGGGTCGTCCTTTATGCTTCGCCTTCTACAAACTGAAGGGCAGGTACAGGCAGCAGACCCCTCCCAGCTCCACCTGAAAGCCAGCATCAAATAAGGAAGAGAGTGGGAGGGATCTCACTAGGATCCCCAGACAAAGAACGAGCAAATCGTAACAATTGATCGTTAATCATAATAATTTTAACAATAAAACTCATTACTCCTACCTGAGCAATAGTTTAACAGTTTACGGCACAGTCTTACAGTTAGAAAAACAATAATATTAAACTTAACACATCCAGGCTGTAACAAGGAATCAGCGATGAAGTGAAGACCTTCAAATTGTCCTGCGAGTCCAGCTCTTTGTCTCATGTTGGACGTCACTGCAGTCTGTCTGGATCAGCTGGAGGAAAACTATAGGCAGACAAATAGACATGTCAAATAATGTTATGTAACATACTTAATATAACTCTTATGAGTGTTCAACAGCTCATTATTTATTTAATTAAAAACATCATATTATATTAAATTACTCCAATTATATATATACTGTCATTCAGGGCATGAAATTGGCACCCGCCCACCCGCCAAATGCGGGTAACTTTTGTGATTGGCGGGTGAAACTGTCAATCTACCTGCCACGTTGGCGGGTAGCCAATTCCATGGTCTTAAGTATCCCGATTTTGATCGGGTTTTTTGAAGTATCCCGTTTTTGTGTTTGTCCATGTAAACACCATATCCCGAATTCAGAAATCGGGATATGCTCATTTCACGATTTCAAGAAACCCGGTTTTGCTACCTGGAGTACTCCGATAGAAGCCGGGATACTGGAGCATACACCTTATCCCGATTTCTGACGGCTGCCCACTGTCTGCGCAGGCGCGAGTGACGCCAAGTGACGCACTAGATATACAAACAACATGGCGGCAACGAGAACGTCTCACTTTTGGAGCGACGAAGAGACAGAATTTTCCCTTAAAGTAATGAAAGAACTAAACATAACGAAGTGTTTAGACGCAGAAAACACCGACATGCTGATGTATTCAAATCTGTTGCGGAAAAGCTACGTGACGCTGGTTTTCCACCTCGCTCCGTTGAACAAGTTAGGTCGCGTTGGAAAACATTGAAAAAAAAAACGTGAAACACGCATGCGCAGACAGGATACAGTGATCGGAAAACGGGTTACTGGTATTTATCATGTATACGGGGATGTTTGTATTTATGTTAATTTTTATTCTAAATGCCTGCCACGACACCAGGTCAGATACAGTTATAATCATTATGTAGGTCTAGTCATAAATGAGATTGGTTAAGTTGGTTAATAACCAGACAGCACTTTAATGTGTATTCTGTACAAGTTCAAGAACCATTCTTATGCATTTTCTGAGTCGTTCACCTTTATTTTAGGCACAAAAAAATTTTGGCTGGTAAAAAACTACTGTGGCAGGTGGAAATCCACCTGCCACAGTGGCTGGTGGCCAAAAAAGTTAACTTCAGGCCCTGCTGTCATTAATGTTGTTGCAAGCCATAAATGTTTCCTACTTTATGTGGTGGAATAATATATTTTTCAGTTTGACACAGTTTCATTTAAAAATATCTTCCCTTTAAATTGTAAAACTTCAACATTATTACTGTGATAAGCACCCGCTAGCAAGGCGGCGAATTAGCCGGCGGCTAACCCCACTAGCCTCCGCGTTAGCTCACGGCTAACTGCCGCGGCTAATTCGTGTTTAACTCCCGCGGGTCCGCGGTTAAATCCCGGTTAGCTAGCGGTTAGTTAGCGGTTAGCTCGAGGCTAACTAAGCGGTTGAGTCCGCGGCATTAAGGTAGCGGCTAGCTAGCTCCGTTAGCTCCGCTAGCTTGCTAACATACATGAGCTATGCTGGAAGGCTAGTCGTCGGCTAAATCACTGGGCGGCTAGTCGTTAGCGTCTGTTAGCAGTTTAGCTATTCACTGACCTAATAAGATGAAGGAAACGGGTCAGGGATGTTGTGTCAGGAGTTTCAGCAAAGCAGCCAGATATAATTTGTGTTTAAAATAAAGGAAAAGGTCATAATGTCAGGTTCTGGCCCCCTACAGTACTGCAGTAATGGTTTGGGGGGTTTTAATGTTTTGGCAGATCATGTTTTCCACTGAGAGCTCTTTTCCCGCCTCTCGTCCCCAGCAGCTGCGTGTGTGAACGTGTGTAAGCTGGTTGGGGTCTGGTTGTCATGGCTACCAGGGTCAACTGCTCCTGTTAGAATGTCAGTTGGAAGACGGGGAAAGAGAGAGAAAATGCTGAAAAATCGCCTCGAACAGGAAGGACTTGTGGCCAAACCGTATTTCCAATCATTGAACCTGAACGTCTACATATGCAGTTTGTGGGTAAAATGACGAAATGTGACCTATTCAAAGCGATTCAAAGAAAGGTTACGTCTGCTTTCCTCCAGAAATTTCCCTGCCTTTTTAACATGGCAGTCTATGGAGCTGTGGGTGGGTGTTGCTGTCGCATCTTTGTGTCTGACGCCAAAACTATAAGACTTACAGCTTTAGCAGACGAATTTGAGTGAGAAGACACATTTCCCTACGTTTCTATGTATAAATTATGTCTGTCGTGTGAAATTTGTGGCCACGGGAGCAGTTTCTGTGCAGTTTTTTGACTAACTTTCTTCTCCCCTCCTCACTCTAGCTGATGATGTCATCCACTCTAGCACAAACATTCCGCGCAATACACACCCATTATAAACCCTGAAATTTGAGTAAAAACCTACACAACTCTGAGGCTTCATAGTTTAAAAACGGTAAAAGTTGTCGACAAGTGAAGTGAATCTCTGAAGAGAAGGCAAGAGTACCTACGTTTTAAAGTTTAAATGAAGTCTCTCGGTTAAAGTATGCCAGAGCAGTTCATTGTTGAAAATGTCTGTTGAAATTTTTTTTTTGTCGGGCTTCTCCATTCATTTCAATTGGGAAATTTGTCGCAGTTTTTTCGCGACTACGTCGCGAAAAAATCTTGTTTGAAAGAACTGTATAGAAGCACACCGAGTCCGATCGAGACGCACGTTTTGATGTATTTTATGTCTGTGTGCGACGAACGGTATTTGAGTTGAAAGGTTTCGAAAATCGGCCGTAGGAAAAAGTTTAATAATAACTAGACAATTCCCCTGCGGGAAATCGCGAGAGTGATGCAGTGGCCGCAGCAGTCTGCGATACCATGCTATATTGCTGTGATAGTACGATGCTACGATGCTACGATGATGCTACTATGCCAAGATGCTACAATGCTGAATGAATGAATGAATTTATTGATCATTGAGAGATACTCACGAGCACAAACGGGGGGACGAGCTTGAGAGCAGGGTCGGTGGGAAGGCTCCTCTCCGGCCGGGGGGGACGTCTGATGAAACATTAAGACCAAACACATACAGAACTCAGCAGTTAAGGAGAAAACAATAGATGTAACATTTCTAGAGCCATTTTCACGCAGACAGATGTCATTGTGGCACAGAAGCTTATCTACTGTGTAAATACCTCCAGGGGGGAAGGGGTGGACCTCAGCTCCTCCAGGTCGAGCCTCCTCCAGCGCTGCTTCACTGCCATGGAACGTCTGGACTTCCTAGGCATCCTGCTGACAAAAAATAGACAGAAAAAAAAAACAAGACAAAATACTTTTCAAAGCTTAACAGGCTATCAAACCTATCAAACTAACCTAAACCCTAACCTTTACCTAAACTCTAACTACCTAATGTAAAATAATCTAATCTAAGACAAATTAATGTAATATGTTATACTTAAATTAAATCTGTGTAGATGAAGGTGTGGTGAATGTATGTGTGTGGGTGAGGTGGCGATACTGCTCTGTGATGGTTGAGGGCGATGAATCAACGATGATCACTCTCAGCTGTCGAAGCACAGGAACCCTTTAATCCTATCAAAGACAATGCAAAAAAATTGAAATGTCTTTCAAATGTTATAAGTAAATGTAAGCAACAAGCTAATAACAAAGCAGACACATGTTAAACATCTGTAGTTGTCATAAAGTGTGTGTTTTCCTTATACTAAGATGCTATGATGCTAAGATACTACAATGCTAAGATGCTTTAATGATGCTACAATGCTATGATGCTAAGATGCTTTAATGATGCTACCATGCTATGATGCTTTAATGATCACCTGTTCATATAGTCATAATATAATCCTGGTGAAATTATTTGCGATTTACGTCGCAAATAATTTCATGTTTGACTACAAAAAGTAATGGTCACGTCAAGACAGGTATGAAAGTATTCGCGACTTACGTCGCGAATGTCTTTACTAAGTAGCATGTCTTTACTACCATGAGCAGCAGCTATAACAAAAAGCACAACTCAAATAGTCATTTAAGGCCTGGTTCCTTCTGACTGGATGGGTGTGAGTTTGATGTCATGCAGGGTACAACAAACCAAACAGGATGAGGAGGATGCAGTAGGCCTGGCTGAGAGAGAGAGACACTGAGAAGGGTCGTCCTTTATGCTTCGCCTTCTACAAACTGAAGGGCAGGTACAGGCAGCAGACCCCTCCCAGCTCCACCTGAAAGCCAGCATCAAATAAGGAAGAGAGTGGGAGGGATCGTCACACCCCCACCTTTAAGAGGGCTGTCCTCACTAGGATCCCCAGACAAAGAACGAGCAAATCGTAACAATTGATCGTTAATCATAATAATTTTAACAATAAAACTCATTACTCCTACCTGAACAATTAGTTTAACAGTTTACGGCACAGTCTTACAGTTAGAAAAACATCAATATTAAACTTAACACATCCAGGCTGTAACAAGGAATCAGCGATGAAGTGAAGACCTTCAAATTGTCCTGCGAATCCAACTCTTTGTCTCATGTTGGACGTCACTGCAGTCTGTCTGGATCAGCTGGAGGAAAACCATACACAGACAAATAGACATGTCAAATAATGTTATGTAACATACTGAATATAACTCTTATGAGTGTTCAACAGCTCATTATTTATTTAATTAAAAACATCATATTATATTAAATTACTCCAATTATATATATACTGTCATTAATATTGTTGCAAGCCATAAATGTTTCCTACTTTATGTGGTGGAATAATATATTTTTCAGTTTGACACAGTTTCATTTAAAAATATCTTCCCTTTAAATTGTAAAACTTCAACATTATTACTGTGATAAGCACCCGCTAGCAAGGCGGCGAATTAGCCGGCGGCTAACCCCACTAGCCTCCGCGTTAGCTCACGGCGAACTGCCGCGGCTAATTCGTGTTTAACTCCCGCGGGTCCGCGGTTAAATCCCGGTTAGCTAGCGGTTAGTTAGCGGTTAGCTCGAGGCTAACTCCGCGGTTGAGTCCGCGGCGTTAAGGTAGCGGCTAGCTAGCTCCGTTAGCTCCGCTAGCTTGCTAACATACATGAGCTATGCTGGAAGGCTAGTCGTCGGCTAAATCACTGGGCGGCTAGTCGTTAGCGTCTGTTACCAGTTTAGCTATTCACTGACCTAATAAGATGAAGGAAACGGGTCAGGGATGTTGTGTCAGGAGTTTCAGCAAAGCAGCCAGATATAATTTGTGTTTAAAATAAAGGAAAAGGTCATAATGTCAGGTTCTGGCCCCCTACAGTACTGCAGTAATGGTTTGGGGGGTTTTAATGTTTTGGCAGATCATGTTTTCCACTGAGAGCTCTTTTCCCGCCTCTCGTCCCCAGCAGCTGCGTGTGTGAACGTGTGTAAGCTGGTTGGGGTCTGGTTGTCATGGCTACCAGGGTCAACTGCTCCTGTTAGAATGTCAGTTGGAAGACGGGGAAAGAGAGAGAAAATGCTGAAAAATCGCCTCGAACAGGAAGGACTTGTGGCCAAACCGTATTTCCAATCATTGAACCGACTTAACTTTGGGCATCTTGAGGCTTTCCTGAACGTCTAGATGTGTAATTTGTGGGTAAAATGAAGAAATGTGACCTATTCTAAGCGATTCAAAGAAAGGTTACGTCTGCTTTCCTCCAGAAATTTCCCTGCCTTTTTAACATGGCAGTCTATGGAGCTGTGGGTGGGTGTTGCTGGCGCATCTTTGTGTCTGACGCCAAAACTATAAGACTTACAGCTTTAGCAGACGAATTTGAGTGAGAAGACACATTTTCCTACGTTTCTATGTATAAATTATGTCTGTCGTGTGAAATTTGTGGCCACGGGAGCAGTTTCTGTGCAGTTTTTTGACTAACTTTCTTCTCCCCTCCTCACTCTAGCTGATGATGTCATCCACTCTAGCACAAACATTCCGCGCAATACACACCCATTATAAACCCTGAAATTTGAGTAAAAACCTACACAACTCTGAGGCTTCATAGTTTAAAAACGGTAAAAGTTGTCGATAAGTGAAGTGAATCTCTGAAGAGAAGGCAAGAGTACCTACGTTTTAAAGTTTAAATGAAGTCTCTCGGTTAAAGTATGCCAGAGCAGTTCATTGTTGAAAATGTCTGTTGAATTTTTTTTTTTTTCGGGCTTCTCCATTCATTTCAATTGGGAAATTTGTCGCAGTTTTTTCGCGACTACGTCGCGAAAAAATCTTATTTGAAAGAACTGTATAGAAGCACACCGAGTCCGATCGAGACGCACGTTTTGATGTATTTTGTGTCTGTGTGCGACGAACGGTATTTGAGTTGAAAGGTTTCGAAAATGCGTAGGAAAAAGTTTAATAATAACTAGACAATTCCCCTGCGGGAAATCGCGAGAGTGATGCAGTGGCCGCAGCAGTCTGCGATACCATGCTATATTGCTGTGATAGTACGATGCTACGATGCTACGATGATGCTACTATGCCAAGATGCTACTACAATGCTATGATGCTAAGATACTAAGATGCTATGATACTAAGATGCTACAAAGCTAAGATACTATGTTGCTACGATGCTAAGATGTTACAATGCAATTATACTAAGATGCTATGATGCTTTAATGATCACCTGTTCATATAGTCATAATATAATCCTGGTGAAAATATTTGCGACTTACGTTGCAAATAATTTCATGTTTGACTACAAAAAGTAATGGTCAGGTCAAGACAGGTATGAAAGTATTCGCGACTTACGTCGCGAATGTCTTTACTAAGTAGCATGTCTTTACTACCATGAGCAGCAGCTATAACAAAAAGCACAACTCAAATAGTCATTTAAGGCCTGGTTCCTTCCGACTGGATGGGTGTGAGTTTGATGTCATGCAGGGTACAACAAACCAAACAGGATGAGGAGGATGCAGTAGGCCTGGCTGAGAGAGAGAGACACTGAGAAGGGTCGTCCTTTACGCCCTTCTACAAACTGAAGGGCAGGTACAGGCAGCAGACCCCTCCCAGCTCCACCTGAAAGCTAGCATCAAATAAGGAAGAGAGTGGGAGGGATCGTCACACCCCCACCAGGATTATATTATGACTATATGAACAGGTGAATTATTATGATTAACGATCAATTATTACAATTTGGTCGTTAATCATAATAATTTTAACAATAAAACTCATTACTCCTACCTGAGCAATAGTTTAACAGTTTACGGCACAGTCTTACAGTTAGATAAACAATAATATTAAACTTAACACATCCAGGCTGTAACAAGGAATCAGCGATGAAGTGAAGACCTTCAAATTGTCCTGCGAGTCCAGCTCTTTGTCTCATGTTGGACGTCACTGCAGTCTGTCTGGATCAGCTGGAGGAAAACTATAGGCAGACAAATAGACATGTCAAATAATGTTATGTAACATACTTAATATAACTCTTATGAGTGTTCAACAGCTCATTATTTATTTAATTAAAAACATCATATTATATTAAATTACTCCAATTATATATATATACTGTCATTAATGTTGTTGCAAGCCATAAATGTTTCCTACTTTATGTGGTGGAATAATATATTTTTCAGTTTGACACAGTTTAATTTAAAAATATCTTCCCTTTAAATTGTAAAACTTCAACATTATTACTGTGATAAGCACCCGCTAGCAAGGCGGCGAATTAGCCGGCGGCTAACCCCACTAGCCTCCGCGTTAGCTCACGGCGAACTGCCGCGGCTAATTCGTGTTTAACTCCCGCGGGTCCGCGGTTAAATCCCGGTTAGCTAGCGGTTAGTTAGCGGTTAGCTCGAGGCTAACTCCGCGGTTGAGTCCGCGGCGTTAAGCTAGCGGCTAGCTAGCTCCGTTAGCTCCGCTAGCTTGCTAACATACATGAGCTATGCTGGAAGGCTAGTCGTCGGCTAAATCACTGGGCGGCTAGTCGTTAGCGTCTGTTAGCAGTTTAGCTATTCACTGACCTAATAAGATGAAGGAAACGGGTCAGGGATGTTGTGTCAGGAGTTTCAGCAAAGCAGCCAGATATAATTTGTGTTTAAAATAAAGGAAAAGGTCATAATGTCAGGTTCTGGCCCCCTACAGTACTGCAGTAATGGTTTGGGGGGTTTTAATGTTTTGGCAGATCATGTTTTCCACTGAGAGCTCTTTTCCCGCCTCTCGTCCCCAGCAGCTGCGTGTGTGAACGTGTGTAAGCTGGTTGGGGTCTGGTTGTCATGGCTACCAGGGTCAACTGCTCCTGTTAGAATGTCAGTTGGAAGAAGGGGAAAGAGAGAGAAAATGCTGAAAAATCGCCTCGAACAGGAAGGACTTGTGGCCAAACCGTATTTCCAATCATTGAACCGACTTAACTTTGGGCATCTTGAGGCTTTCCTGAACGTCTAGATGTGTAATTTGTAGGTAAAATGAAGAAATGTGACCTATTCAAAGCGATTCAAAGAAAGGTTACGTCTGCTTTCCTCCAGAGATTTCCCTGCCTTTTTAACATGGCAGTCTATGGAGCTGTGGGTGGGTGTTGCTGGCGCATCTTTGTGTCTGACGCCAAAACTATAAGACTTACAGCTTTAGCAGACGAATTTGAGTGAGAAGACACATTTTCCTACGTTTCTATGTATAAATTATGTCTGTCGTGTGAAATTTGTGGCCACGGGAGCAGTTTCTGTGCAGTTTTTTGACTAACTTTCTTCTCCCCTCCTCACTCTAGCTGATGATGTCATCCACTCTAGCACAAACATTCCGCGCAATACACACCCATTATAAACCCTGAAATTTGAGTAAAAACCTACACAACTCTGAGGCTTCATAGTTTAAAAACGGTAAAAGTTGTCGCTAAGTGAAGTGAATCTCTGAAGAGAAGGCAAGAGTACCTACGTTTTAAAGTTTAAATGAAGTCTCTCGGTTAAAGTATGCCAGAGCAGTTCATTGTTGAAAATGTCTGTTGAATTTTTTTTTTTTTCGGGCTTCTCCATTCATTTCAATAGGGAAATTTGTCGCAGTTTTTTCGCGACTACGTCGCGAAAAAATCTTGTTTGAAAGAACTGTATAGAAGCACACCGAGTCCGATCGAGACGCACGTTTTGATGTATTTTGTGTCTGTGTGCGACGAACGGTATTTGAGTTGAAAGGTTTCGAAAATGCGTAGGAAAAAGTTTAATAATAATAATAATAATAAGAAGAAAAACGTAGTGAAGAACAATAGTTTGCAGTGCTTCGCACTGCAAACTATTGACCCCCATAGCTTTGCTATGAGGGGGGTCAATAGTTTGCATTGCGTAGCACTGCATCACTAACTAGACAATTCCCCTGCGGGAAATCGCGAGAGTGATGCAGTGGCCGCAGCAGTCTGCGATACCATGCTATATTGCTGACACATATTGTTGACAGTACGATGCTACGATGCTATGATGATGCTACTATGCCAAGATGCTACTACAATGCTATGATGCTAAGATACTAAGATGCTATGATACTAAGATGCTACAAAGCTAAGATACTATGTTGCTACGATGCTTAGATGCTACAATGCAATTATACTAAGATGCTATGATGCTTTAATGATCACCTGTTCATATAGTCATAATATAATCCTGGTGAAAATATTTGCGACTTACGTTGCAAATAATTTCATGTTTGACTACAAAAAGTAATGGTCACGTCAAGACAGGTATGAAAGTATTCGCGACTTACGTCGCGAATGTCTTTACTAAGTAGCATGTCTTTACTACCATGAGCAGCAGCTATAACAAAAAGCACAACTCAAATAGTCATTTAAGGCCTGGTTCCTACTGAGTGGATGGGTGTGAGTTTGATGTCATGCAGGGTACAACAAACCAAACAGGATGAGGAGGATGCAGTAGGCCTGGCTGAGAGAGAGAGACACTGAGAAGGGTCGTCCTTTATGCTTCGCCTTCTACAAACTGAAGGGCAGGTACAGGCAGCAGAGCCCTCCCAGCTCCACCTGAAAGCCAGCATCAAATAAGGAAGAGAGTGGGAGGGATCTCACTAGGATCCCCAGACAAAGAACGAGCAAATCGTAACAATTGATCGTTAATCATAATAATTTTAACAATAAAACTCATTACTCCTACCTGAGCAATAGTTTAACAGTTTACGGCACAGTCTTACAGTTAGAAAAACAATAATATTAAACTTAACACATCCAGGCTGTAACAAGGAACCAGCGATGAAGTGAAGACCTTCAAATTGTCCTGCGAGTCCAGCTCTTTGTCTCATGTTGGACGTCACTGCAGTCTGTCTGGATCAGCTGGAGGAAAACTATAGGCAGACAAATAGACATGTCAAATAATGTTATGTAACATACTTAATATAACTCTTATGAGTGTTCAACAGCTCATTATTTATTTAATTAAAAACATCATATTATATTAAATTACTCCAATTATATATATACTGTCATTAACGTTGTTGCAAGCCATAAATGTTTCCTACTTTATGTGGTGGAATAATATATTTTTCAGTTTGACAGTTTCATTTAAAAATATCTTCCCTTTAAATTGTAAAACTTCAACATTATTACTGTGATAAGCACCCGCTAGCAAGGCGGCGAATTAGCCGGCGGCTAACCCCACTAGCCTCCGCGTTAGCTCACGGCTAACTGCCGCGGCTAATTCGTGTTTAACTCCCGCGGGTCCGCGGTTAAATCCCGGTTAGCTAGCGGTTAGTTAGCGGTTAGCTCGAGGCTAACTCCGCGGTTGAGTCCGCGGCGTTAAGGTAGCGGCTAGCTAGCTCCGTTAGCTCCGCTAGCTTGCTAACATACATGAGCTATGCTGGAAGGCTAGTCGTCGGCTAAATCACTGGGCGGCTAGTCGTTAGCGTCTGTTAGCAGTTTAGCTATTCACTGACCTAATAAGATGAAGGAAACGGGTCAGGGATGTTGTGTCAGGAGTTTCAGCAAAGCAGCCAGATATAATTTGTGTTTAAAATAAAGGAAAAGGTCAAACATGAAGTTGTCATTCAGTCAATGAGAAGAGCTATAGCTAAGAGGCCCAGCAGCTGTGTGAAAGGGGGGTTTTAATGTTTTGGCAGATCATGTTTTCCACTGAGAGCTCTTTTCCCGCCTCTCGTCCCCAGCAGCTGCGTGTGTGAACGTGTGTAAGCTGGTTGGGGTCTGGTTGTCATGGCTACCAGGGTCAACTGCTCCTGTTAGAATGTCAGTTGGAAGACGGGGAAAGAGAGAGAAAATGCTGAAAAATCGCCTCGAACAGGAAGGACTTGTGGCCAAACCGTATTTCCAATCATTGAACCGACTTAACTTTGGGCATCTTGAGGCTTTCCTGAACGTCTAGATGTGTAATTTGTAGGTAAAATGAAGAAATGTGACCTATTCAAAGCGATTCAAAGAAAGGTTACGTCTGCTTTCCTCCAGAAATTTCCCTGCCTTTTTAACATGGCAGTCTATGGAGCTGTGGATGGGTGTTGCTGGCGCATCTTTGTGTCTGACGCCAAAACTATAAGACTTACAGCTTTAGCAGACGAATTTGAGTGAGAAGACACATTTTCCTACGTTTCTATGTATAAATTATGTCTGTCGTGTGAAATTTGTGGCCACGGGAGCAGTTTCTGTGCAGTTTTTTGACTAACTTTCTTCTCCCCTCCTCACTCTAGCTGATGATGTCATCCACTCTAGCACAAACATTCCGCGCAATACACACCCATTATAAACCCTGAAATTTGAGTAAAAACCTACACAACTCTGAGGCTTCATAGTTTAAAAACGGTAAAAGTTGTCGCTAAGTGAAGTGAATCTCTGAAGAGAAGGCAAGAGTACCTACGTTTTAAAGTTTAAATGAAGTCTCTCGGTTAAAGTATGCCAGAGCAGTTCATTGTTGAAAATGTCTGTTGAATTATTTTTTTTTTCGGGCTTCTCCATTCATTTCAATTGGGAAATTTGTCGCAGTTTTTTCGCGACTACGTCGCGAAAAAATCTTGTTTGAAAGAACTGTATAGAAGCACACCGAGTCCGATCGAGACGCACGTTTTGATGTATTTTGTGTCTGTGTGCGACGAACGGTATTTGAGTTGAAAGGTTTCGAAAATGCGTAGGAAAAAGTTTAATAATAATAACTAGACAATTCCCCTGCGGGAAATCGCGAGAGTGATGCAGTGGCCGCAGCAGTCTGCGATACCATGCTATATTGCTGCGATAGTACGATGCTACGATGCCAAGATGCTACAGGCAGTGTGGTGAATGTATGTGTGTGGGTGAGGTGGCGATACTGCTCTGCGATGGTTGAAGGCGATGAATCAACGATGATCACTCTCAGCTGTCGAAGCACAGGAACCCTTTAATCCTATCAAAGACAATGCAAAAAAATTGAAATGTCTTTCAAATGTTATAAGTAAATGTAAGCAACAAGCTAATAACAAAGCAGACACATGTTAAACATCTGTAGTTGTCATAAAGTGTGTGTTTTCCTTATACTAAGATGCTATGATGCTAAGATACTACAATGCTAAGATGCTTTAATGATGCTACAATGCCATGATGCTAAGATGCTTTAATGATCACCTGTTCATATAGTCATAATATAATCCTGGTGAAATTATTTGCGACTTACGTTGCAAATAATTTCAAGTTTGACTACAAAAAGTAATGGTCAGGTCAAGACAGGTATGAAAGTATTCGCGACTTACGTCGCGAATGTCTTTACTAAGTAGCATGTCTTTACTACCATGAGCAGCAGCTATAACAAAAAGCACAACTCAAATAGTCATTTAAGGCCTGGTTCCTTCTGACTGGATGGGTGTGAGTTTGATGTCATGCAGGGTACAACAAACCAAACAGGATGAGGAGGATGCAGTAGGCCTGGCTGAGAGAGAGAGACACTGAGAAGGGTCGTCCTTTATGCTTCGCCTTCTACAAACTGAAGGGCAGGTACAGGCGGCAGACCCCTCCCAGCTCCACCTGAAAGCCAGCATCAAATAAGGAAGAGAGTGGGAGGGATCTCACTAGGATCCCCAGACAAAGAACGAGCAAATCGTAACAATTGATCGTTAATCATAATAATTTTAACAATAAAACTCATTACTCCTACCTGAGCAATAGTTTAACAGTTTACCGCACAGTTTTACAGTTAGAAAAACAATAATATTAAACTTAACACATCCAGGCTGTAACAAGGAATCAGCGATGAAGTGAAGACCTTCAAATTGTCCTGCGAGTCCAGCTCTTTGTCTCATGTTGGACGTCACTGCAGTCTGTCTGGATCAGCTGGAGGAAAACTATAGGCAGACAAATAGACATGTCAAATAATGTTATGTAACATACTTAATATAACTCTTATGAGTGTTCAACAGCTCATTATTTATTTAATTAAAAACATCATATTATATTAAATTACTCCAATTATATATATATACTGTCATTAATGTTGTTGCAAGCCATAAATGTTTCCTACTTTATGTGGTGGAATAATATATTTTTCAGTTTGACACAGTTTAATTTAAAAATATCTTCCCTTTAAATTGTAAAACTTTAACATTATTACTGTGATAAGCTCCCGCTAGCAACGGGGCGAATTAGCCGGCGGCTAACCCCACTAGCCTCCGCGTTAGCTATCGGCTAACTGCCGCGGCTAATTCGTGTTTAACTCCCGCGGGTCCGCGGTTAAATCCCGGTTAGCTAGCGGTTAGCTCGAGGCTAACTCCGCGGTTGAGTCCGCGGCGTTAAGGTAGCGGCTAGCTAGCTCCGTTAGCTCCGCTAGCTTGCTAACATACATGAGCTATGCTGGAAGGCTAGTCGTCGGCTAAATCACTGGGCGGCTAGTCGTTAGCGTCTGTTAGCAGTTGAGCTATTCACTGACCTAATAAGATGAAGGAAACGGGTCCGGGATGTTGTGTCAGGAGTTTCAGCAAAGCAGCCAGATATAATTTGTGTTTAAAATAAAGGAAAAGGTCAAACATGAAGTTGTCATTCAGTCAATGACAAGAGCTATAGCTAAGAGGCCCAGCAGCTGTGTGAAAGCACCATGGCAGACAGGGATGGTTTGGGGGGTTTTAATGTTTTGGCAGATCATGTTTTCCACTGAGAGCTCTTTTCCCGCCTCTCGTCCCCAGCAGCTGCGTGTGTGAACGTGTGTAAGCTGGTTGGGGTCTGGTTGTCATGGCTACCAGGGTCAACTGCTCCTGTTCGAATGTCAGTTGGAAGACGGGGAGAGAGAGAGAAAATGCTGAAAAATCGCCTCGAACAGGAAGGACTTGTGGCCAAACCGTATTTCCAATCATTGAACCGACTTAACTTTGGGCATCTTGAGGCTTTCCTGAACGTCTACATATGCAGTTTGTGGGTAAAATGAAGAAATGTGACCTATTAAAGCGATTCAAAGAAAGGTTACGTCTGCTTTCCTCCAGAAATTTCCCTGCCTTTTTAACATGGCAGTCTATGGAGCTGTGGGTGGGTGTTGCTGGCGCATCTTTGTGTCTGACGCCAAAACTATAAGACTTACAGCTTTAGCAGACGAATTTGAGTGAGAAGACACATTTTCCTACGTTTCTATGTATAAATTATGTCTGTCGTGTGAAATTTGTGGCCACGGGAGCAGTTTCTGTGCAGTTTTTTGACTAACTTTCTTCTCCCCTCCTCACTCTAGCTGATGATGTCATCCACTCTAGCACAAACATTCCGCGCAATACACACCCATTATAAACCCTGAAATTTGAGTAAAAACCTACACAACTCTGAGGCTTCATAGTTTAAAAACGGTAAAAGTTGTCGATAAGTGAAGTGAATCTCTGAAGAGAAGGCAAGAGTACCTACGTTTTAAAGTGGAAATGAAGTCTCTCGGTTAAAGTATGCCAGAGCAGTTCATTGTTGAAAATGTCTGTTGAAATTTTTTTTTTTTTCGGGCTTCTCCATTCATTTCAATTGGGAAATTTGTCGCAGTTTTTTCGCGACTACGTCGCGAAAAAATCTTGTTTGAAAGAACTGTATAGAAGCACACCGAGTCCGATCGAGACGCACGTTTTGATGTATTTTGTGTCTGTGTGCGACGAACGGTATTTGAGTTGAAAGGTTTCGAAAATCGGCCGTAGGAAAAAGTTTAATAATAATAATAATAATAATAATAATAAGAAGAAAAACGTAGTGAAGAACAATAGTTTGCAGTGCTTCGCACTGCAAACTATTGACTCCCATAGCTTTGCTATGAGGGTCAATAGTTTGCATTGCGTAGCACTGCATCACTAACTAGACAATTCCCCTGCGGGAAATCGCGAGAGTGATGCAGTGGCCGCAGCAGTCTGCGATACCATGCTATATTGCTGCGACAGTACGATGCTACGATGATGCTACTTTGCCAAGATGCTACTACAATGCTATGATGCTAAGATACTAAGATGCTATGATACTAAGATGCTACAAAGCTAAGATACTATGTTGCTACGATGCTAAGATGCTACAATGCAATTATACTAAGATGCTATGATGCTAAGATACTACAATGCATCATAGCAATGTAGCATCATTAAAGCATCATAGCATGGTAGCATCATTAAAGCATCTTAGCATCATAGCATTGTAGCATCTTAGCATCATAGCATTCAAATAGTCATTTAAGGCCTGGTTCCTTCTGACTGGATGGGTGTGAGTTTGATGTCATGCAGGGTACAACAAACCAAACAGGATGAGGAGGATGCAGTAGGCCTGGCTGAGAGAGAGAGACACTGAGAAGGGTCGTCCTTTACGCCCTTCTACAAACTGAAGGGCAGGTACAGGCAGCAGACCCCTCCCAGCTCCACCTGAAAGCCAGCATCAAATAAGGAAGAGAGTGGGAGGGATCGTCACACCCCCACCTTTAAGAGGGCTGTCCTCACTAGGATCCCCAGACAAGGAACGAGCAAATCCTCGTCAGTCAAACATGACTGAGAAGTTGTCATTCAGTCAATGAGAGGAGCTATAGCTAGGAGGCCCAGCAGCTGTGTGGAAGCACCAACTGAGGAGGGAGGGAGAGAGGGAGAGAGGGGGGTTCATGGGGTGTTCTGCCTCCCTACTGTAATGAATGTAATGCTGTGAGAGTCCCTAATGTTTCGTCGGTCTGTGTCTGTAATGCTATAGTGGGAGGGGAGGTGGGAGGTTGGAGTGGGGGGGTCATAGTGTCAGGTTCTGGCTCCCTACTATAGTCCTGTAATGGGTTTAGAGGGTCATAATGTTTTGGCAGTCTATTACTGTAATGCTTAAATGGAGTGGAGGGGGGTCATAGTGTCAGATTCTGGCTCCCAACTATAGTCCTGTAATGGGTTAAGTGGTCATAATGTTTTGGCAGTCTCTTACTGTAATGGTTAAATGGAGTGGGGGGGGGTGGGGGGGGGGGGGGTCATAGTGTCAGATTCTGCAGCCCTACTATAGTCCTGTAATGGGTTAAGTGGTCATAATGTTTTGGCACTCTCTTACTGTAATGGTTAAATGGAGTGGGGGGGGGGGGGGGGGGGGGGGTCATAGTGTCAGATTCTGCCACCCTACTATAGTCCTGTAATGGGTTGAGGGGTCATAATGTTTTGGCAGTCTGTGTCTGTAATGCTATAGTGGGAGGGGGGGTGGGGGGGTTGGAGTGGGGGGGTCATAATGTCAGGTTCTGGCCCCCTACAGTACTGCAGTAATGGTTTGGGGGGGTTTTAATGTTTTGGCAGATACTGTTTTCCACTGAGAGCTCTTTTCCCGCCTCTGGTCCCCTTCTGCTGCGTGTGTAAGCTGGTTGGGGTCTGGTTGTCATGGCTACCAGGGTCAACTGCTGCTGAAGTCTCCCTCTCACCTCTGCCTGAGTCAGAGGGAAAGTGCAAACTAGGATTTGCCCTCCGAACAAATGCTTGTATCTCAAAAACTACAAGTGCTATCGAGAAAACAAACACATCGTGAGCGTCAGCCAAGGGTTTTCTACAATTTAGTGTTGTCGCCACGCGCGTACTGCCAAAATTGTGGCCGTAGTCGTTTTAGAAAAAAAGTATGCGACGTGAAAAATCGTCGAAAAATCGCTCTCGCTTTCCACATACACACACATGGGGAAAAATTCGAAAACTGGTCGGCGCACTCCTCGCTCGGAGGAGCCTGCAGCCCAAACCGTACGTCCCACACAAATAAAACCCACACCATCTGAAAGCCAACAAAAATCCCTACGTTTTTACATATTTTTTATCTCTGTACCTCAAAAACTGTGGCCACCACGTGAGATTGAACCTTTTTTTTTCAGAATATCACCGAAACTCTGAAGTTAGAGTGAGCGTCAGAGGGAGGGATTTTTAATTTTTTTCCCCAGATTTCACCAAACGTAAACTGCGACCCTGACCAAACCGTAAAAGGTATCGAAACGCCGTTTTCAGGAAGAGAAAGCTACACTTCCCGTGCCTCGTACAAACTTCCAAGCAAGTTTCTACTACAAAGCATGGCCGAGTAATCGCTGGACAAAGCCAAGCTGTAAATTTTGGAATGTTGCCGCTTTTTTCGGGCTTCTCCATTCATTTCAATGGGAAATTGATCGCGGTTTTTTCGCGACTACGTCGCGAACAAATCTTGTTTGAAAGAACTGTATAGAAGCACACCGAGTCCGATCGAGACGCACGTTTTGATGTATTTTGTGTCTGTGTGCGACGAACGGTATTTGAGTTGAAAGGTTTCGAAAATCGGCCGTAGGAAAAAGTTTAATAATAATAAGAAGAAAAACGTAGTGAAGAACAATAGTTTGCAGTGCTTCGCACTGCAAACTATTGACTCCCATAGCTTTGCTATGAGGGTCAATAGTTTGCATTGCGTAGCACTGCATCACTAACTAGACAATTCCCCTGCGGGAAATCGCGAGAGTGATGCAGTGGCCGCAGCAGTCTGCGATACCATGCTATATTGCTGCGACAGTACGATGCTACGATGCTATGATGATGCTACTATGCCAAGATGCTACAATGCTGAATGAATGAATGAATTTATTTATCATTGAGAGATACTCACGAGCACGAACGGGGGGACGAGCTTGAGAGCAGGGTCGGTGGGAAGGCTCCTCTCCGGCCGGGGGGGACGTCTGATGAAACATTAAGACCAAACGCATACAGAACTCAGCAGTTAAGGAGAAAACAATAGATGTAACATTTCTAGAGCCATTTTCACGCAGACAGATGTCATTGTGGCACAGAAGCTTATCTACTGTGTAAATACCTCCAGGGGGGAAGGGGTGGACCTCAGCTCCTCCAGGTCGAGCCTCCTCCAGCGCTGCTTCACCGCCATGGAACGTCTGGACTTCCTAGTCATCCTGCTGACAAAAAATAGACAGAAAAAAAAAACAAGACAAAATACTTTTCAAAGCTTAACAGGCTATCAAACCTATCAAACTAACCTAAACCCTAACCTTTACCTAAACTCTAACTACCTAATGTAAAATAATCTAATCTAAGACAAATTAATGTAATATGTTATACTTAAATTAAATCTGTGTAGATGAAGGTGTGGTGAATGTATGTGTGTGGGTGAGGTGGCGATACTGCTCTGCGATGGTTGAGGGCGATGAATCAACGATGATCACTCTCAGCTGTCGAAGCACAGGAACCCTTTAATCCTATCAAAGACAATGCAAAAAAATTGAAATTTCTTTCAAATGTTATAAGTAAATGTAAGCAACAAGCTAATAACAAAGCAGACACATGTTAAACATCTGTAGTTGTCATAAAGTGTGTGTTTTCCTTATACTAAGATGCTATGATGCTAAGATACTACAATGCTAAGATGCTTTAATGATGCTACAATGCTATGATGCTAAGATGCTTTAATGATGCTACCATGCTATGATGCTTTAATGATCACCTGTTCATATAGTCATAATATAATCCTGGTGAAATTATTTGCGATTTACGTCGCAAATAATTTCATGTTTGACTACAAAAAGTAATGGTCACGTCAAGACAGGTATGAAAGTATTCGCGACTTACGTCGCGAATGTCTTTACTAAGTAGCATGTCTTTACTACCATGAGCAGCAGCTATAACAAAAAGCACAACTCAAATAGTCATTTAAGGCCTGGTTCCTTCTGACTGGATGGGTGTGAGTTTGATGTCATGCAGGGTACAACAAACCAAACAGGATGAGGAGGATGCAGTAGGCCTGGCTGAGAGAGAGAGACACTGAGAAGGGTCGTCCTTTACGCTTCGCCTTCTACAAACTGAAGGGCAGGTACAGGCAGCAGACCCCTCCCAGCTCCACCTGAAAGCCAGCATCAAATAAGGAAGAGAGTGGGACGGATCGTCACACCCCCACCAGGATTATATTATGACTATATGAACAGGTGAATTATTATGATTAACGATCAATTATTACAATTTGCTCGTTAATCATAATAATTTCAACAATAAAACTCATTACTCCTACCTGAGCAATAGTTGAACAGTTTACGGCACAGTCTTACAGTTAGAAAAACAATAATATTAAACTTAACACATCCAGGCTGTAACAAGGAATCAGCGATGAAGTGAAGACCTTCAAATTGTCCTGCGAGTCCAGCTCTTTGTCTCATGTTGGACGTCACTGCAGTCTGTCTGGATCAGCTGGAGGAAAACTATAGGCAGACAAATAGACATGTCAAATAATGTTATGTAACATACTGAATATAACTCTTATGAGTGTTCAACAGCTCATTATTTATTTAATTAAAAACATCATATTATATTAAATTACTCCAATTATATATATACTGTCATTAATGTTGTTGCAAGCCATAAATGTTTCCTACTTTATGTGGTGGAATAATATATTTTTCAGTTTGACACAGTTTAATTTAAAAATATCTTCCCTTTAAATTATAAAACTTCAACATTATTACTGTGATAAGCACCCGCTAGCAAGGCGGCGAATTAGCCGGCGGCTAACCCCACTAGCCTCCGCGTTAGCTATCGGCTAACTGCCGCGGCTAATTCGTGTTTAACTCCCGCGGGTCCGCGGTTAAATCCCGGTTAGCTAGCGGTTAGCTCGAGGCTAACTCCGCGGTTGAGTCCGCGGCGTTAAGGTAGCGGCTAGCTAGCTCCGTTAGCTCCGCTAGCTTGCTAACATACATGAGCTATGCTGGAAGGCTAGTCGTCGGCTAAATCACTGGGCGGCTAGTCGTTAGCGTCTGTTAGCAGTTGAGCTATTCACTGACCTAATAAGATGAAGGAAACGGGTCCGGGATGTTGTGTCAGGAGTTTCAGCAAAGCAGCCAGATATAATTTGTGTTTAAAATAAAGGAAAAGGTCAAACATGAAGTTGTCATTCAGTCAATGACAAGAGCTATAGCTAAGAGGCCCAGCAGCTGTGTGAAAGCACCATGGCAGACAGGGATGGTTTGGGGGGTTTTAATGTTTTGGCAGATCATGTTTTCCACTGAGAGCTCTTTTCCCGCCTCTCGTCCCCTGCAGCTGCGTGTGTGAACGTGTGTAAGCTGGTTGGGGTCTGGTTGTCATGGCTACCAGGGTCAACTGCTCCTGTTAGAATGTCAGTTGGAAGACGGGGAGAGAGAGAGAAAATGCTGAAAAATCGCCTCGAACAGGAAGGACTTGTGGCCAAACCGTATTTCCAATCATTGAACCGACTTAACTTTGGGCATCTTGAGGCTTTCCTGAACGTCTACATATGCAGTTTGTGGGTAAAATGACGAAATGTGACCTATTCTAAGCGATTCAAAGAAAGTTTACGTCTGCTTTCCTCCAGAAATTTCACTGCCTTTTTAACATGGCAGTCTATGGAGCTGTGGGTGGGTGTTGCTGGCGCATCTTTGTGTCTGACGCCAAAACTATAAGACTTACAGCTTTAGCAGACGAATTTGAGTGAGAAGACACATTTTCCTACGTTTCTATGTATAAATTATGTCTGTCGTGTGAAATTTGTGGCCACGGGAGCAGTTTCTGTGCAGTTTTTTGACTAACTTTCTTCTCCCCTCCTCACTCTAGCTGATGATGTCATCCACTCTAGCACAAACATTCCGCGCAATACACACCCATTATAAACCCTGAAATTTGAGTAAAAACCTACACAACTCTGAGGCTTCATAGTTTAAAAACGGTAAAAGTTGTCGACAAGTGAAGTGAATCTCTGAAGAGAAGGCAAGAGTACCTACGTTTTAAAGTTTAAATGAAGTCTCTCGGTTAAAGTATGCCAGAGCAGTTCATTGTTGAAAATGTCTGTTGAATTTTTATTTTTTTCGGGCTTCTCCATTCATTTCAATTGGGAAATTTGTCGCAGTTTTTTCGCGACTACGTCGCGAAAAAATCTTGTTTGGAAGAACTGTATAGAAGCACACCGAGTCCGATCGAGACGCACGTTTTGATGTATTTTGTGTCTGTGTGCGACGAACGGTATTTGAGTTGAAAGGTTTCGAAAATGCGTAGGAAAAAGTTTAATAATAACTAGACAATTCCCCTGCGGGAAATCGCGAGAGTGATGCAGTGGCCGCAGCAGTCTGCGATACCATGCTATATTGCTGTGATAGTACGATGCTACGATGCTACGATGATGCTACTATGCCAAGATGCTACAATGCTATGATGCTAAGATACTAAGATGCTATGATACTAAGATGCTACAAAGCTAAGATACTATGTTGCTACGATGCTAAGATGCTACAATGCAATTATACCAAGATGCTATGATGCTTTAATGATCACCTGTTCATATAGTCATAATCCTGGTGAAAATATTTGCGATTTACGTTGCAAATAATTTCATGTTTGACTACAAAAAGTAATGGTCAGGTCAAGACAGGTATGAAAGTATTCGCGACTTACGTCGCGAATGTCTTTACTAAGTAGCATGTCTTTACTACCATGAGCAGCAGCTATAACAAAAAGCACAACTCAAATAGTCATTTAAGGCCCGGTTCCTTCTGACTGGATGGGTGTGAGTTTGATGTCATGCAGGGTACAACAAACCAAACAGGATGAGGAGGATGCAGTAGGCCTGGCTGAGAGAGAGAGACACTGAGAAATGGTCGTCCTTTACGCCCTTCTACAAACTGAAGGGCAGGTACAGGCAGCAGACCCCTCCCAGCTCCACCTGAAAGCCAGCATCAAATAAGGAAGAGAGTGGGAGGGATCGTCACACCTCCACCAGGATTATATTATGACTATATAAACAGGTGGATTATTATGATTAACGATCAATTATTACAATTTGCTCGTTAATCATAATAATTTTAACAATAAAACTCATTACTCCTACCTGAGCAATAGTTTAACAGTTTACGGCACAGTCTTACAGTTAGATAAACAATAATATTAAACTTAACACATCCAGGCTGTAACAAGGAATCAGCGATGAAGTGAAGACCTTCAAATTGTCCTGCGAGTCCAGCTCTTTGTCTCATGTTGGACGTCACTGCAGTCTGTCTGGATCAGCTGGAGGAAAACTATAGGCAGACAAACAGACATGTCAAATAATGTTATGTAACATACTTAATATAACTCTTATGAGTGTTCAACAGCTCATTATTTATTTAATTAAAAACATCATATTATATTAAATTACTCCAATTATATATATACTGTCATTAATGTTGTTGCAAGCCATAAATGTTTCCTACTTTATGTGGTGGAATAATATATTTTTCAGTTTGACACAGTTTAATTTAAAAATATCTTCCCTTTAAATTGTAAAACTTCAACATTATTACTGTGATAAGCACCGGCTAGCAAGGCGGCGAATTAGCCGGCGGCTAACCCCACTAGCCTCCGCGTTAGCTCACGGCGAACTGCCGCGGCTAATTCGTGTTTAACTCCCGCGGGTCCGCGGTTAAATCCCGGTTAGCTAGCGGTTAGTTAGCGGTTAGCTCGAGGCTAACTCCGCGGTTGAGTCCGCGGCGTTAAGGTAGCGGCTAGCTAGCTCCGTTAGCTCCGCTAGCTTGCTAACATACATGAGCTATGCTGGAAGGCTAGTCGTCGGCTAAATCACTGGGCGGCTAGTCGTTAGCGTCTGTTAGCAGTTTCGCTATTCACTGACCTAATAAGATGAAGGAAACGGGTCAGGGATGTTGTGCCAGGAGTTTCAGCAAAGCAGCCAGATATAATTTGTGTTTAAAATAAAGGAAAAGGTCAAACATGACTGAGAAATTGTCAGTCAGTCAATGAGAAGAGCCATAGCTAAGAGGCCCAGCAGCTGTGTGAAAGCACCAAGGGAGACAGGGGTGGTTTGGGGGGTTTTAATGTTTTGGCAGATCATGTTTTCCACTGAGAGCTCTTTTCCCGCCTCTCGTCCCCTCCTGCTGCGTGTGTAAGCTGGTTGGGGTCTGGTTGTCATGACTACCAGGGTCAACTGACGCTGAAGTCTCCTTCTCTCTCTCACCTCTGCCTGAGTCAGAGGGAAAGTGCAAACTAGGATTTGCCCTCCGAACAAATGCTCATAAATCAAAAACTACAAGTCCTATCGGGAAAACGAACACATCGTGAGCGTCAGCCGAGGGTTTTCTACAATTTAGTGTTGTTCCCACGCGCCTACTGCGAAAATTATGGCCGTAGTCGTTTTAGGAAAAAAGTATGCGACGTGAAAAATCGTGGAAAAATCGCTCTCGCTTTCCACATACACACACATGGGGAAAAATTCGAAAACTGGTCGGCGCACTCCTCGCTCGGAGGAGCCTGCAGCCCAAACCGTACGTCCCACACAAATAAAACCCACACCATCTGAAAGCCAACAAAAATCCCTACGTTTTTACGTATTTTTTATCTCTGTACCTCAAAATCTGTGGCCACCACGTGAGATTGAACCTTTTTTTTTCAGAATATCACCGAAACTCTGAAGTTAGAGTGTCGGTCAGAGTGGGCCCATAGAGCCCCATTATAAACGCTGATTTTTAATTTTTTTCCCCAAATTTCACCAAAACGTAAACTGCGACCCTGACCAAACCGTAAAAGGTATCGAAACGCCGTTTTCAGGAAGAGAAAGCTACACTTCCCGTGCCTCGTACAAACTTCCAAGCAAGTTTCTACTACAAAGCATGGCCGAGTAATCACTCGACAAAGCCAAGCTGTAAATTTTGGAATGTTGCCGCTTTTTTCGGGCTTCTCCATTCATTTCAATGGGAAATTTATCGCGTTTTTTTCGCGACTACGTCGCGAAAAAATCTTGTTTGAAAGAACTGTATAGAAGCACACCGAGTCCGATCGAGACGCACGTTTTGATGTATTTTGTGTCTGTGTGCGACGAACGGTATTTGAGTTGAAAAGTTTCGAAAATCCGTAGGAAAAAGTTTAATAATAATAAGAAGAAAAAACGTAGTGAAGAACAATAGTTTGCAGTGCTTCGCACTGCAAACTATTGACTCCCATAGCTTTGCTATGAGGGTCAATAGTTTGCATTGCGTAGCACTGCATCACTAACTAGACAATTCCCCTGCGGGAAATCGCGAGAGTGATGCAGTGGCCGCAGCAGTCTGCGATACCATGCTATATTGCTGTGATAGTACGATGCTACGATGCTATGATGATGCTACTATGCCAAGATGCTACAATGCTATGATGCTATGATGCTAAGATACTAAGATGCTATGATAGTAAGATGCTACAAAGCTAAGATACTATGTTGCTACGATGCTAAGATGCTACAATGCAATTATACTAAGATGCTATGATGCTTTAATGATCACCTGTTCATATAGTCATAATATAATCCTGGTGAAAATATTTGCGACTTACGTTGCAAATAATTTCATGTTTGACTACAAAAAGTAATGGTCACGTCAAGACAGGTATGAAAGTATTCGCGACTTACGTCGCGAATGTCTTTACTAAGTAGCATGTCTTTACTACCATGAGCAGCAGCTATAAAAAAAAGCACAACTCAAATAGTCATTTAAGGCCTGGTTCCTTCTGACTGCATGGGTGTGAGTTTGATGTCATGCAGGGTACAACAAACCAAACAGGATGAGGAGGATGCAGTAGGCCTGGCTGAGAGAGAGAGACACTGAGAAGGGTCGTCCTTTACGCCCTTCTACAAACTGAAGGGCAGGTACAGGCAGCAGACCCCTCCCAGCTCCACCTGAAAGCCAGCATCAAATAAGGAAGAGAGTGGGAGGGATCGTCACACCCCCACCTTTAAGAGGGGTGTCCTCACTAGGATCCCCAGACAAAGAACGAGCAAATCGTAATAATTGATCGTTAATCATAATAATTTTAACAATAAAACTCATTACTCCTACCTGAGCAATAGTTTAACAGTTTACGGCACAGTCTTACAGTTAGAAAAACGTCAATATTAAACTTAACACATCCAGGCTGTAACAAGGAATCAGCGATGAAGTGAAGACCTTCAAACTGTCCTGTTAGTCCAGCTCTTTGTCTCATGTTGGACGTCACTGCAGTCTGTCTGGATCAGCTGGAGGAAAACTATACGCAGACAAATAGACATGTCAAATAATGTTATGTAACATACTTAATATAACTCTTATGAGTGTTCAACAGCTCATTATTTATTTAACTAAAAATATCATATTATATTAAATTACTCCAATTATTTATATATACTGTCATTAATGTTGTTACAAGCCATAAACGTTTCCTACATTATGTGGTGGAATAATATATTTTTCAGTTTGACACAGTTTTAGTGGCTAACCCCACTAGCCTCCGCGTTAGCTCGCGGCTAACTCCCGCGGGTCCGCGGTTAAATCCCGGTTAGCTCGCGGTTAAGTCCCGGTTAGCTCGCGGTTAAATCCCGGTTAGCTTGCGGTTAGCTCGAGGCTAGCTCGCGGTTAGCTCGAGGCTAACTCCGCGGTTTAGTCCGCGGCGGTTAGCTAGCTGCTAGCTCCGCTAGCTCGCTAACATACATGAGCTATGCTGGAAGGCTAGCCTAAGGCTAAAACATTGGGCAGCTAGTAGTTAACTTCTATTAACAGTTCAGCTATGTTGGGCACAAACACTTAACATATAAATAATTCTAGAAACTCACTTACCTAATAAAGTGATAGCACCAACAGAGGAGGGAGGGAGAGAGAGAGGGAGGGAAGGAGGGAGAGGGAGAGAGAGAGCGAGAGGGAGAGAGGGGGGGGGGGGGGGGTCATGGAGTGTTCTGTCTCCCCATTGTAACAGTGTGAGAGTCCCTAATGTTTTGTCAGTCTGTGTCTGTAATGCTATAGTGGGAGGGGAGGTGGGGGGGTTGGAGTGGGGGGGTCATAGTGTCAGGTTCTGGCTCCCTACTATAGTCCTGTAATGGGTTTAGGGGGTCATAATGTTTTGGCAGTCTGTGTCTGTAATGCTTAAATGGAGTGGAGGGGGGGGGTCATAGTGTCAGATTCTGGCTCCCTACTATAGTCCTGTAATGGGTTGAGGGGTCATAATGTTTTGGCAGTCTGTGTCTGTAATGCTATAGTGGGAGGGGGGGTGGGGGGGTTGGAGTGGGGGGGTCATAATGTCAGGTTCTGGCCCCCTACAGTACTGCAGTAATGGTTTGAGAGGGTTTTAATGTTTTGGCAGATCCTGTTATCCACTGAGAACTCTTTTCCCGCCACTCGGGTCTGGTTGTCATGGCTACCAGGGTCAACTGCTGCTCCTTCTCCTTCTCCCTCTCACCTCTGCCTGAGTCAGAGGGAAAGTGCAAACTAGGATTTGCCCTCCGAACAAATGCTTGTATCTCAAAAACTACAAGTGCTATCGAGAAAACAAACACATCGTGAGCGTCAGCCAAGGGTTTTCTACAATTTAGTGTTGTTGCCACGCGCGTACTGCCAAAATTGTGGCCGTAGTCGTTTTGGAAAGAAAGTATGCGACACGAAAAATCGTCGAGAAATCCCTCTCGATTTCCACATACACACACATGGGGAAAAATTCGAAAAGCTGTCGCCGCACTCCTCTCTCAGAGGAGCCTCCAGTCCAAACCGTACGTCCCACACATATCAAACCAACACCATCTTAAAGCCAACAAAAATCCCTACGTTTTTATGTATTTTTTATCTCTGTACCTCAAAAACTGTGACCACCACGTGAGATTGAACCTTTTTTTTTCAGAATATCACCGAAACTCTGAAGTTAGAGTGAGGCTCAGAGGGAGGGATTTTTAATTTTTTACCCCAAATTTCACCAAACGTAAACTGCGACCCTGACCAAACCGTAAAAGGTATCGAAACCCCGTTTTCAGGAAGAGAAAGCTACACTTCCCGTGCCTCGTACAAACTTCCAAGCAAGTTTCTACTACAAAGCATGGCCGAGTAATCACTCGACAAAGCCAAGCTGTAAATTTTGGAATGTTGCAGCTTTTTTCGGGCTTCTCCATTCATTTCAATGGGAAATTGATCGCGTTTTTTTCGCGACTACGTCGCGAAAAAATCTTGTTTGAAAGAACTGTATAGAAGCACACCGAGTCCGATCGAGACGCACGTTTTGATGTATTTTGTGTCTGTGTGCGACGAACGGTATTTGAGTTGAAAGGTTTCGAAAATCGGCCGTAGGAAAAAGTTTAATAATAATAAGAAGAAAAACGTAGTGAAGAACAATAGTTTGCAGTGCTTCGCACTGCAAACTATTGACTCCCATAGCTTTGCTATGAGGGTCAATAGTTTGCATTGCGTAGCACTGCATCACTAACTAGACAATTCCCCTGCGGGAAATCGCGAGAGTGATGCAGTGGCCGCAGCAGTCTGCGATACCATGCTATATTGCTGCGACAGTACGATGCTATGATGATGCTACTATGCCGAGATGCTACTACAATGCTATGATGCTAAGATACTAAGATGCTATGATACTAAGATGCTACAAAGCTAAGATACTATGTTGCATGTCTTTACTACCATGAGCAGCAGCTATAACAAAAAGCACAACTCAAATAGTCATTTAAGGCCTGGTTCCTTCTGACTGGATGGGTGTGAGTTTGATGTCATGCAGGGTACAACAAACCAAACAGGATGAGGAGGATGCAGTAGGCCTGGCTGAGAGAGAGAGACACTGAGAAATGGTCGTCCTTTACGCCCTTCTACAAACTGAAGGGCAGGTACAGGCAGCAGACCCCTCCCAGCTCCACCTGAAAGCCAGCATCAAATAAGGAAGAGAGTGGGAGGGATCTCACTAGGATCCCCAGACAAAGAACGAGCAAATCGTAACAATTGATCGTTAATCATAATAATTTTAACAATAAAACTCATTACTCCTACCTGAGCAATAGTTTAACAGTTTACGGCACAGTCTTACAGTTAGAAAAACAATAATATTAAACTTAACACATCCAGGCTGTAACAAGGAATCAGCGATGAAGTGAAGACCTTCAAATTGTCCTGCGAGTCCAGCTCTTTGTCTCATGTTGGACGTCACTGCAGTCTGTCTGGATCAGCTGGAGGAAAACTATAGGCAGACAAACAGACATGTCAAATAATGTTATGTAACATACTTAATATAACTCTTATGAGTGTTCAACAGCTCATTATTTATTTAATTAAAAACATCATATTATATTAAATTACTCCAATTATATATATACTGTCATTAATGTTGTTGCAAGCCATAAATGTTTCCTACTTTATGTGGTGGAATAATATATTTTTCAGTTTGACACAGTTTAATTTAAAAATATCTTCCCTTTAAATTGTAAAACTTCAACATTATTACTGTGATAAGCACCCGCTAGCAAGGCGGCGAATTAGCCGGCGGCTAACCCCACTAGCCTCCGCGTTAGCTCACGGCGAACTGCCGCGGCTAATTCGTGTTTAACTCCCGCGGGTCCGCGGTTAAATCCCGGTTAGCTAGCGGTTAGTTAGCGGTTAGCTCGAGGCTAACTCCGCGGTTGAGTCCGCGGCGTTAAGGTAGCGGCTAGCTAGCTCCGTTAGCTCCGCTAGCTTGCTAACATACATGAGCTATGCTGGAAGGCTAGTCGTCGGCTAAATCACTGGGCGGCTAGTCGTTAGCGTCTGTTAGCAGTTTAGCTATTCACTGACCTAATAAGATGAAGGAAACGGGTCAGGGATGTTGTGTCAGGAGTTTCAGCAAAGCAGCCAGATATAATTTGTGTTTAAAATAAAGGAAAAGGTCATAATGTCAGGTTCTGGCCCCCTACAGTACTGCAGTAATGGTTTGGGGGGTTTTAATGTTTTGGCAGATCATGTTTTCCACTGAGAGCTCTTTTCCCGCCTCTCGTCCCCAGCAGCTGCGTGTGTGAACGTGTGTAAGCTGGTTGGGGTCTGGTTGTCATGGCTACCAGGGTCAACTGCTCCTGTTAGAATGTCAGTTGGAAGACGGGGAAAGAGAGAGAAAATGCTGAAAAATCGCCTCGAACAGGAAGGACTTGTGGCCAAACCGTATTTCCAATCATTGAACCGACTTAACTTTGGGCATCTTGAGGCTTTCCTGAACGTCTAGATGTGTAATTTGTGGGTAAAATGAAGAAATGTGACCTATTCAAAGCGATTCAAAGAAAGGTTACGTCTGCTTTCCTCCAGAAATTTCCCTGCCTTTTTAACATGGCAGTCTATGGAGCTGTGGGTGGGTGTTGCTGGCGCATCTTTGTGTCTGACGCCAAAACTATAAGACTTACAGCTTTAGCAGACGAATTTGAGTGAGAAGACACATTTTCCTACGTTTCTATGTATAAATTATGTCTGTCGTGTGAAATTTGTGGCCACGGGAGCAGTTTCTGTGCAGTTTTTTGACTAACTTTCATCTCCCCTCCTCACTCTAGCTGATGATGTCATCCACTCTAGCACAAACATTCCGCGCAATACACACCCATTATAAACCCTGAAATTTGAGTAAAAACCTACACAACTCTGAGGCTTCATAGTTTAAAAACGGTAAAAGTTGTCGCTAAGTGAAGTGAATCTCTGAAGAGAAGGCAAGAGTACCTACGTTTTAAAGTTTAAATGAAGTCTCTCGGTTAAAGTATGCCAGAGCAGTTCATTGTTGAAAATGTCTGTTGAATTTTTTTTTTTTTCGGGCTTCTCCATTCATTTCAATAGGGAAATTTGTCGCAGTTTTTTCGCGACTACGTCGCGAAAAAATCTTGTTTGAAAGAACTGTATAGAAGCACACCGAGTCCGATCGAGACGCACGTTTTGATGTATTTTGTGTCTGTGTGCGACGAACGGTATTTGAGTTGAAAGGTTTCGAAAATGCGTAGGAAAAAGTTTAATAATAACTAGACAATTCCCCTGCGGGAAATCGCGAGAGTGATGCAGTGGCCGCAGCAGTCTGCGATACCATGCTATATTGCTGCGACAGTACGATGCTACGATGCTATGATGATGCTACTATGCCGAGATGCTACTACAATGCTATGATGCTAAGATACTAAGATGCTATGATACTAAGATGCTACAAAGCTAAGATACTATGTTGCTACGATGCTAAGATGCTACAATGCAATTATACTAAGATGCTATGATGCTTTAATGATCACCTGTTCATATAGTCATAATATAATCCTGGTGAAAATATTTGCGACTAACGTTGCAAATAATTTCATGTTTGACTACAAAAAGTAATGGTCAGGTCAAGACAGGTATGAAAGTATTCGCGACTTACGTCGCGAATGTCTTTACTAAGTAGCATGTCTTTACTACCATGAGCAGCAGCTATAACAAAAAGCACAACTCAAATAGTCATTTAAGGCCTGGTTCCTTCTGACTGGATGGGTGTGAGTTTGATGTCATGCAGGGTACAACAAACCAAACAGGATGAGGAGGATGCAGTAGGCCTGGCTGAGAGAGAGAGACACTGAGAAGGGTCGTCCTTTATGCTTCGCCTTCTACAAACTGAAGGGCAGGTACAGGCAGCAGAGCCCTCCCAGCTCCACCTGAAAGCCAGCATCAAATAAGGAAGAGAGTGGGAGGGATCTCACTAGGATCCCCAGACAAAGAACGAGCAAATCGTAACAATTGATCGTTAATCATAATAATTTTAACAATAAAACTCATTACTCCTACCTGAGCAATAGTTTAACAGTTTACGGCACAGTCTTACAGTTAGATAAACATCAATATTAAACTTAACACATCCAGGCTGTAACAAGGAATCAGCGATGAAGTGAAGACCTTCAGATTGTCCTGCGAGTCCAGCTCTTTGTCTCATGTTGGACGTCACTGCAGTCTGTCTGGATCAGCTGGAGGAAAACTATAGGCAGACAAATAGACATGTCAAATAATGTTATGTAACATACTTAATATAACTCTTATGAGTGTTCAACAGCTCATTATTTATTTAATTAAAAACATCATATTATATTAAATTACTCCAATTATATATATATACTGTCATTAATGTTGTTGCAAGCCATAAATGTTTCCTACTTTATGTGGTGGAATAATATATTTTTCAGTTTGACACAGTTTAATTTAAAAATATCTTCCCTTTAAATTGTAAAACTTCAACATTATTACTGTGATAAGCACCCGCTAGCAAGGCGGCGAATTAGCCGGCGGCTAACCCCACTAGCCTCCGCGTTAGCTCACGGCGAACTGCCGCGGCTAATTCGTGTTTAACTCCCGCGGGTCCGCGGTTAAATCCCGGTTAGCTAGCGGTTAGTTAGCGGTTAGCTCGAGGCTAACTCCGCGGTTGAGTCCGCGGCGTTAAGGTAGCGGCTAGCTAGCTCCGTTAGCTCCGCTAGCTTGCTAACATACATGAGCTATGCTGGAAGGCTAGTCGTCGGCTAAATCACTGGGCGGCTAGTCGTTAGCGTCTGTTAGCAGTTTAGCTATTCACTGACCTAATAAGATGAAGGAAACGGGTCAGGGATGTTGTGTCAGGAGTTTCAGCAAAGCAGCCAGATATAATTTGTGTTTAAAATAAAGGAAAAGGTCATAATGTCAGGTTCTGGCCCCCTACAGTACTGCAGTAATGGTTTGGGGGGTTTTAATGTTTTGGCAGATCATGTTTTCCACTGAGAGCTCTTTTCCCGCCTCTCGTCCCCAGCAGCTGCGTGTGTGAACGTGTGTAAGCTGGTTGGGGTCTGGTTGTCATGGCTACCAGGGTCAACTGCTCCTGTTCGAATGTCAGTTGGAAGACGGGGAGAGAGAGAGAAAATGCTGAAAAATCGCCTCGAACAGGAAGGACTTGTGGCCAAACCGTATTTCCAATCATTGAACCGACTTAACTTTGGGCATCTTGAGGCTTTCCTGAACGTCTACATATGCAGTTTGTGGGTAAAATGAAGAAATGTGACCTATTAAAGCGATTCAAAGAAAGGTTACGTCTGCTTTCCTCCAGAAATTTCCCTGCCTTTTTAACATGGCAGTCTATGGAGCTGTGGGTGGGTGTTGCTGGCGCATCTTTGTGTCTGACGCCAAAACTATAAGACTTACAGCTTTAGCAGACGAATTTGAGTGAGAAGACAAATTTTCCTACGTTTCTATGTATAAATTATGTCTGTCGTGTGAAATTTGTGGCCACGGGAGCAGTTTCTGTGCAGTTTTTTGACTAACTTTCTTCTCCCCTCCTCACTCTAGCTGATGATGTCATCCACTCTAGCACAAACATTCCGCGCAATACACACCCATTATAAACCCTGAAATTTGAGTAAAAACCTACACAACTCTGAGGCTTCATAGTTTAAAAACGGTAAAAGTTGTCGACAAGTGAAGTGAATCTCTGAAGAGAAGGCAAGAGTACCTACGTTTTAAAGTTTAAATGAAGTCTCTCGGTTAAAGTATGCCAGAGCAGTTCATTGTTGAAAATGTCTGTTGAATTTTTATTTTTTTCGGGCTTCTCCATTCATTTCAATTGGGAAATTTGTCGCAGTTTTTTCGCGACTACGTCGCGAAAAAATCTTGTTTGAAAGAACTGTATAGAAGCACACCGAGTCCGATCGAGACGCACGTTTTGATGTATTTTGACCTGTGTGCGACGAACGGTATTTGAGTTGAAAGGTTTCGAAAATGCGTAGGAAAAAGTTTAATAATAACTAGACAATTCCCCTGCGGGAAATCGCGAGAGTGATGCAGTGGCCGCAGCAGTCTGCGATACCATGCTATATTGCTGTGATAGTACGATGCTACGATGCTACGATGCTACGATGATGCTACTATGCCAAGATGCTACAATGCTGAATGAATTAATTAATTTATTGATCATTGAGAGATACTCACAAGCACGAACGGGGGGACGAGCTTGAGAGCAGGGTCGGTGGGAAGGCTCCTCTCCGGCCGGGGGGGACGTCTGATGAAACATTAAGACCAAACACATACAGAACTCAGCAGTTAAGGAGAAAACAATAGATGTAACATTTCTAGAGCCATTTTCACGCAGACAGATGTCATTGTGGCACAGAAGCTTATCTACTGTGTAAATACCTCCAGGGGGGAAGGGGTGGACCTCAGCTCCTCCAGGTCGAGCCTCCTCCAGCGCTGCTTCACCGCCATGGAACGTCTGGACTTCCTAGGCATCCTGCTGACAAAAAAATAGACAGAAAAAAAAAACAAGACAAAATACTTTTCAAAGCTTAACAGGCTATCAAACCTATCAAACTAACCTAAACCCTAACCTTTACCTAAACTCTAACTACCTAATGTAAAATAATATAATCTAAGACAAATTAATGTAATATGTTATACTTAAATTAAATCTGTGTAGATGAAGGTGTGGTGAATGTATGTGTGTGGGTGAGGTGGCGATACTGCTCTGCGATGGTTGAGGGCGATGAATCAACGATGATCACTCTCAGCTGTCGAAGCACAGGAACCCTTTAATCCTATCAAAGACAATGCAAACAAATTGAAATGTCTTTCAAATGTTATAAGTAAATGTAAGCAACAAGCTAATAACAAAGCAGACACATGTTAAACATCTGTAGTTGTCATAAAGTGTGTGTTTTCCTTATACTAAGATGCTATGATGCTAAGATACTACAATGCTAAGATGCTTTAATGATGCTACAATGCTATGATGCTAAGATGCTTTAATGATGCTACCATGATGCTACCATGCTATGATGCTTTCATGATCACCTGTTCATATAGTCATAATATAATCCATGTTTGACTACAAAAAGTAATGGTCACGTCAAGACAGGTATGAAAGTATTCGCGACTTACGTCGCGAATGTCTTTACTAAGTAGCATGTCTTTACTACCATGAGCAGCAGCTATAACAAAAAGCACAACTCAAATAGTCATTTAAGGCCTGGTTCCTTCTGACTGGATGGGTGTGAGTTTGATGTCATGCAGGGTACAACAAACCAAACAGGATGAGGAGGATGCAGTAGGCCTGGCTGAGAGAGAGAGACACTGAGAAGGGTCGTCCTTTACGCCCTTCTACAAACTGAAGGGCAGGTACAGGCAGCAGAGCCCTCCCAGCTCCACCTGAAAGCCAGCATCACATAAGGAAGAGAGTGGGAGGGATCTCACTAGGATCCCCAGACAAAGAACGAGCAAATCGTAACAATTGATCGTTAATCATAATAATTTTAACAATAAAACTCATTACTCCTACCTGAGCAATAGTTTAACAGTTTACGGCACAGTCTTACAGTTAGATAAACAATAATATTAAACTTAACACATCCAGGCTGTAACAAGGAATCAGCGATGAAGTGAAGACCTTCAAATTGTCCTGCGAGTCCAGCTCTTTGTCTCATGTTGGACGTCACTGCAGTCTGTCTGGATCAGCTGGAGGAAAACTATAGGCAGACAAATAGACATGTCAAATAATGTTATGTAACATACTTAATATAACTCTTATGAGTGTTCAACAGCTCATTATTTATTTAATTAAAAACATCATATTATATTAAATTACTCCAATTATATATATATACTGTCATTAATGTTGTTGCAAGCCATAAATGTTTCCTACTTTATGTGATGGAATAATATATTTTTCAGTTTGACACAGTTTAATTTAAAAATATCTTCCCTTTAAATTGTAAAACTTCAACATTATTACTGTGATAAGCACCCGCTAGCAAGGCGGCGAATTAGCCGGCGGCTAACCCCACTAGCCTCCGCGTTAGCTCACGGCGAACTGCCGCGGCTAATTCGTGTTTAACTCCCGCGGGTCCGCGGTTAAATCCCGGTTAGCTAGCGGTTAGTTAGCGGTTAGCTCGAGGCTAACTCCGCGGTTGAGTCCGCGGCGTTAAGCTAGCGGCTAGCTAGCTCCGTTAGCTCCGCTAGCTTGCTAACATACATGAGCTATGCTGGAAGGCCAGTCGTCGGCTAAATCACTGGGCGGCTAGTCGTTAGCGTCTGTTAGCAGTTTAGCTATTCACTGACCTAATAAGATGAAGGAAACGGGTCAGGGATGTTGTGTCAGGAGTTTCAGCAAAGCAGCCAGATATAATTTGTGTTTAAAATAAAGAAAAAGGTCATAATGTCAGGTTCTGGCCCCCTACAGTACTGCAGTAATGGTTTGGGGGGTTTTAATGTTTTGGCAGATCATGTTTTCCACTGAGAGCTCTTTTCCCGCCTCTCGTCCCCAGCAGCTGCGTGTGTGAACGTGTGTAAGCTGGTGGGGGTCTGGTTGTCATGGCTACCAGGGTCAACTGCTCCTGTTAGAATGTCAGTTGGAAGACGGGGAAAGAGAGAGAAAATGCTGAAAAATCGCCTCGAACAGGAAGGACTTGTGGCCAAACCGTATTTCCAATCATTGAACCGACTTAACTTTGGGCATCTTGAGGCTTTCCTGAACGTCTAGATGTGTAATTTGTAGGTAAAATGAAGAAATGTGACCTATTCAAAGCGATTCAAAGAAAGGTTACGTCTGCTTTCCTCCAGAAATTTCCCTGCCTTTTTAACATGGCAGTCTATGGAGCTGTGGGTGGGTGTTGCTGGCGCATCTTTGTGTCTGACGCCAAAACTATAAGACTTACAGCTTTAGCAGACGAATTTGAGTGAGAAGACACATTTTCCTACGTTTCTATGTATAAATTATGTCTGTCGTGTGAAATTTGTGGCCATGGGAGCAGTTTCTGTGCAGTTTTTTGACTAACTTTCTTCTCCCCTCCTCACTCTAGCTGATGATGTCATCCACTCTAGCACAAACATTCCGCGCAATACACACCCATTATAAACCCTGAAATTTGAGTAAAAACCTACACAACTCTGAGGCTTCATAGTTTAAAAACGGTAAAAGTTGTCGACAAGTGAAGTGAATCTCTGAAGAGAAGGCAAGAGTACCTACGTTTTAAAGTTTAAATGAAGTCTCTCGGTTAAAGTATGCCAGAGCAGTTCATTGTTGAAAATGTCTGTTGAATTTTTTTTTTTTTCGGGCTTCTCCATTCATTTCAATTGGGAAATTTGTCGCAGTTTTTTCGCGACTACGTCGCGAAAAAATCTTGTTTGAAAGAACTGTATAGAAGCACACCGAGTCCGATCGAGACGCACGTTTTGATGTATTTTGTGTCTGTGTGCGACGAACGGTATTTGAGTTGAAAGGTTTTGAAAATCGGCCGTAGGAAAAAGTTTAATAATAATAATAATAACTAGACAATTCCCCTGCGGGAAATCGCGAGAGTGATGCAGTGGCCGCAGCAGTCTGCGATACCATGCTATATTGCTGCGACAGTACGATGCTACGATGCTATGATGATGCTACTATGCCGAGATGCTACTACAATGCTATGATGCTAAGATACTAAGATGCTATGATACTAAGATGCTACAAAGCTAAGATACTATGTTGCTACGATGCTAAGATGCTACAATGCAATTATACTAAGATGCTATGATGCTTTAATGATCACCTGTTCATATAGTCATAATATAATCCTGGTGAAAATATTTGCGACTTACGTTGCAAATAATTTCATGTTTGACTACAAAAAGTAATGGTCAGGTCAAGACAGGTATGAAAGTATTCGCGACTTACGTCGCGAATGTCTTTACTAAGTAGCATGTCTTTACTACCATGAGCAGCAGCTATAACAAAAAGCACAACTCAAATAGTCATTTAAGGCCTGGTTCCTTCTGACTGGATGGGTGTGAGTTTGATGTCATGCAGGGTACAACAAACCAAACAGGATGAGGAGGATGCAGTAGGCCTGGCTGAGAGAGAGAGACACTGAGAAGGGTCGTCCTTTACGCCCTTCTACAAACTGAAGGGCAGGTACAGGCAGCAGACCCCTCCCAGCTCCACCTGAAAGCCAGCATCAAATAAGGAAGAGAGTGGGAGGGATCTCACTAGGATCCCCAGACAAAGAACGAGCAAATCGTAACAGTTGATCGTTAATCATAATAATTTTAACAATAAAACTCATTACTCCTACCTGAGCAATAGTTTAACAGTTTACAGCACAGTCTTACAGTTAGATAAACAATAATATTAAACTTAACACATCCAGGCTGTAACAAGGAATCAGCGATGAAGTGAAGACCTTCAAATTGTCCTGCGAGTCCAGCTCTTTGTCTCATGTTGGACGTCACTGCAGTCTGTCTGGATCAGCTGGAGGAAAACTATAGGCAGACAAATAGACATGTCAAATAATGTTATGTAACATACTTAATATAACTCTTATGAGTGTTCAACAGCTCATTATTTATTTAATTAAAAACATCATATTATATTAAATTACTCCAATTATATATATACTGTCATTAATGTTGTTGCAAGCCATAAATGTTTCCTACTTTATGTGGTGGAATAATATATTTTTCAGTTTGACACAGTTTCATTTAAAAATATCTTCCCTTTAAATTGTAAAACTTCAACATTATTACTGTGATAAGCACCCGCTAGCAAGGCGGCGAATTAGCCGGCGGCTAACCCCACTAGCCTCCGCGTTAGCTCACGGCGAACTGCCGCGGCTAATTCGTGTTTAACTCCCGCGGGTCCGCGGTTAAATCCCGGTTAGCTAGCGGTTAGTTAGCGGTTAGCTCGAGGCTAACTCCGCGGTTGAGTCCGCGGCGTTAAGCTAGCGGCTAGCTAGCTCCGTTAGCTCCGCTAGCTTGCTAACATACATGAGCTATGCTGGAAGGCTAGTCGTCGGCTAAATCACTGGGCGGCTAGTCGTTAGCGTCTGTTAGCAGTTTAGCTATTCACTGACCTAATAAGATGAAGGAAACGGGTCAGGGATGTTGTGTCAGGAGTTTCAGCAAAGCAGCCAGATATAATTTGTGTTTAAAATAAAGGAAAAGGTCAAAAATGACTGAGAAGTTGTCATTCAGTCAATGAGAAGAGCTATAGCTAAGAGGCCCAGCAGCTGTGTGAAAGCACCAAGGGAGACATGGATGGTTTGGGGGGTTTTAATGTTTTGGCAGATCATGTTTTCCACTGAGAGCTCTTTTCCCGCCTCTCGTCCCCAGCAGCTGCGTGTGTGAACGTGTGTAAGCTGGTTGGGGTCTGGTTGTCATGGCTACCAGGGTCAACTGCTCCTGTTAGAATGTCAGTTGGAAGACGGGGAAAGAGAGAGAAAATGCTGAAAAATCGCCTCGAACAGGAAGGACTTGTGGCCAAACCGTATTTCCAATCATTGAACCGACTTAACTTTGGGCATCTTGAGGCTTTCCTGAACGTCTAGATGTGTAATTTGTAGGTAAAATGAAGAAATGTGACCTATTCAAAGCGATTCAAAGAAAGGTTACGTCTGCTTTCCTCCAGAAATTTCCCTGCCTTTTTAACATGGCAGTCTATGGAGCTGTGGGTGGGTGTTGCTGGCGCATCTTTGTGTCTGACGCCAAAACTATAAGACTTACAGCTTTAGCAGACGAATTTGAGTGAGAAGACACATTTTCCTACGTTTCTATGTATAAATTATGTCTGTCGTGTGAAATTTGTGGCCACGGGAGCAGTTTCTGTGCAGTTTTTTGACTAACTTTCTTCTCCCCTCCTCACTCTAGCTGATGATGTCATCCACTCTAGCACAAACATTCCGCGCAATACACACCCATTATAAACCCTGAAATTTGAGTAAAAACCTACACAACTCTGAGGCTTCATAGTTTAAAAACGGTAAAAGTTGTCGCTAAGTGAAGTGAATCTCTGAAGAAAAGGCAAGAGTACCTACGTTTTAAAGTTTAAATGAAGTCTCTCGGTTAAAGTATGCCAGAGCAGTTCATTGTTGAAAATGTCTGTTGAATTTTTTTTTTTTTCGGGCTTCTCCATTCATTTCAATAGGGAAATTTGTCGCAGTTTTTTCGCGACTACGTCGCGAAAAAATCTTGTTTGAAAGAACTGTATAGAAGCACACCGAGTCCGATCGAGACGCACGTTTTGATGTATTTTGTGTCTGTGTGCGACGAACGGTATTTGAGTTGAAAGGTTTCGAAAATGCGTAGGAAAAAGTTTAATAATAATAATAATAATAATAATAATAAGAAGAAAAACGTAGTGAAGAACAATAGTTTGCAGTGCTTCGCACTGCAAACTATTGACCCCCATAGCTTTGCTATGAGGGGGGTCAATAGTTTGCATTGCGTAGCACTGCATCACTAATAATAAGAAGAAAAACGTAGTGAAGAACAATAGTTTGCAGTGCTTCGCACTGCAAACTATTGACTCCCATAGCTTTGCTATGAGGGTCAATAGTTTGCATTGCGTAGCACTGCATCACTAACTAGACAATTCCCCTGCGGGAAATCGCGAGAGTGATGCAGTGGCCGCAGCAGTCTGCGATACCATGCTATATTGCTGTGATAGTACGATGCTACGATGCTACGATGATGCTACTATGCCAAGATGCTACTACAATGCTATGATGCTAAGATACTAAGATGCTATGATAGTAAGATGCTACAAAGCTAAGATACTATGTTGCTACGATGCTAAGATGTTACAATGCAATTATACTAAGATGCTATGATGCTTTAATGATCACCTGTTCATATAGTCATAATATAATCCTGGTGAAAATATTTGCGACTTACGTTGCAAATAATTTCATGTTTGACTACAAAAAGTAATGGTCAGGTCAAGACAGGTATGAAAGTATTCGCGACTTACGTCGCGAATGTCTTTACTAAGTAGCATGTCTTTACTACCATGAGCAGCAGCTATAACAAAAAGCACAACTCAAATAGTCATTTAAAACCTGGTTCCTTCTGACTGGATGGGTGTGAGTTTGATGTCATGCAGGGTACAACAAACCAAACAGGATGAGGAGGATGCAGTAGGCCTGGCTGAGAGAGAGAGACACTGAGAAGGGTCGTCCTTTACGCCCTTCTACAAACTGAAGGGCAGGTACAGGCAGCAGACCCCTCCCAGCTCCACCTGAAAGCCAGCATCAAATAAGGAAGAGAGTGGGAGGGATCGTCACACCCCCACCAGGATTATATTATGACTATATGAACAGGTGAATTATTATGATTAACGATCAATTATTACAATTTGGTCGTTAATCATAATAATTTTAACAATAAAACTCATTACTCCTACCTGAGCAATAGTTTAACAGTTTACGGCACAGTCTTACAGTTAGAAAAACAATAATATTAAACTTAACACATCCAGGCTGTAACAAGGAATCAGCGATGAAGTGAAGACCTTCAAATTGTCCTGCGAGTCCAGCTCTTTGTCTCATGTTGGACGTCACTGCAGTCTGTCTGGATCAGCTGGAGGAAAACTATAGGCAGACAAATAGACATGTCAAATAATGTTATTTAACATACTTAATATAACTCTTATGAGTGTTCAACAGCTCATTATTTATTTAATTAAAAACATCATATTATATTAAATTACTCCAATTATATATATACTGTCATTAATGTTGTTGCAAGCCATAAATGTTTCCTACTTTATGTGGTGGAACAATATATTTTTCAGTTTGACACAGTTTAATTTAAAAATATCTTCCCTTTAAATTGTAAAACTTCAACATTATTACTGTGATAAGCTCCCGCTAGCAACGGGGCGAATTAGCCGGCGGCTAACCCCACTAGCCTCCGCGTTAGCTCACGGCTAACTGACGCGGCTAATTCGTGTTTAACTCCCGCGGGTCCGCGGTTAAATCCCGGTTAGCTAGCGGTTAGCTAGCGGTTAGCTCGAGGCTAACTCCACGGTTGAGTCCGCGGCGTTAAGGTAGCGGCTAGCTAGCTCCGTTAGCTCCGCTAGCTTGCTAACATACATGCGCTATGCTGGAAGGCTAGTCGTCGGCTAAATCACTGGGCGGCTAGTCGTTAGCGTCTGTTAGCAGTTAAGCTATTCACTGACCTAATAAGATGAAGGAAACGGGTCAGGGATGTTGTGTCAGGAGTTTCAGCAAAGCAGCCAGATATAATTTGTGTTTAAAATAAAGGAAAAGGTCAAACATGACTGAGAAATTGTCATTCAGTCAATGAGAAGAGCTATAGCTAAGAGGCCCAGCAGCTGTGTGAAAGCACCATGGGAGACAGCGATGGTTTGGGGGGTTTTAATGTTTTGGCAGATCATGTTTTCCACTGAGAGCTCTTTTCCCGCCTCTCGTCCCCAGCAGCTGCGTGTGTGAACGTGTGTAAGCTGGTTGGGGTCTGGTTGTCATGGCTACCAGGGTCAACTGCTCCTGTTAGAATGTCAGTTGGAAGACGGGGAAAGAGAGAGAAAATGCTGAAAAATCGCCTCGAACAGGAAGGACTTGTGGCCAAACCGTATTTCCAATCATTGAACCGACTTAACTTTGGGCATCTTGAGGCTTTCCTGAACGTCTAGATGTGTAATTTGTAGGTAAAATGAAGAAATGTGACCTATTCAAAGCGATTCAAAGAAAGGTTACGTCTGCTTTCCTCCAGAAATTTCCCTGCCTTTTTAACATGGCAGTCTATGGAGCTGTGGGTGGGTGTTGCTGGCGCATCTTTGTGTCTGACGCCAAAACTATAAGACTTACAGCTTTAGCAGACGAATTTGAGTGAGAAGACACATTTTCCTACGTTTCTATGTATAAATTATGTCTGTCGTGTGAAATTTGTGGCCACGGGAGCAGTTTCTGTGCAGTTTTTTGACTAACTTTCTTCTCCCCTCCTCACTCTAGCTGATGATGTCATCCACTCTAGCACAAACATTCCGCGCAATACACACCCATTATAAACCCTGAAATTTGAGTAAAAACCTACACAACTCTGAGGCTTCATAGTTTAAAAACGGTAAAAGTTGTCGCTAAGTGAAGTGAATCTCTGAAGAGAAGGCAAGAGTACCTACGTTTTAAAGTTTAAATGAAGTCTCTCGGTTAAAGTATGCCAGAGCAGTTCATTGTTGAAAATGTCTGTTGAATTTTTTTTTTTTTCGGGCTTCTCCATTCATTTCAATAGGGAAATTTGTCGCAGTTTTTTCGCGACTATGTCGCGAAAAAATCTTGTTTGAAAGAACTGTATAGAAGCACACCGAGTCCGATCGAGACGCACGTTTTGATGTATTTTGTGTCTGTGTGCGACGAACGGTATTTGAGTTGAAAGGTTTCGAAAATGCGTAGGAAAAAGTTTAATAATAATAATAATAAGAAGAAGAAAAACGTAGTGAAGAACAATAGTTTGCAGTGCTTCGCACTGCAAACTATTGACCCCCATAGCTTTGCTATGAGGGGGGTCAATAGTTTGCATTGCGTAGCACTGCATCACTAACTAGACAATTCCCCTGCGGGAAATCGCGAGAGTGATGCAGTGGCCGCAGCAGTCTGCGATACCATGCTATATTGCTGTGACAGTACGATGCTACGATGCTATGATGATGCTACTATGCCAAGATGCTACTACAATGCTATGATGCTAAGATACTATGATACTAAGATGCTACAAAGCTAAGATACTATGTTGCTACGATGCTAAGATGCTACAATGCAATTATACTAAGATGCTATGATGCTTTAATGATCACCTGTTCATATAGTCATAATATAATCCTGGTGAAAATATTTGCGACTTACGTTGCAAATAATTTCATGTTTGACTACAAAAAGTAATGGTCAGGTCAAGACAGGTATGAAAGTATTCGCGACTTACGTCGCGAATGTCTTTACTAAGTAGCATGTCTTTACTACCATGAGCAGCAGCTATAACAAAAAGCACAACTCAAATAGTCATTTAAGGCCTGGTTCCTTCTGACTGGATGGGTGTGAGTTTGATGTCATGCAGGGTACAACAAACCAAACAGGATGAGGAGGATGCAGTAGGCCTGGCTGAGAGAGAGAGACACTGAGAAGGGTCGTCCTTTACGCCCTTCTACAAACTGAAGGGCAGGTACAGGCAGCAGAGCCCTCCCAGCTCCACCTGAAAGCCAGCATCACATAAGGAAGAGAGTGGGAGGGATCTCACTAGGATCCCCAGACAAAGAACGAGCAAATCGTAACAATTGATCGTTAATCATAATAATTTTAACAATAAAACTCATTACTCCTACCTGAGCAATAGTTTAACAGTTTACGGCACAGTCTTACAGTTAGATAAACAATAATATTAAACTTAACACATCCAGGCTGTAACAAGGAATCAGCGATGAAGTGAAGACCTTCAAATTGTCCTGCGAGTCCAGCTCTTTGTCTCATGTTGGACGTCACTGCAGTCTGTCTGGATCAGCTGGAGGAAAACTATAGGCAGACAAATAGACATGTCAAATAATGTTATGTAACATACTTAATATAACTCTTATGAGTGTTCAACAGCTCATTATTTATTTAATTAAAAACATCATATTATATTAAATTACTCCAATTATATATATACACTGTCATTAATGTTGTTGCAAGCCATAAATGTTTCCTACTTTATGTGGTGGAATAATATATTTTTCAGTTTGACACAGTTTAATTTAAAAATATCTTCCCTTTAAATTGTAAAACTTCAACATTATTACTGTGATAAGCACCCGCTAGCAAGGCGGCGAATTAGCCGGCGGCTAACCCCACTAGCCTCCGCGTTAGCTCACGGCGAACTGCCGCGGCTAATTCGTGTTTAACTCCCGCGGGTCCGCGGTTAAATCCCGGTTAGCTAGCGGTTAGTTAGCGGTTAGCTCGAGGCTAACTCCGCGGTTGAGTCCGCGGCGTTAAGGTAGCGGCTAGCTAGCTCCGTTAGCTCCGCTAGCTTGCTAACATACATGAGCTATGCTGGAAGGCTAGTCGTCGGCTAAATCACTGGGCGGCTAGTCGTTAGCGTCTGTTAGCAGTTTAGCTATTCACTGACCTAATAAGATGAAGGAAACGGGTCAGGGATGTTGTGTCAGGAGTTTCAGCAAAGCAGCCAGATATAATTTGTGTTTAAAATAAAGGAAAAGGTCATAATGTCAGGTTCTGGCCCCCTACAGTACTGCAGTAATGGTTTGGGGGGTTTTAATGTTTTGGCAGATCATGTTTTCCACTGAGAGCTCTTTTCCCGCCTCTCGTCCCCAGCAGCTGCGTGTGTGAACGTGTGTAAGCTGGTTGGGGTCTGGTTGTCATGGCTACCAGGGTCAACTGCTCCTGTTCGAATGTCAGTTGGAAGACGGGGAGAGAGAGAGAAAATGCTGAAAAATCGCCTCGAACAGGAAGGACTTGTGGCCAAACCGTATTTCCAATCATTGAACCGACTTAACTTTGGGCATCTTGAGGCTTTCCTCAACGTCTACATATGCAGTTTGTGGGTAAAATGAAGAAATGTGACCTATTAAAGCGATTCAAAGAAAGGTTACGTCTGCTTTCCTCCAGAAATTTCCCTGCCTTTTTAACATGGCAGTCTATGGAGCTGTGGGTGGGTGTTGCTGGCGCATCTTTGTGTCTGACGCCAAAACTATAAGACTTACAGCTTTAGCAGACGAATTTGAGTGAGAAGACAAATTTTCCTACGTTTCTATGTATAAATTATGTCTGTCGTGTGAAATTTGTGGCCACGGGAGCAGTTTCTGTGCAGTTTTTTGACTAACTTTCTTCTCCCCTCCTCACTCTAGCTGATGATGTCATCCACTCTAGCACAAACATTCCGCGCAATACACACCCATTATAAACCCTGAAATTTGAGTAAAAACCTACACAACTCTGAGGCTTCATAGTTTAAAAACGGTAAAAGTTGTCGATAAGTGAAGTGAATCTCTGAAGAGAAGGCAAGAGTACCTACGTTTTAAAGTTTAAATGAAGTCTCTCGGTTAAAGTATGCCAGAGCAGTTCATTGTTGAAAATGTCTGTTGAATTTTTATTTTTTTCGGGCTTCTCCATTCATTTCAATTGGGAAATTTGTCGCAGTTTTTTCGCGACTACGTCGCGAAAAAATCTTGTTTGAAAGAACTGTATAGAAGCACACCGAGTCCGATCGAGACGCACGTTTTGATGTATTTTGACCTGTGTGCGACGAACGGTATTTGAGTTGAAAGGTTTCGAAAATGCGTAGGAAAAAGTTTAATAATAACTAGAAAATTCCCGCGGAAATTTTTGAAGTGCCGAGTGGGCTGTTGCCGGGGTTCTGTATTGAAAAAGCACACCTCAAATAGCCACAAATGTTAGCAATTAGCATGTCTTTACATGCAGTCAAGCATTAGCCGCTAATGTTAGCAATTAGCATGTCTTTACTACCATGAGCAGCTGGCACGCTGGATGCTCTTGGTAGTAAAGCATTAGCCACTAATGTTAGCAATTAGCATGTCTTTACTAAGTAGCATGTCTTTACTACCATGAGCAGCAGCTATAACAAAAAGCACAACTCAAATAGTCATTTAAGGCCTGGTTCCTACTGACAGGATGGGTGTGAGTTTGATGTCATGCAGGGTACAACAAACCAAACAGGATGAGGAGGATGCAGTAGGCCTGGCTGAGAGAGAGAGACACTGAGAAGGGTCGTCCTTTATGCTTCGCCTTCTACAAACTGAAGGACAGGTACAGGCAGCAGACCCCTCCCAGCTCCACCTGAAAGCCAGCATCAAATAAGGAAGAGAGCGAGACGGATCGTCACACCCCCACCTTTAAGAGGGGTGTCCTCACTAGGATCCCCAGACAAAGAACAGCAAATCGTGATAATTGATCGTTAATCATAATAATTTTAACAATAAAACTCATTACTCCTGCCTGAGCAATAGTTTAACAGTTCACGGCACAGTCTTACAGTTAGAAAAACATCAATATTAAACTTAACACATCCAGGCTGTAACAAGGAATCAGCGATGAAGTGAAGACCTTCAAATTGTCCTGTGAGTCCAGCTCTTCGTCTCACGTTGGACGTCACTGCAGTCTGTCTGGATCAGCTGGAGGAATACTATACGCAGACAAATAGACCTGTCAAATAATGTTATGTAACATACTTAATATAACTCTTATGAGTGTTCAACAGCTCATTATTTATTTAATTAAAAACATCATATATTAAATTACTCCAATTATATATATATACTGTCATTAATGTTGTTGCAAGCCATAAATGTTTCCTACTTTATGTGGTGGAATAATATATTTTTCAGTTTGACACAGTTTAATTTAAAAATATCTTCCCTTTAAATTGTAAAACGTCAACATTATTACTGTGATAAGCTCCCGCGAGCAACGCGGCGAATTAGCCGGCGGCTAACCCCACTAGCCTCCGCATTAGCTCACGGCTAACCACCGCGGCTAATTCGTGTTTAACTCCCGCGGGTCTGCGGTTAAATCCCGGTTAGCTAGCGGTTAGCTAGCGGTTAGCTCGAGGCTAACTCCGCGGTTGAGTCCGCGGCGTTAAGGTAGCGGCTAGCTAGCTCCGTTAGCTCCGCTAGCTCGCTAACATACATGAGCTATGGTGGACGGCTAGTCGTTAGCGTCTGTTAGCAGTTTAGCTATTCACTGACCTAATAAGATGAAGGAAACGGGTCAGGGATGTTGTGTCAGGAGTTTCAGCAAAGCAGCCAGATATAATTTGTGTTTAAAATAAAGAAAAAAGGTCAAACATGACTGAGAAGTTGTCATTCAGTCAATGAGAAGAGCAATAGCTAAGAGGCCCAGCAGCTGTGTGAAAGCACCAAGGGAGACAGGCATGGTTTGGGGGGTTTTAATGTTTTGGCAGATCCTGTTTTCCACTGGGAGCTTAAATAGTGGCTAGCGCTGACGCGCTAGCTGCTCTGCTTTCTCTGTCTGTCATTTTACACACGCAGATTCAAATTAAGTGCTAAGAACTACTAAAATGGCTGCCTAATGTTAGCATTAGGTTAATGCATGTCTTTAATTTTTAGTGGCAAGAAATTAGTGGCTAGCTATTCGCTAACATGCTAATGGTGCCACTAATGCTACCACCAATTTCTACCACTAAAAATTAGCATTAGCCGCTAATGGTAACAATTAACATGACGCGCTAGCCACTAATTTTAACATTGGTTTAGTGTTAGCATGTCTTTTAAGCCACTAAAAATTAAATACATGCTAATTGCTAACATGCTAATTGCTAATATGCTATTCGCTAACATGCTAATGCTGCCACTAATGCTACCACCAATTTCTTGCCACTAAAAAGTAGCATTAGCCGCTAATGGTAACAATTAACATGACGCGCTAGCCACTAATTTTAACATTGGTTTAGTGTTAGGATGTCTTTTAAGCCACTAAAAATTAAATACATGCTAATTGCTAACATGCTAATTGCTAATATGCTATTCGCTAACATGCTAATGCTGCCACTAATGCTACCACCAATTTCTTGCCACTAAAAAGTAGCATTAGCCGCTAATGTTAGCAATTAACATGACGCGCTAGCCAATGACAGACAGACACCTGTCATTGTTCAACCAGAGCCCGTCTACGGAGAGCCTTCCCACTCTCTATTAAGTCCCATTGTAACGAATTTTGGTTGCAGTTCCACCAGATTTCCACTGGGGGCGATCGCCATGAGTGCAACATGAATGGGACTCTATGGAGCTAAACGGCTAAATGTGTCTCTTTCACCCGATTGTCGTTGAGAAATCTCAGATTTGATTGTAGGTTTTGCAAGTTCAACATGGGTTATAGGTCAAAAGTTGAATGAACGAGAACTTATGTCCTTTCGTTTTCTTACAGGTTGAGTTGTTGTTGCCCATAACACGCTAGCATTGTGCTAATGAACGCTGATTGGTCAGTGAATGACTGATTACGACCAGATCCCGCTTGACGGCATCGTGGCATCCGAAGCGGGACCAGAATGTTAAGACGGACTTTTTCGCCCAAGTTTTTTTTTTTTCGGCCCGGTCTTTTAAAACAACGAAACAGAAACTCTTCTAGCACGATTATTTACCCGTGTCAGCTGTGTTGTCCATGCCTCGAGAGAAAAGAAAGTGCAGAGCGCGAAAGCACCAAAGCAGTGACTGAAGGATTGCCGTAAAGCAGTATCTGGTCGTACGATGTGTATGACGTCATTGACATTTTAAAATACTTTTTAAAGCAAAATAAGTGACTCTAAAAAATCTAACACCCAGCAGTGTGTAATTTCTTTGCATCTCCTTTCAAATTCAATATTGAAATTACTGCACAAAAAATTATATCCTGAGAAAAGTGGATTTTGAGGGGTACTGCTCCATAGACCGCCATTCATTCTGCACTCGTCCTGAGAGCGCCCTCATATGGAATCAGAGTGGAACTGCAACAGTTCAGAACCCGGAAGTTCAGTGAGAGTGGAACTTCTCCCCATATTAGACGTTCTCTGGTTCAACTTAGGTGCCAAAAGCCAAAATGGCTGCCCCACATACCAGTTACTTATGTCAGTTGGAAGTTTCCCGCCTCTTTCTGTGGAGACCCTCCTCTTCTGCTGCGTGTGAGCGTGTGTATGCCCGTTGGGGCCTTGTTGTCACGGTTACCAGTTTGAATTTCAGTTAGAAGATGGCTAGAGGGAGAGAAAATGCTGAAACAAACCTCCTCGAACAGGAAGGCCTTGTGGCCAAACCGTGTTTCCAATCATTGAACCGACTTCACTTTGGGCATCTTGAGTCTTTCCTGAACGTCTAGATATGCAGTTTGTGGGTAAAATGAAGAAATGTGAGCTATAAAGAGCGATTCAAAGAAAGGATTGCTTCTGCTTTGCTCCAGAAATTTAACATGGCAGTCTATGAAGCTGTGGATGGGTGTTGCTGGCGCATCTTTGCGTCTCACGCCAAAACTATAAGACTTTACAGCTTTAGCAGACGAATTTGAGCGAGAAGACAAATTTTCCTACGTTTCTATGTATAAATTATGTCTGAGGTGTGAAATTTGTGGCCACGGGAGCAGTTTCTGTTTTATTTTTTGCCTATTTTCTTCTCTCCTCCTCACTCTACCTGCCACTCTAGCACCAACATTCCGCGCAATACACACCCATTATAAACCCTGAAATTTGAGTAAAAACCTACACAACTCTGAGGCTTCATAGTTTAAAAACGGTAAAAGTTGTCGATAAGTGAAGTGAATCGCTGAAGAGAAGGCAAGAGTACCTACGTTTTAAAATTTAAATGGAGTCTCTCGGTGAAAGTATGCCAGAGCAGTTCATTGTTGAAAATGTCTGTTGATTTTTTTTTTTTTTCGGGCTTCTCCATTCATTTCAATGGGAAATTTCTCGCGGTTTTTCGCGAATAAATTCGCGAAAAACTCGTCAATCCCTTATAAAAGTAATAGCACGGGATTCGGGATCAAAACACACGTTTTGATATATCATGTGTTGGGGTCCTCTCGCCGGTTCGGGCCGCATTAATCGGCGAAAAAGGGCGGAAAATGAATAAGTAAAAATAAAACTGCAAAGAAACACGCAGAAGATCAATAGTGGCCTCGTGCCTATGGCACGAGGCCACTCCTCCCATAGCTTGCTATGGGAGGAGTGGCCTCGTGTCATAGGCACTCGGCACTAATAATAATAATAAGAAGAAAAAACGTAGTGAAGAACAATAGTTTGCAGTGCTTCGCACTGCAAACTATTGACTCCCATAGCTTTGCTATGAGGGTCAATAGTTTGCATTGCGTAGCACTGCATCACTAATAATAATAAGAAAAAACGTAGTGAAGAACAATAGTTTGCAGTGCTTCGCACTGCAAACTATTGACTCCCATAGCTTTGCTATGAGGGTCAATAGTTTGCATTGCGTAGCACTGCATCACTAACTAGACAATTCCCCTGCGGGAAATCGCGAGAGTGATGCAGTGGCCGCAGCAGTCTGCGATACCATGCTATATTGCTGCGACAGTACGATGCTACGATGCTATGATGATGCTACTATGCCAAGATGCTGCTACAATGCTATGATGCTAAGATACTAAGATGCTATGATACTAAGATGCTACAAAGCTAAGATACTATGTTGCTACGATGCTAAGATGCTACAATGCAATTATACTAAGATGCTATGATGCTTTAATGATCACCTGTTCATATAGTCATAATATAATCCTGGTGAAAATATTTGCGACTTACGTTGCAAATAATTTCATGTTTGACTACAAAAAGTAATGGTCAGGTCAAGACAGGTATGAAAGTATTCGCGACTTACGTCGCGAATGTCTTTACTAAGTAGCATGTCTTTACTACCATGAGCAGCAGCTATAACAAAAAGCACAACTCAAATAGTCATTTAAGGCCTGGTTCCTTCTGACTGGATGGGTGTGAGTTTGATGTCATGCAGGGTACAACAAACCAAACAGGATGAGGAGGATGCAGTAGGCCTGGCTGAGAGAGAGAGACACTGAGAAGGGTCGTCCTTTATGCTTCGCCTTCTACAAACTGAAGGGCAGGTACAGGCGGCAGACCCCTCCCAGCTCCACCTGAAAGCCAGCATCAAATAAGGAAGAGAGTGGGAGGGATCGTCACACCCCCACCAGGATTATATTATGACTATATGAACAGGTGAATTATTATGATTAATGATCAATTATTACAATTTGCTCGTTAATCATAATAATTTTAACAATAAAACTCATTACTCCTACCTGAGCAATAGTTGAACAGTTTACGGCACAGTCTTACAGTTAGAAAAACAATAATATTAAACTTAACACATCCAGGCTGTAACAAGGAATCAGCGATGAAGTGAAGACCTTCAAATTGTCCTGCGAGTCCAGCTCTTTGTCTCATGTTGGACGTCACTGCAGTCTGTCTGGATCAGCTGGAGGAAAACTATAGGCAGACAAATAGACATGTCAAATAATGTTATGTAACATACTTAATATAACTCTTATGAGTGTTCAACAGCTCATTATTTATTTAATTAAAAACATATTATATTAAATTACTCCAATTATATATATACTGTCATTAATGTTGTTGCAAGCCATAAATGTTTCCTACTTTATGTGGTGGAATAATATATTTTTCAGTTTGACACAGTTTAATTTAAAAATATCTTCCCTTTAAATTGTAAAACTTCAACATTATTACTGTGATAAGCACCCGCTAGCAAGGCGGCGAATTAGCCGGCGGCTAACTCCACTAGCCTCCGCGTTAGCTCACGGCTAACTGCCGCGGCTAATTCGTGTTTAACTCCCGCGGGTCCGCGGTTAAATCCCGGTTAGCTAGCGGTTAGCTAGCGGTTAGCTCGAGGCTAACTCCGCGGTTGAGTCCGCGGCGTTAAGGTAGCGGCTAGCTAGCTCCGTTAGCTCCGCTAGCTTGCTAACATACATGAGCTATGCTGGAAGGCTAGTCGTCGGCTAAATCACTGGGCGGCTAGTCGTTAGCGTCGTTGTTCCCACGCGCCTACTGCGAAAATTATGGCCGTAGTCGTTTTAGGAAAAAAGTATGCAACGTGAAAAATCGTGGAAAAATCGCTCTCGCTTTCCACATACACACACATGGGGAAAAATTCTAAAACTGGTCGGCGCACTCCTCGCTTGGAGGAGCCTGCAGCCCAAACCGTACGTCCCACACAAATAAAACCCACACCATCTGAAAGCCAACAAAAATCCCTACGTTTTTACGTATTTTTTATCTCTGTACCTCAAAATCTGTGGCCACCACGTGAGATTGAACCTTTTTTTTTCAGAATATCACCGAAACTCTGAAGTTAGAGTGTCGGTCAGAGTGGGCCCATAGAGCCCCATTATAAACGCTGATTTTTAATTTTTTTCCCCAAATTTCACCAAAACGTAAACTGCGACCCTGACCAAACCGTAAAAGGTATCGAAACCCCGTTTTCAGGAAGAGAAAGCTAGTTGGGGTCTGGTTGTCATGGCTACCAGGGTCAACTGACGCTGAAGTCTCCTTCTCTCTCTCACCTCTGCCTGAGTCAGAGGGAAAGTGCAAACTAGGATTTGCCCTCCGAACAAATGCTCATAAATCAAAAACTACAAGTCCTATCGGGAAAACAAACACATCGTGAGCGTCAGCCAAGGGTTTTCTACAATTTAGTGTTGTTCCCACGCGCCTACTGCGAAAATTGTGGCCGTAGTCGTTTTAGAAAAAAAGTATGCGACGTGAAAAATCGTCGAAAAATCGCTCTCGCTTTCCACATACACACACATGGGGAAAAATTCGAAAACTGGTCGGCGCACTCCTCGCTCGGAGGAGCCTGCAGCCCAAACCGTACGTCCCACACAAATAAAACCCACACCATCTGAAAGCCAACAAAAATCCCTACGTTTTTACGTATTTTTTATCTCTGTACCTCAAAATCTGTGGCCACCACGTGAGATTGAACCTTTTTTTTTCAGAATATCACCGAAACTCTGAAGTTAGAGTGTCGGTCAGAGTGGGCCCATAGAGCCCCATTATAAACGCTGATTTTTAATTTTTTTCCCCAAATTTCACCAAAACGTAAACAGCGACCCTGACCAAACCGTAAAAGGTATCGAAACCCCGTTTTCAGGAAGAGAAAGCTACACTTCCCGTGCCTCGTACAAACTTCCAAGCAAGTTTCTACTACAAAGCATGGCCGAGTAATCACTCGACAAAGCCAAGCTGTAAATTTTGGAATGTTGCCGCTTTTTTCGGGCTTCTCCATTCATTTCAATGGGAAATTTATCGCAGTTTTTTCGCGACTACGTCGCGAAAAAATCTTGTTTGGAAGAACTGTATAGAAGCACACCGAGTCCGATCGAGACGCACGTTTTGATGTATTTTGTGTCTGTGTGCGACGAACGGTATTTGAGTTGAAAAGTTTTGAAAATCCGTAGGAAAAAGTTTAATAATAACTAGACAATTCCCCTGCGGGAAATCGCGAGAGTGATGCAGTGGCCGCAGCAGTCTGCGATACCACGCTATATTGCTGTGACAGTACGATGCTACGATGCTACGATGCTACGATGATGCTACTATGCCAAGATGCTACTACAATGCTATGATGCTAAGATACTAAGATGCTATGATACTAAGATGCTATGATACGAAGATACTACAATGCTAAGATGCTTTAATGATGCTACAATGCTATGATGCTAAGATGCTTTAATGATGCTACCATGCTATGATGCTTTAATGATCACCTGTTCATATAGTCATAATATAATCCTGGTGAAATTATTTGCGACTTACGTCGCAAATAATTTCATGTTTGACTACAAAAAGTAATGGTCACGTCAAGACAGGTATGAAAGTATTCGCGACTTACGTCGCGAATGTCTTTACTAAGTAGCATGTCTTTACTACCATGAGCAGCAGCTATAACAAAAAGCACAACTCAAATAGTCATTTAAGGCCTGGTTCCTTCTGACTGGATGGGTGTGAGTTTGATGTCATGCAGGGTACAACAAACCAAACAGGATGAGGAGGATGCAGTAGGCCTGGCTGAGAGAGAGAGACACTGAGAAGGGTCGTCCTTTACGCCCTTCTACAAACTGAAGGGCAGGTACAGGCGGCAGACCCCTCCCAGCTCCACCTGAAAGCCAGCATCAAATAAGGAAGAGAGTGGGAGGGATCTCACTAGGATCCCCAGACAAAGAACGAGCAAATCGTAACAATTGCTCGTTAATCATAATAATTTTAACAATAAAACTCATTACTCCTACCTGAGCAATAGTTTAACAGTTTACGGCACAGTCTTACAGTTAGATAAACAATAATATTAAACTTAACACATCCAGGCTGTAACAAGGAATCAGCGATGAAGTGAAGACCTTCAAATTGTCCTGCGAGTCCAGCTCTTTGTCTCATGTTGGACGTCACTGCAGTCTGTCTGGATCAGCTGGAGGAAAACTATAGGCAGACAAACAGACATGTCAAATAATGTTATGTAACATACTTAATATAACTCTTATGAGTGTTCAACAGCTCATTATTTATTTAATTAAAAACATCATATTATATTAAATTACTCCAATTATATATATATACTGTCATTAATGTTGTTGCAAGCCATAAATGTTTCCTACTTTATGTGGTGGAATAATATATTTTTCAGTTTGACACAGTTTAATTTAAAAATATCTTCCCTTTAAATTGTAAAACTTCAACATTATTACTGTGATAAGCACCCGCTAGCAAGGCGGCGAATTAGCCGGCGGCTAACCCCACTAGCCTCCGCGTTAGCTCACGGCGAACTGCCGCGGCTAATTCGTGTTTAACTCCCGCGGGTCCGCGGTTAAATCCCGGTTAGCTAGCGGTTAGTTAGCGGTTAGCTCGAGGCTAACTCCGCGGTTGAGTCCGCGGCGTTAAGCTAGCGGCTAGCTAGCTCCGTTAGCTCCGCTAGCTTGCTAACATACATGAGCTATGCTGGAAGGCTAGTCGTCGGCTAAATCACTGGGCGGCTAGTCGTTAGCGTCTGTTAGCAGTTTAGCTATTCACTGACCTAATAAGATGAAGGAAACGGGTCAGGGATGTTGTGTCAGGAGTTTCAGCAAAGCAGCCAGATATAATTTGTGTTTAAAATAAAGGAAAAGGTCATAATGTCAGGTTCTGGCCCCCTACAGTACTGCAGTAATGGTTTGGGGGGTTTTAATGTTTTGGCAGATCATGTTTTCCACTGAGAGCTCTTTTCCCGCCTCTCGTCCCCAGCAGCTGCGTGTGTGAACGTGTGTAAGCTGGTTGGGGTCTGGTTGTCATGGCTACCAGGGTCAACTGCTCCTGTTAGAATGTCAGTTGGAAGACGGGGAAAGAGAGAGAAAATGCTGAAAAATCGCCTCGAACAGGAAGGACTTGTGGCCAAACCGTATTTCCAATCATTGAACCGACTTAACTTTGGGCATCTTGAGGCTTTCCTGAACGTCTACATATGCAGTATGTGGGTAAAATGACGAAATGTGACCTATTCTAAGCGATTCAAAGAAAGGTTACGTCTGCTTTCCTCCAGAAATTTCCCTGCCTTTTTAACATGGCAGTCTATGGAGCTGTGGGTGGGTGTTGCTGGCGCATCTTTGTGTCTGACGCCAAAACTATAAGACTTACAGCTTTAGCAGACGAATTTGAGTGAGAAGACACATTTTCCTACGTTTCTATGTATAAATTATGTCTGTCGTGTGAAATTTGTGGCCACGGGAGCAGTTTCTGTGCAGTTTTTTGACTAACTTTCTTCTCCCCTCCTCACTCTAGCTGATGATGTCATCCACTCTAGCACAAACATTCCGCGCAATACACACCCATTATAAACCCTGAAATTTGAGTAAAAACCTACACAACTCTGAGGCTTCATAGTTTAAAAACGGTAAAAGTTGTCGCTAAGTGAAGTGAATCTCTGAAGAGAAGGCAAGAGTACCTACGTTTTAAAGTTTAAATGAAGTCTCTCGGTTAAAGTATGCCAGAGCAGTTCATTGTTGAAAATGTCTGTTGAATTTTTTTTTTTTCGGGCTTCTCCATTCATTTCAATAGGGAAATTTGTCGCAGTTTTTTCGCGACTACGTCGCGAAAAAATCTTGTTTGAAAGAACTGTATAGAAGCACACCGAGTCCGATCGAGACGCACGTTTTGATGTATTTTGTGTCTGTGTGCGACGAACGGTATTTGAGTTGAAAGGTTTCGAAAATGCGTAGGAAAAAGTTTAATAATAATAATAATAATAATAATAATAAGAAGAAAAACGTAGTGAAGAACAATAGTTTGCAGTGCTTCGCACTGCAAACTATTGACCCCCATAGCTTTGCTATGAGGGGGGTCAATAGTTTGCATTGCGTAGCACTGCATCACTAATAAGAAGAAAAAACGTAGTGAAGAACAATAGTTTGCAGTGCTTCGCACTGCAAACTATTGACTCCCATAGCTTTGCTATGAGGGTCAATAGTTTGCATTGCGTAGCACTGCATCACTAATAAGAAGAAAAAACGTAGTGAAGAACAATAGTTTGCAGTGCTTCGCACTGCAAACTATTGACTCCCATAGCTTTGCTATGAGGGTCAATAGTTTGCATTGCGTAGCACTGCATCACTAATAAGAAGAAAAACGTAGTGAAGAACAATAGTTTGCAGTGCTTCGCACTGCAAACTATTGACTCCCATAGCTTTGCTATGAGGGTCAATAGTTTGCATTGCGTAGCACTGCATCACTAATGAATACATAGGGGTTTAAGGGTGTGGGAAACACATTTCTGTGACCAGAATTTAAGCATATAATTGTCAAGTGGGTGAAAAGATACCATTTTGGACAGCGCTCCCACTTTCTGTCTATATCCACCAGGTATAGTCACACAGGTACAAAAGGCAGAGTTCATAAGCTTTCTACAGCACTTTGTCCCATGTCTATAGCCCCTTTTTGATGCAGAATTACAGCCCTTCAGAACTTCTCAGAAGTCAGGGTTCAAAGGTCAATAGTTCAAAGAAGGAGTCAGTTATATATCTGTGAAGGTTCTCAGTCATCCAGGTCATGGTATATCCAAAAAAGGTTTAAAAAAGGCAACTGGACTTGTAGAGTTTGTTCAGAAGACGTTTCACCACTCATCCGAGTAGCTTCTTCAGTTCTGGTGGACTGGTGGGAAATCTGAGGTTTAAATAGGAACTCCTCCTGAAAAAACTTGCTTGTTATGCTAATAACCAGAAACTGGTGCAGCTAATTTCCCTTAACGACTGGGTACTTACCTGTAGTGGAGGGGGGGACTGTGTTGTCCCTGTCCTCTTTCCTATGAATGGTTCTCTAACGACTCTTGTCCATCAGAGGCTCCAGTGTCAAGGTGTGAATGAGACTGAAACTTCTTGGGGACAGAAGTTAAAACTGTATTGTAAATAGATGGCAAATTAAATCTCAGTCCACCTCCTCTGTTTAGTGAAGGTTTTTCCAGTTTGACATAGATGGCTTCCTTTACTCCTCTTTCAAACCATCGGTCTTCTCTGGCTAAGATTTGGACGTTGTTATCTTCAAAGGAGTGTCCTTTGTCCTTCAGGTGTAGGTGGACCGCTGAATCGTTTCCTGATGAGCTGGCTCTCCTGTGCTGGTACATGCGTTTATGGATGGGTTGTTTGGTTTCCCCAATGTATAAATCTGTACACTCCTCACTGCACTGAACAGCGTACACCACATTACTCTGTTTCTGCCTGGGTGTTTTGTCTTTTGGGTGGACCAGTCTTTGCCTAAGTGTGTTTCCTGGTTTGAAATAAACTGGAATACGGTGATTTCTGAAAATTCTCCTGAGTTTTTCGGACACTCCAGACAATACACAAGGAAGGAGCACCTCTCAGACCCATCGTCAGCAGCATAAACTCGGTTACATACAACATCGCTAAACACCTGGCATCCATCCTGTCTCCGTTGGTGGGCAACACTCCCCACCACATTGAAAATTCCAGGGATTTCGTCCACAAAGTTAGTAGCATCACACTGGGTCCAGAGGAAACCATCGTATCCTATGATGTAACCTCCCTCTTTACGTGTATCCCCACCGGAGAAGCCACTAGAGTAGTAAGGGAAAGACTACTAAAGGATGACTCCTTGGCTGATAGGACCACCCTCACCCCAGACCAACTATGTTTGCTACTCGATCTGTGCCTGACGACCACCTATTTCCAATTTAATGGAGGATTCTACAGGCAAAAACACGGCTGTGCAATGGGGTCACCGGTGTCACCTATTGTGGCCAATCTCTACATGGAGGAGGTCGAGACCAGAGCCCTGAACTCTTTCACAGGTAACACCCCCACACACTGGTTCAGGTACGTGGACGACACTTGGGTTAAAATCAAGACGCAGGAAGTGGAATCTTTCAACAGCACATCAATGCAGTGGACAGCAACATCAAGTTCACTCGGGAGGACATCAGCGGAGGTAGTCTGGCTTTCCTGGACTGTCTGGTGCATGTGGAAGAAGACCGAAGCCTCAACATTGAAGTGTATAGAAAACCCACCCACACTGACCAGCACTTATTATTTGATTCCCACCACCCTCTGGAGCACAAACTAGGGGTCATCAGAACGCTCCAGCACAGAGCACAGACTGTACCCACAAGACCGGATGGCAAGGAGAAGGAGCAAAAGCACATTAAACGGGCACTTAAGACATGTGGATATCCCAACTGGGCCTTTCTGAAAGGCTCAAAAAGATACAGGACAGAGAGGAGGAGAACAACAAAAGAAAAAACATCGTCATCCCGTACATGTCTGGAGTGTCCGAAAAACTCAGGAGAATTTTCAGAAATCACCGTATTCCAGTTTATTTCAAACCAGGAAACACACTTAGGCAAAGACTGGTCCACCCAAAAGACAAAACACCCAGGCAGAAACAGAGTAATGTGGTGTACGCTGTTCAGTGCAGTGAGGAGTGTACAGATTTATACATTGGGGAAACCAAACAACCCAACCATAAACGCATGTACCAGCACAGGAGAGCCATCTCATCAGGAAACGATTCAGCGGTCCACCTACACCTGAAGGACAAAGGACACTCCTTTGAAGATAACAACGTCCAAATCTTAGCCAGAGAAGACCGACGGTTTGAAAGAGGAGTAAAGGAAGCCATCTATGTCAAACTGGAAAAACCTTCACTAAACAGAGGAGGTGGACTGAGATTTAATTTGCCATCTATTTACAATACAGTTTTAACTTCTGTCCCCAAGAAGTTTCAGTCTCATTCACACCTTGACACTGGAGCCTCTGACGGACAAGAGTCGTTAGAGAACCATTCATAGGAAAGAGGACAGGGACAACACAGTCCCCCCCTCCACTACAGGTAAGTACCCAGTCGTTAAGGGAAATTAGCTGCACCAGTTTCTGGTTATTAGCATAACAAGCAAGTTTTTTTCCTATTTAAACCTCAGATTTCCCACCAGTCCACCAGAACTGAAGAAGCTACTCGGATGAGTGGTGAAACGTCTTCTGAACAAACTCTACAAGTCCAGTTGCCTTTTTTAAACCTTTTTTGGATAAGGAGTCAGTTACAACCCCTAAACTAAGATATGTTATTCCCCACGTTGAGACCTTTCCAACAATATCTTTATTATAGTCCTACAACAAAGTATGGATTTTCACATTTCATGAACACAGCTGTGCACAGGCTTAGATTCAGAGAGCCTTTTGAGGACTCAGCCCATGATATAAGTATTTTTTTTAAACAATGAGAAAAAATCATGTAAGGTAATCATATCTGACAGATTTACAACTGAATTAGTAATTTATATTGTATCTGCTCATTTGTTTTTGCCAATTAATTCCACCAGACATCTTGAACCTGTGTGTAAACTAACATCACAACAGCTATTTGTCAAGGGACTTTGAGTAAATCAGTTACACATACCGTTGTTATGATGTCCAATAGGTCATTTCTGACATCTGTGTGTTTCAATGAAAAAACAGCATCTCAACAAAACACTAATGAGGATATGCAACAGGGGCATTCCTTGATTTCAGAATATTGTAACTTCTATCCTCACCTATAGTGGAACTACTGGTTCTCAGCTTATGCCTTTAACAATAAATGTTAATCAAAACTAAATTAATTCTGAGTAATTAACAAGCAATATAAGCACAAGAATTCAGCTGATGGGTAAGAATGTACTTCTCGATGACATGGGCTTGTCTTTCATTAACATTTATCATTCATGTAGCCAGGGTGGTTAGCACTGATGCCTCACAGCGAGAAGATCACTGGTTCGAATCCATGGGCCGGCTGGTTCCTTTCTGTGTGGAGTTTGCATGTTCTCCCTGTGTCTGCGTGGGTTCTCTCCAGGTACTCCCGCTTCTTCCCGCCGTCCAGAGACATGCTGGTTAGGTTCATTGGTGATTCTAAATGGCCATAGGTGTGCACGTGAGTGTGAATGGTTGTCTATCTCTCTGTGTTAGCCTCTCGCCCGATGACAGCTGGGATAGGCTCCAGCAGACCCCGCGACCCTTAACAGGAATAAGTGGGTATAGAAGATGAATGAATGAATGAATTCATGTAGCCTGTCTCTTCAAAGATCAAGCAAAACAGATCATAAAGCAAATATATCAAAGAATATATAATAACTGTCAGTCTCCATAACTGCCATACAACACAGCAACAATAACAAAATCACTATGACACAGTAACAGTCTATTTCAGGATGTTACCTTTGAATGTTGTCTTTTGGCTCCCAGGAGTTTTTCCACTTTGTCCCACTGCAAGATAGATAGACAGCATTAAGTATTACTGTTAAATTGCTTTAAGATTATTGGAAAATATACAATTTCCAACGACACATTCCTCAGGTATGCAGGCATTTTGTAATCAGAATACCTGGTAAAATGATCCACATTCTGTATATGTATGCAACAGCCTATATCTGAAGATGACGCGATAAATTAGTGTAGCCAAGTTAGATAAAAAGGTGCATCATGTAACACAGTATGCATGTAGTACACAATCTTGTATGTACATTGTGTACTACTTCACACTTTTAAATCCAATGATCACTCTAACCTGTCAAGAGGGCCTCAGGTTCTCAGGGACCATGTCTGATTTCAGACATAGGGCAGTTATAAATTAATATATTACTTAACAACTTCAACAAACGCTTTCTCTTCAGAACAATAGATACTGTGATTGGTAAATTAAATATGTAAAGTATGATAATAGCATTTGAAAATCGGCTTACAGACGCAATGGACACCTGTCTTATCCGTCTGTCCTTTTCCATTCCAGGTTTTCACTTTTTAAACAACTTTATTTAGCTTTGGCAACATGGTTACAAACATGATATTCACCTGTGCATGTCCTGACGTCTTCTAAAAGTCATATTTACATAACTGTTATCATGATAGCTAGCTAGCTAGCTACCTTTAAAAAAAATAACTTTTGGCTAGTTGTTTTAATTTAACGTTAGCTCTTATAACGTTAATTATCCCCCGTAGTAATTCTAGATAGTATACTAGAAGGCGAATCAACATTAAAACGAGCTGACAACATGTTATATTGTTCTCAAATGTTAATTAAACACATTTGCTGTACTTAGCTTAATTCGTCCAACTATCGATGTCGCTGATTAACCCCCGCAATCCGCAATACTCTCCTGTTACCGGTAGGAGCGCTAGAGCATGTACAAACGACCACTGTGGTCATATAAGTTGGAGGACTTGTTGAATCTATCAGATGACCCTCTACGGCGTCAAGCGACGAAGAGGGGGCCCCCTAGACGTCGGCTTAGGACGTCAGGGCTAAATGACCAAACGGCAGCATGTGACGACAAGGTGTGAGACTGTGTTGCCGCAAGCAAGGTCGCAGGGAAAACGTGGACTGGATTTTCAGTAATGTGGGCGTTCTGAACAAGTGGAATGGATTGGATAACAACGTACCAAAGGGGCTCTGTCTACCGTACACTACGAAGTGAAGGGAAACTGACAGATATATGACCACATTTGTCCTTAATGACAGGTTATATGATTATTTATTTAAACTGATATGCTGGCCGCTTCATATTGAATTTGTCGGCATTTAAAATATATATATATATATATATATATATATATATATATATATATACACACATATATACATCAGGGATGGATAAGGCACTCAAGGCACTTCTTCCCTCGATGTCTGGCAGGAGAAGATATTGCCTGTGATATGTACGAGGCGTTGTGGCCAGACCCAGCTGTCCAGCAGGATGCTGTCTAATTATTTTGCTTTCCTCTTTATTTATTTTTTTTTATTTTTTTCTGCACGTTTTTTCTGCAATTGTATTTTTCTGCTTACTGTTTTGTGAGCATATTTTACAGTTTTTTCCAGTTGCTAACACACTAAAATTACATGGATAGCACAAATATTTAAACTGACACACAGGGAGCAAAAGCTCATCTCAAATCTCCAAAACTTTAAACACATTTTCTGCTTTATACACATTTTGCAATTCGAAATGGCACTTTTTAAGTGTACTGAATGCGGTTCTCTGCATAAGACACAACAATATGACATAAAGTCACATGTTTGCGATTTCAAAACACTGCCATTTAAAATGACGCACTACATGAGCTCATTGGCCACTATATGTGCTACCTGGCCAAACAGGTGTTATGTAATTGTTAACACTTCAATCAGGAAGTAAGCAATAAAAGACCACAGGTGAGCATCTTTTTTTCTTTTACAACAACAATGGAAGACATTGCTGAGAGAGGAAGAGGAAGAGGGAGGGTGAGAATGTGATGTGGACGAGGCGTTGTGGCCAGACCCAGCTGTCCGGCAGGATGCTGTCTAATTATTTTGCTTTCCTCTTTATTTATTTATTTTTTTTAATTTTTTCTGCACATTTTTTCTGCAATTGTATTTTCCAGCTTACTGTTTTGTGAGCATATTTTAGTTCACTCCAATGTAAATATATCTGCTGTGCATATGTTGCACTGACTTGTTTGGTGAAAAATAAAAAAATAAATATTTCAATAGCACGTGTGTGTATTTGCAAATATTTCTGTGCATGTGAACAATCTGAAGAATTCTCTACAGTTTGAACTATGTTAGCATTATGGCAAAGCATACTAAAGATGAGAGTGCTTTTCATTATGCCCAACAGTGTGTAGTTGGTTAGACAAAAATCTGTAATACGAATGAAGTGTGTGCCATCTGGTGCAAAAGTTTGATTTTGGTTGCAGTGCTTCATTTTGTGGGATGTATGTGGTATTTTGCAGTTTGGGTGTGTGGTTTGGTGAATTGTGTTAGTATTTTGATAAAACCAGTCTAGTTTGCAGAATTGTGTTTAAGCAATTGGAAAACACTGTAAGAGTGTACAGGGCCCAGAATTTGGTGCTACGCCCCTGCCCGAAAGCAGTTCATTAAGAGTGTGTCGCCACACTATCAACATGTCTGTAATGGTTTGTTTTGTTTTTCACAGTCATGGTTTAGTGTTTAGTTTTTCTGTTCTGTTTCCTGTTTTATTTTGTTAAGTTCTGGATTTTCTGTGTTACTCCATGTGTTTTTTCCTTTTGATTAGGTCATTGGTTTCTCCATGTGTTCTTGATTTGCTTCACCTGTGTCTCGTCACCCCTCTGTTCCTCGTGTGTATATATAGCCCTGCCCTCCCCTTTGTTCCTTGTCGTGTCATACTGTTCGTTTGCATTTCATGCCATAGTTTTTCATGCCATTTTTTCATAGTGTTTTGGTTTTTGGATATCCTGCACCATCAGCAGCGCTTTTGTTTTTTTTTTGGTCTAGTTTTATTAAATACTTTTTCGCCTAGTCCTGCCTCAGCCTCTAAAGTCCTGCATTTGGGTCCTAAATCTCCATTCCCCGCTACCACCCGCCGTGACAGAATGACATCACCAGGAATGGACCCAGCGGAATATATCCCTTTTGATGAGGAGGAGGACAAAAGGCGAGTTGTTGCCTATTATCTGGATCAAATGCTGGAGTTGCCTGAGTTGTTGCCTTTTTTTTTTTTTTGGGCACGCGTTTGGCCATGGGGGCCCCGACAGGGAGGATGGATCCTCGTTGACGCCATGGAGGGAGGTCTGCTGGCCGGCAGCCTCTGGAGTCCCGCACTTCCGACCACTTGGTAGTGTCTCCCCGGTCTGCTGGCCACCGGCCAGCCACCACCAGCCAGCTGTTCCGGCTCCAAGGGTCCACTCACGTCCTGTTCCTGTTCCGGCCCTGAGGGTCGGCTCATGTCCTGCTCCAGCTCTGCTTACTGTTCCTGTTCCGGCTCCAAGGGTCAGCTCATCCTGCTCCAGCTCAGCTTCCTGCTCCTGTTCCGGCTCCGAGGATCCGCTCGCTTCCTGCACCTGTTCTGGCTCAGAGGGTCACCTCAGCTCTGGCTCCTGTTCCGGCTCCGAGGGCCGCCTCCTCTCTGGTTCATGTTCCCGAGGTGGCTTGGACTCCGGCTCCTGCTCCAGTTCCCGAGGTGGCTCGGACTCCGGCTTCCGCCCCTGTTCCCGAGGTGGGTATGGCTTCTGCTCCTGTACCCGCTCCGGCTCCTGAGCGATTTGTCCTGAAGGCCCGGACTCCCGGTTGGCCCCCAGAACTCTCGGTCCTGTCTGCGCAGCCTCCCGGCCGCCCACCAGAACTGTCAGGTCTGCACGGCCTCCCAGTCACCCAGGATCCCTCCTGCCGTGCCCCCTCCACCCGCCCTGTCGAGTTCGGACTTTTGTTTAGGATATTGGTTTTGTAGGGACGTCTGGGATCCGTCCCTTGAGGAGGGGGTTCTGTCTTGGTTTGTTTAGTTTCCTGGGTTTCTGTTTATTGTATTTTGTTAACTTCTTGGTTTTTCACAGTCATGGTTCAGTGTTTAGTTTTTCTGTTCTGTTTCCTGTTTTTATTTTTAAGTTCCGAATTTTCTGTCTGTGTTACACCATGTGTTTTTTCCTTTTGATTAGGTCATTGGTTTCTCCATGTGTTCTTGATTTGCTTCACCTGTGTCTTGTCACCTCTCTGTTCCTCGTGTGTGTGTATATGTATATATATATATATATATATATATATATAGCCCTGCCTTCCCCTTTGTTCCTTGTCGTGTCATACTGTTTGTTTGCGTTTCATGCCATAGTTTTTCCATGTCTTGTTCTATTTTTTCTGGGGGTTTTTTTTCCCTGCATCATCACCGGCGCTTTTGGGTTTTTTTTGGTCTTTATTTATTTTTTTTATTAAATACTTTTTCGCCTACTCCTGCCTCAGCCTCTTAAGTCCTGCATTTGGGTCCTATGGGGCTGTCCACACAGAGACGCGTTTTGGTCTAAACGCAGATGTTTTGGCTGATCGTCCACATGAATCCTGTAAACGCATTGCCCTAAAACGCACTTTTCTGAAACCAGGTCCCAGGGTGGAAAAACGCACCTCTTGCGTTTTCGTGTGGACAGCGAAAACGGAGAAGAGCGTTTCGATGTCATCGCCACACCCCTCGAGCAGCCTTCCACCTGTTATATCCCGCGAGATGTCTCATAACAACAACAATGGTGGACTACATGCTCGTGTTCCTGCTGGAGAAGAAATTGAGCCTATTATGGTTACTAGGGCAAAATATAATTTCTTCTAAAGCCGATTTGTAAACAGCGCTCAAGCTTTATGCGCATGCTCCGCCTCTTCCTCTCCGTTTTTGGTGAATTACTGAAACAGCGCCACCTATAGGCCTGGAATATGAAGTAGCGTTTTGAAACGGATCCGTGTGGGCGCAGATATTCTTGAAACGATGCCAGGGAAAACGGAGAGGGAAAAGATTGCTTTCGTCCAGGTGGACGTGGCCTAAATCTCCATTCCCCGCTACCACCCACCGTGAAAATGTCACACTTCTGTTCTCGACCAGGAGGTGACTGGAGAGAGGAAAATGGCCTCAGCTAAAGTTCAGCTTGCCTGTTCTTGTTTGGTTCTGAAAGAGATTGTCCATCCTCCTCCTCACTTTGATTTCTGTCACCTGCCTTAATATTACACTATTATTATACTATTGTTATAGTATGTTAGCTGTGGTGGAAGGTGCGGATTATAGGTGATAGGTGCCACTCATATATTTTTGATTACACCTTCTTTTGAGAAGTTAGGTCTTTTGCTTGTTGCTTTCAGTTTGTAGAAGTGCGTTAGTTGGGTCTTGTTTTGTTATATTGCTTTAATTTATTTGGCACAACCTTGTGGTCCAATCCTTCCCCACTGTGTATGCTTCAGGCAATGTTTCAGTTACTTTTGTATTGGAATAAATCCTGTAATGTTTGTTCGACCATCCTGACTCAGTGTCTGTGGTTGTCCTGTTCCCTTAGTTCCACAAACAGTCAACAGGCTCACAAGAAAAGACGCAAATTGACTGCCAGTGATCAAACATGAAGCTACCAGGAACCTGTTATCTTATAGTGGTGTCATATTACATAACTATAGTGCTCAGCAGTCGCAGACTTGAGAAAAAAATAATTGGCCCTGGCATTTTGGAACAGACCGACCCACCACATTCGATAACGCACACCTTTTCTGTCTTTTTGGTCTCTTGAATGTGTATACCAACTGTGCAACTCTTTAAAACCTTAAGCCATGCAGTGAGTTAACGGGAACCAGTGAGAGTGGACACATTAAATACTTCCAAAAAGTGTCATTAACACTACAAAAATCCAAAAAAGGCCTTTTTTGGATATACCATGACCTGGATGACTGAGAACCTTCACAGACACTACAAAAATGTATACTCCACCACTCCATCACAGTAATGAATCTTAAAGCAGCATTCATCTGTTTTTACTGGTCAATACCCTTTGCACTACTGGATTTTTGGCATTTTGTTGTGGGTTGTGATCCAAAAAGCTCTGTAATCTATGTCCTCCTGCTCTCTGCTCTCCTCTTTCTCACTAAAACCCTCCTCTTCTGTGGATGCTATCTCAACCTAGTTCAACAAAACATGAATAGAGACTGTGGGGTGAGCTTTTTGTTGCTTTTTTCTACATAAGAATGCAGTCAGGTCCAGAGTTATTGGATTCTCTGACAAACAGACATACAGCTGCATTAGCATAACACTGGCAATGAACAAAATGATGTAATTTTAAAAAGTGTGATGTTCTTTCATTGTACTCTACATTGTCTTTAGCCACCTAGGCTACATAAAAATTGCCTCAAACTCATTTTTTCCAGGCCTAAAAAGCAGCTTAGCCTAGGCCTACTAGTTAAACGATTAATAGCCTAATACGAAATCAGAATGCTGCCTGCTGAGTTACTTTTCCTGTTGATGAGTGGTGGCTTTACATTTACAAATTCACCTAGAATTATTGGATTCTCTTGTAAAGAGACGCACAGCTGCATTGGCATAACGTAGGGAGTAGACAAAATGATATAATTTTTTTAAAGTGTGATTTTCTTTCATTTCTGTACATTGTCCCTAACCACTGTTGGGCCTAATCAGATCTGAATAGATCCTCTTGGGGCACCACCCTTCTAAGAGGGGAAAAGATCATTGATCAAAACAGTCTCAAATTATACTAAATTGTCAATTTGGATTTCTGATTAATAATTAACTTAATAACTATAACCAAAATTACCATGTTAACAACTAGTTAAGGTGAAGGAATTTGGAGTTCTTGACAGTGTAGAGGTTGGCAATATTCACTCTTGTGCAACATTAACAGACAACAGGTATGTTTAAAAGACAGTTATTACCAAGAATAAAAGTAAAAACATGTGATCTAACTACAGTGTATTTTATACAGGTGTGTGTGTGTGTGTGTGTGTGTGTGTGTGTGTGTGTGTGTGTGTGTGTGTGTGTGACCATGTTTACATGGTCTTTAGTATCCCGAATTTGATCGGGATATTGAAGTATCCCGTTTTCGTGTTTGTCCATGTAAACACCATATCCCGAATTCAGAAATCGGGATATGCCCATTTCCCGATTTCAAGAAACCCGGCTTTGCTACCCGGAGTACTCCGATAGAAGCCGGGATACTGAAGCATGTATACACCTTATCCCGATTTCTGACGGCTGCCCACTGTCTGCGCAGGCGCGAGTGACGCAAAGTGACGCACTAGATATACAAACAACATGGCGGCAACGAGAACGTCTTACTTTTGGAGCGACGAAGAGACAGAATTTTCCCTTAAAGTAATGAAAGAACTAAACATAACGATGTGTTTAGATGGCAGAAAACACCGACATGCTGATGTATTCAAATCTGTTGCGGAAAAGCTACGAGACGCTGGTTTTCCACCTCACTCCGTTGAACAAGTTAGGTCGCGTTGGAAAACATTGAAAAAGACGTAAAACACGCATGCGCAGATAGGATGCAGCGATCGGAAAACGGGATACTGTTATTTATCATGTATACGGGGATATGAATAACCGGGTTTCTCTGTGTTCCATGTAAACACCATATCCCGAATATGCTCAAAGCTGGGATAAGCCTCAAAATCGGGATACTAAAGACCATGTAAACATGGTCAGTGTGTGTGTGTGTGTGTGTGAGTGTGTGTGTTTGTGTGTGTCAAGATGAGCTGAGCAGCTGGGGGTCTCCAAATTGAGGTGTGGAGAGGAGAGGTGGAAGAGAGCAAGAGAGAGAACACGGGCCAAACAGCGCATTTTATATGATCTGATGACCTCAAAGGTCACATGCCACTGTCAGCCAGTGAACTGCTGGGTCAGTTTTCACACCTGGAAGGTTGTGAGACTTGAGGTTTCCAGTGCTTCCCTTTATTTCCAAGACAAAGACCAACATGTGGTTAAATTGGTTATGCATGGTGAGCTTCCATAGCTCACCACCATGTTCAGGTCCCAGCACCACCTACATAAAAACTGCTTAACACATTTTTCCAGGCCCAAAAAGTAGCTTACCCTACTATTACTACTCACCCCACAAACAATAATAGTCCAATAATGAAATAAGACTGACTTTATTCGCTGTTATTGTTGGTGAATGGTGGTTTTAAAAATTGTTCTCACATTCAAGAATGTTTAGTTCAGGATGGAAGACATAAAAGTACTAACCTAGGCTTATTTTCTCATCCAGTCGGTGTACACATTCAGTAATACACAGGATAAGATGTTATAATCCCTTGTGCCAAAATCCCAGGCAAAACACATTTAGAGGCCCTGTTCAACTAAGAGACCCTACCAAACCTATGGTCATGTGATATGACAACTAGACAATTCCCCTGCGGGAAATCGCGAGAGTGATGCAGTGGCCGCAGCAGTCTACGATACCATGCTATATTGCTGTGATAGTACGATGCTACGATGCTATGATGATGCTACTATGCCAAGATGCTACAATGCTATGATGCTAAGATACTAAGATGCTATGATACTAAGATGCTACAAAGCTAAGATACTATGTTGCTACGATGCTAAGATGCTACAATGCAATTATACTAAGATGCTATGATGCTTTAATGATCACCTGTTCATATAGTCATAATATAATCCTGGTGAAAATATTTGCGACTTACGTTGCAAATAATTTCATGTTTGACTACAAAAAGTAATGGTCAGGTCAAGACAGGTATGAAAGTATTCGCGACTTACGTCGCGAATGTCTTTACTAAGTAGCATGTCTTTACTACCATGAGCAGCAGCTATAACAAAAAGCACAACTCAAATAGTCATTTAAGGCCTGGTTCCTTCTGACTGGATGGGTGTGAGTTTGATGTCATGCAGGGTACAACAAACCAAACAGGATGAGGAGGATGCAGTAGGCCTGGCTGAGAGAGAGAGACACTGAGAAGGGTCGTCCTTTACGCCCTTCTACAAACTGAAGGGCAGGTACAGGCAGCAGACCCCTCCCAGCTCCACCTGAAAGCCAGCATCAAATAAGGAAGAGAGTGGGAGGGATCTCACTAGGATCCCCAGACAAAGAACGAGCAAATCGTAACAATTGATCGTTAATCATAATAATTTTAACAATAAAACTCATTACTCCTACCTGAGCAATAGTTTAACAGTTTACGGCACAGTCTTACAGTTAGATAAACAATAATATTAAACTTAACACATCCAGGCTGTAACAAGGAATCAGCGATGAAGTGAAGACCTTCAAATTGTCCTGCGAGTCCAGCTCTTTGTCTCATGTTGGACGTCACTGCAGTCTGTCTGGATCAGCTGGAGGAAAACTATAGGCAGACAAATAGACATGTCAAATAATGTTATGTAACATACTTAATATAACTCTTATGAGTGTTCAACAGCTCATTATTTATTTAATTAAAAACATCATATATTAAATTACTCCAATTATATATATATACTGTCATTAATGTTGTTGCAAGCCATAAATGTTTCCTACTTTATGTGGTGGAATAATATATTTTTCAGTTTGACACAGTTTCATTTAAAAATATCTTCCCTTTAAATTGTAAAACTTCAACATTATTACTGTGATAAGCTCCCGCTAGCAACGGGGCGAATTAGCCGGCGGCTAACCCCACTAGCCTCCGCGTTAGCTCACGGCTAACTGCCGCGGCTAATTCGTGTTTAACTCCCGCGGGTCCGCGGTTAAATCCCGGTTAGCTAGCGGTTAGCTAGCGGTTAGCTCGAGGCTAACTCCGCGGTTGAGTCCGCGGCGTTAAGGTAGCGGCTAGCTAGCTCCGTTAGCTCCGCTAGCTTGCTAACATACATGCGCTATGCTGGAAGGCTAGTCGTCGGCTAAATCCATAGAAATAAACACTAGAAGTCGCGTTGAGCCTCTTGGAATGCGTCGATACGGCCGCCATCTTGGTACAGGGGTTCAGTCGTTTGACTACGCATTTTCACAGTGTGAAAGCGAGGGAAGATGCCGGACTTTTGTGCTGCATATGGCTATAAACTATAACAACTTTCAGTCATACTGATACTACGGCACCAGGCCGGTATTTAGTTATATGCTACTACTACATTGTGTGATTTTTACAAACTTGTGCTAGCAGCCTCACCATACCTGCCAACATTGAACTATGAAAAGGAGGGAGATTTTCTGGGGAAGCGGAAATGTGCTACAACGTACGTCCCGAAATGACTCTACAGCTTCTTGGAGGCAAATATGTGTAATTTTATTCGCAATAAAATACAATATATTATACATACAATAATAACAGAAAACCTTGCTTTCAAAAGTTTCAGTTTTTAAACCACACACATACTAATATAAATGTTCCGCACAATCGGAGTTTGTGTTTATTTGAGTTTATTTGAGTGGAAAAATTGAATTATGTCCATTAGATTTTGAACGTAAAACAGGTTATGTTATGTTAACAAAAACCTATTATTTTATTTTATTCTGACATTCGTAACGAAACAAGAAAATAAACTCACCGATTTAAGGTATTTTAATTATGTATGTATGCCTTGTCCCCGATTGACGTTCGTCATATAGAAGCTGCATTCCCCTGTACCAAGATGGCGGTTCTGTTGACGCATTCGTTCCAATAGACCGTGGTAGTCAACGCGACTTCTAGTGTTTATTTCTATGGGCTAAATCACTGGGCGGCTAGTCGTTTTAATGTTTTGGCAGATCATGTTTTCCACTGAGAGCTCTTTTCCCGCCTCTCGTCCCCTGCAGCTGCGTGTGTGAACGTGTGTAAGCTGGTTGGGGTCTGGTTGTCATGGCTACCAGGGTCAACTGCTCCTGTTAGAATGTCAGTTGGAAGACGGGGAGAGAGAGAGAGAAAATGCTGAAATATCGCCTCGAACAGGAAGGACTTGTGGCCAAACCGTATTTCCAATCATTGAACCGACTTAACTTTGGGCATCTTGAGGCTTTCCTGAACGTCTAGATATGTAATTTGTGGGTAAAATGAAGAAATGTGACCTATTTAAAGCGATTCAAAGAAAGGTTACTTCTGCTTTCCTCCAGAAATATCCCTGCCTTTTTAACATGGCAGTCTATGGAGCTGTGGATGGGTGTTGCTGGCGCATCTTTGTGTCTGACGCCAAAACTATAAGACTTACAGCTTTAGCAGAGGAATTTGAGTGAGAAGACAAATTTTCCTACGTTTCTATGTATAAATTATGTCTGTCGTGTGAAATTTGTGGCCACGGGAGCAGTTTCTGTGCAGTTTTTTGACTAACTTTCTTCTCCCCTCCTCACTCTAGCTGATGATGTCATCCACTCTAGCACAAACATTCCGCGCAATACACACCCATTATAAACCCTGAAATTTGAGTAAAAACCTACACAACTCTGAGGCTTCATAGTTTAAAAACGGTAAAAGTTGTCGATAAGTGAAGTGAATCTCTGAAGAGAAGGCAAGAGTACCTACGTTTTAAAGTTTAAATGAAGTCTCTCGGTTAAAGTATGCCAGAGCAGTTCATTGTTGAAAATGTCTGTTGAAATTTTTTTTTTTTCGGGCTTCTCCATTCATTTCAATTGGGAAATTTGTCGCAGTTTTTTCGCGACTACGTCGCGAAAAAATCTTGTTTGGAAGAACTGTATAGAAGCACACCGAGTCCGATCGAGACGCACGTTTTGATGTATTTTGACCTGTGTGCGACGAACGGTATTTGAGTTGAAAAGTTTCGAAAATCGCGTAGGAAAAAGTTTAATAAGAAGAAAAACGTAGTGAAGAACAATAGTTTGCAGTGCTTCGCACTGCAAACTATTGGCCCCCATAGCTTTGCTATGAGGGGGTCAATAGTTTGCATTGCAGGCACTGCATCACTAATTAGCCTATAATCTACATAGACTAAGTAAAAGCTGCTAGCTTGTAAGCCCATTAAGCAGCATACTTCAAACATTGTAAAACATAAACTAACTAAACGCTACTGGCTTGTATGGCCCGCTCAGCAGCTAACCATAGCTACCAAGTAACATGAAAACAACAGCAGTATGCAGCATGTCATTGGGGTTTTCAAGTGGGCACCTCCTTTCACCGATGTTTCGTTAAGTTAGGCCCACGACACCTCGAGAAGGCTTAACAGTGACTTCCAGCGTCCTGGAGTCACCACCCTCCACACTGCCACTGCACAACCCTGTTTTCCTCACCATTCGATGTCTATCAACAACTAATATAGCAACTAATAACCACGAGCCAAACAAACATATCTACCATGATTCGCCCCGTTGATGCGGGCTGAAACGCGTAACAAACAAACAAATCTACCATGATTCGCCCCGTTGATGCGGGCCGAAACACGTAACAAACAAACTAATCTACCATGATTCGCCCCGTTGATGCGGGCCGAAACACGTAACAAACAAACAAATCGCGTAACAAACAAATCGATCGTGGCCTACATGCGGCCATCCTTACCTTAGCTAGTTCCCCAGCTAGCATGCTTCCTGCGTACCCATAACCAGTCGCTGGCTCTCTCTGCTGCCCGGGACATATTGCTAACCGCAGTCCTCTGGCTCCTTCCTCGTATGCCCAGCTCATTCAGCAGAGCAATCACCGACTTTGCCACAAATCCACGGCAGCCCACTTCTACCGGGCGGACATAAGCCTTCCATCCATTCTGCTCTGCATCTGCTGCTAACTCTGCATACTTAGCTCTTTTTCGCTCATTAGCCTCCTCAACTCTATCTTCCCACGGGACAGTCAGCTCTATGAAATAGACTACTTTCTCTGGCTCACAATGTCTAACAAATAGCTGCTAGCGGTAAGGATGTTAGCTAATTTCACATTTTCAACATTAGCCAAAATTATTTTATTGACGTTTTATAATTTTTATCAGATTTACCAAGGGGTTGGATCGCATTAGCTTCCTCATTACATAGCCTAAGTGTTCTGAAAGCAGAACTGCACTGGGTTTTGTTGATGTGAGCATGCATTTCTCAAACAAATGCAAATCAGACTGCATTTCACCTATGTTCCAGTGATTCAAAATCACTGAAGCAACCACATGTTTGAATGTTCTGAAATTACAATTAAAATCAAACTACAACCAATGCATACTACAGAACAGCCTATACCAATCCACAAACAGCTGCAGGTCTAGATGTGACTCTTACTGTTACCCACATACTGTACAAATACGGAAATAAAACCCAGCTGTTGTTGTGGCTGGTGAGGGATCGATTTCTCAAGAGAGGCCTTACAGGAACCATCCTGCTCTGTGATTTCCAGTGTGCTGGACATGTGCAGACCAGCTCAGTCAGGTGGTCACGTACACCTTCAACCTGAGCCTTAGTCTGGAGAAAGTTCCTGTACTGTGGAAGACCTGCTGTTTGACTCCAGTACCATAGACCACACACCCCAGGGAGCCCAACCACTTCAGACCTGTGGCTTTAACATCTCCCCTGATAAAGACAACGGAGAGGCAGATCCTGAACCACCTCTGACCCGTGGTGAGCCCGAAGCTGGATTCCCTGCAGTTTGCCAACAAACAGAGCATTGGGGTGGATGACGCTGTCATCTACCTGCTGCACAGATCCCTTTTGCACCTTGATTCAGATTCAGGTTCAGATTCAGAAAACTTTATTTGTCCCCGGGGGACAATTTAGGGCACAAGTGAGCAGCTTAATGTGCAAGTACAGACATTTTAAGGTGCAAAAAAACCAGAAACAGAACAAGATACATAATACAAAGTATATACAAGTTACCATGCCATAAATGTTATGACTATCCAAAATATCCATGGGGAATGTAAACAGACTGTATAAGTAAAGTGACTAAAGTGCAAATGTAAAGGAGCCCAGAGGAGCCCAGAGGTACTGTGTGTCACAGTTCAGTCACAGGACTCTGTGTTTTTCCATTGACCCTGGATCTGCCCTACTCAGCCTGCCAGCCGCGCCCACCTCGTCAGTCTACTCAGCTCACCTGTGCACACAGCTGCCTCTCATCTCATGCAATCAGCCCAGCATATAGGCACCAGCTCCACACTCACTCCTTTGCCAGGTTGTTATTTGCCATGCAAGACTTTCTAGCGTTCTCCTGCCTGACTTCCCGGTATCGACCTCGCCTGTCCCTGATTCGTCTGCCTCCTGGTAACCGTCTCAGCCTTTTGTCTTTGACCAAGATGTCGGCCTCCGCTCTCCGGATCCCTGTTTGCTATTTTCTGACTGATTACCTGGTTACATCGTTCCTGCTGCCTGCTCCTCATTGGATTGTCTGCCTGTGTTATCGTCTCTCTGGTACCAAACCCCTGCCTGCCTTGACCAAGCCGCCTGCTATTGTGTTTGTTGTACTGTTTGCAAGTGCTTCAGTAAAACTTTGAACTCTTTCCATTGTTCTGAGTCCTTTTGTGCTGCAATTGGGTCCATACACCACCCGTTACACTGTGAGAGTCATGTTTCTTGACTTCTCCAGTGCCTTTAACACAATACGCTGCTCTTGGGGAAGCTAGAGGGAGCAGGGATAAACAGCCATCTGTCTGCATGGACCATCGATTACCTCATGAACAGACCTCAGTATGTGAGGCTTATGGCGTCAATTCAGTGCCAAAACCTGCGCGCATAAAAACCATAATCAGCGCGCATAAAGACCACTCTCTGCGTGCTCGCGGTCTCTGTGTATACGCTCGCTGTCACTCTCTGTGCCTTCTACTCGCTTGCCTTTGCTGAGTTTTGGCACTTTGGGGCCAGGCATTGAATAGACGGCCCTGTAACCCCCCTCCTTTCTGATTGGCCACTACTGTCTCCAGGTCAGAGCCAATCCGAGGCAGAGTAGGGCGGGTCATCATTGCGGTTGGCGGCAGAATTTGATTGCGGATCGAGATGTCAGCCATGATAGCCACATGAAAATGTTTTTTTTTTCCCCCAGGAAACTGCCAGGTCTCCTCTGCTGTGATCAGACCGCTGTAACGGAAGGTTATGAGAATGTTATGTATTGGGTCATCAATTTTTTGTAGCAACTTTAAACGTAGCCACTGCTGTTATAGCCTTGCATTGCATATCTGTCTGTTCCTCAACTTACCTCTTTTTTCTCTGACATCTCGAGCAATCAAATTCTGCCAACCGCAATGATGACCCGCCCTACTCTGCGGATTGGCTCTGACCTGGAGACCGTAGTGACCAATCAGAAAGGAGGGGGGTTGCGGGGGCCATCTATTTAATGCCCGCCCCCAAAGTGCCAAAACTCAGCAAAGGCGAGCGAGTAGAAGGCACAGAGAGTGACAGCGAGCGTATACACAGAGACCGCGAGCGCGCAGAGAGTGACGGCTGTAGAGATAAGTCCTGCTAGGTGACTGTCGAATGTTAGGGTTGTCATGGCAACAATAAAGAGAGCAACGTTTCCTAGACCTAACAGCTGGTGTGTCACTGATAGGCTCCTGGCTCCTTACCTCTTGACCTAGCAATAACGCTACGACATGGTGTCAGAAGTTAATTAGTCAGAAGTTAATTAGTAGCCAAGTGAGTCGTCAGCTGGCGGTTTGACCGGAAGGAAACAGTTTGTAACTTTGTAGCAAACTTCCAAGGCAACGGATCAACAGCGTTCATCATGAACCAGTTTCAAGTTGCTCCACCGGAGAAATTCTCGTTTAAAACAGAGGACTGGCAGAAATGGATCAAACAATCTGACAGATTTCGCATCGCTTCAGGTTTGGAAACCCAAGCAGACAAAAATCAAGTGAATGCTTTGATCTACACAATGGGCGAGGAGGCGGAAGACATTCTAACGTCCTTGCACCTAACAGCTGATGAAGCAAGCGAGTACCACACAGTCAAAGAGAAGTTGGACGCTCACTTCGTCGCTCGCAGGAACGTATATATGAACGGGCTATGTTTAATCAGCGGCAGCAAGAGTCGGGCGAGTCAGCTGACTCGTTCATCACTGCATTAAATTGCCTGGCGGAACACTGCGGATACGGCGCGTTACATGGCGAGATGGTGAGAGACAGACTGGTCGTGGGTCTGAGAGACAAACATGTATCAGAGAGATTACTGCTGGATCCTGAACTGACACTACAGAAAGCTGTCAGAAGACAGAAAACAGTGAACAGGTGAAAAAGCAAAACGAACTGCTAACAGCTAACTGCAAAGGAGACCTGATGAACACACAGCTGGACAGCATGCACGCACAGCAGCACAGTGGTGCAAAAACAAAACAGACTCAACCACGGTCCAAACCAGTGTTCAGTAAAGCACAGAACAGACCATGCAGAAGGTGTGGGGACACAAGAGGACACAGCCCAGACCAATGTCCAGCAAAGGATGCAACATGCAACCAGTGCAGAAAAAAAGGACATTATGCTCGAGTCTGTAGGTCAAAAAAGTTACATGAGGTGAATATGGCCACAATGTCACACACAGGATAGTGATGAAGAATATGGAGTTTCTTTCCTGGGCTCAATGTCAACAGAGACAGGGGACAGTGCTGGTCCCTGGATGACTGAGGTAAAAATGGATGACCACAAAGCAGTGTTTAAAATTGGCACAGGCGCAGATGTGACAGCCATACCCAAAAAACTGTACGACGAGGGCCAGTACGATCAGCTATCAAAAGCTTCATTGGTTCTAAAAGGGCCAGGAGGAAACCGTCTAAAAGTGATGGGCAAGTTCAAAGCCACTCTCAAAAAGAGAAATAAAACCAAGAAAGAGACCGTGTATGCTGTGGATGGGTTAAGAACACCGCTGCTAAGCCGAGCAGCCGCCACAGAGCTGCAGCTGGTCGTCAGGCTGGACAACGTCAGCCTGGACACAAGCGAGGTGGTGAAGCAGGAATTCACAAAGCTCTTCTCTGGACTCGGAAAAATGGGGGGTGAGTACACCATCGTATTCAAGGAAGATGCAAAGCCTTTTTCAGTCTCAACACCTAGGCGAGTCTCACTTCCCCTCCTTCCCAAAGTCAAAAAGGAGCTAAATCGCATGGAGCAGCAAGGTGTCATCTCAAAAGTGGAGCAGCCCACAGCATGGTGTGCGGCCATGGTCGTTCCTTAACGTGCACAAGAAGCTGTGAGGATTTGCACTGACCTCACAGAGCTGAATAAGTCAGTAGAGAGAGAGAGACATCAACTTCCCTCGGTGGAGAACACTCTTGGACAGCTTACCGGGGCCAAAGTCTTCTCAAAACTAGATGCCAACTCAGGATTTTGGCAAATTCCACTCTCTCTTCTCTGGAATCTTCTCTGCTGACCACGTTTATCACTCCGTTCGGACGGTACTGCTATAATCGTCTATGTTTTGGCATCTCATCAGCACCAGAACATTTTCAGAAACGCATGCACCAGATCCTAGAGGGCACAGATGGCATTGTGTGTCACATGGATGATGTGCTCATCTGGGGAGCCAGTCAGGCAGAACACGATGAGAGGCTGTGGGAAACACTCTCACGGCTGCAGAGTGCAGGAGTGACACTGAACGACAAATGTGAGTTTTCGAAAAACAAGATAAAGTTTCTGGGGCAGATCATCGAGTCAGCAGGGGTCAGTCCGGACCCAGACAAGTTGAGCGCTGTCAAATCCATGAAGGAGCCCAGTAATGTCAGTGAGGTGAGACGCTTTCTGGGGATGACTAATCATCTTTGTAAATTCATGCCTCACCTAGCTGAGTGTTGTAATTCGTAATACGAGTTTGGTCAAGATTAAATAATTAATAATTATTATTAATAATTATGAATTATTAAATCAATTTAAGTTGTTATTAATCAAGATTAATACTACGGGGCACCACCCTGCTTACAGGGAACCTTGACCAAATGTGATATAGTCTCAAATCATAAATGTTGAAGTCATGAACTCCGAGCACAGACTCTCTCAACCAGCTTGACACAATATAAACACACAATAATCACTAGGAGTAGCTTACTTTAAGTACAAATAAGTTTATTACAATAAAAGGTTAATCAATTAACAATATCGAATCCACTTAATGCACTCTACAAACTACTCGTGGTCATTATAACGTTGCAACACGGAGATGCAGGTATGTGTGTGTGTATGTGTGTGTGGGAATGAGGATGGAAAGGGGGGAGGAGCTGGTGATGTAAGGAAGGAGGAGGACAAAAGGGGAGAGGCAAGATGGCTGACTCCGCCCACGAGTGGGTTTACGTCACCAATGATCCTTGCCCCGGAAAATGGCGGATAATTCAAAACGGTGTGGCTGATGGCGTGCTGATCAGCCGACAAACCACGTGGTTCTAACACAAAAGAGAGAAAGAGATTTACCGCTGGGTAATCTAGCTCCCCTTGACTAATGAGAACCGGGAGGGTCCACGTGTAGCATGTATAGGTGGTATGTGTGTGTGTGTGTGTGTGTGTGTGTGTGTGCGTGTGGTTAGCGGAAAAGCTCCAAGGGAGGAGAGGAAAGCAAAGGTTACCAAGCCGATCTCGTGAGGATCACGATGATTGTCTTTTATCTGTCCGGAATGGAGAGACACGGACAGATACGAAGCAATCACCCGTTTCACACACGAGAACAAAGGAGCACGGCGGCTCACACACTCTAATTACACGATAACAACACTGGCGGACTCGCGGTCCGTAAACACAGCAAATAAAAAGGGATCACACGAAATGTAACATAAAACATAAAATAAAATCCTAACTCTGCCCAGACGTTAACCTCTTACTTGGTGATGAAAGGGGGAGCGGATGGCGTGTGTCCTTGCGTCGTTGCGATTCGGCTCCGTGCGGCTCGAATACGACGGGTCCGTTGTGCGCGTCACTGGCGGACAAACGGCGGCTGATCCTCGGCGATGGCGCGGGGGAAATCAGCGAAGTCGACTGGGTGAAGAATCTGGTTCTTCCTTCTGCAGGCACCGAGGGATCGCAGCGGCGGCGTTCTCGGGAAGTCCGGATAGTGGCTCGGGTTGAGCGTAGGTAGAATACAGGAATCTAGTCTCGTCCAGCGAGGTGAAGATGGCATAGTCTCTTTACGTAACGTTATGTTTGTACCTCCAAGGTAACGAAGTTACAACGGGAAGCGATGTGTTCAGAGTTTGCAGGGTTATTTATATCCAATTTGACGTCATAGAACTCTGCGGGAGCTCTTAGGGCTCTCTGCCAATTAGAGTCAGTGGGTCGACTCTGCCGGATATTGTACCTGGCCATAAAACCGCTAGGCCTGATGGGAAACGGAGTCCCTTTAGGACTCCCTTTGTTCTCACTGGCGTGCTGTCAGGCTTTATGAGGTACAACAGGCCTCATTCAGGCTTTGTAGGCCCAACATGAGAAAACTCACCCACTCAGAGAGCTGATCAAGAAATCAAACATGTGGACTTGGGGGCCGCAAGAGCAGCAGGCTTTTGACAGCATAAAGGAGGACCTGACTACTCCTCCAGGTCTAGCTCTGTATGACCCAAATATTGACACGCTTGTCTCAGCAGATGCCTCATCATATGGCATGGGTGCTGTTCTCCTCCAGTGGCAAGACAGCACAGCAAAATGGAAACCAGTGGCATATGCATCAAGGGCACTCAGCAGCACTGAACAGAGGTATACTCAGATTGAGAAGGAGGCTCTTGCTTCCACATGGGCCTGTGAGAAGTTTGCAGAGTTCCTCATCGGGAAAAACTTTCACATAGAGACAGACCACAAGCCTCTCGTCCCACTGCTGGGCTCAAAAAGCCTTGATGAGTTGCCACCATGCATCCAGCGTCTACGCATGCGCCTCATGAGATATTCCTACACTCATGTGTCAGGAAAAGAGATAGCGACTGCAGATGTGTTGTCCAGAGTACCTGAAAAGAGCACGCCTGCCGGACTGTCAGAAGAGGAGATCGACTTGTACGCCGACTCCATCATTGCTAGTCTACCAGCAACAGAGAAAAGGCTAAAATAAATACAGACACAACAAGACAATGACGATATACTGAGACAGATAAAGCAGTATTGTGCTGAAGGATGGCCAGACAAGTTCTCAATAGGCCAGGTGCTCCAGCCATGTCTGCCATTTCAAGGAGAAATGACAGTTCAAAGTGGCTTGCTTCTCTACGGCAGCAGACTTGTCATCCCGCCATCACTCAGAGCAGATATACTAGCCAAGCTGCACGAGGGTCATCTCGGCATAACCAAATGCAGGGAGAGAGCCAAGAGATCAGTATGGTGGCCTGGACTCAACAAAGAACTGACAAAACTGATAGAGAGTTGTGATACATGCGCCAGAGAGAGAACAACCCTGAGAGAAACAATGTTGCCCACTGAGTTCCCGCAAAGGCCGTGGTCTACAGTAGGAGCAGACCTGTTTCAAATGAAAGACAGACCGTATTAGTCTATTAGTCATACTGGATTATTATTCTCACTTCTTTGAAGTAGCAAAATTAACTGTCACAACATCAGAGGCTGTGATTGAACACTTCAAGTCTGTCTTTGCTCGTCATGGCATACCAGAAGTGGTGCGCACAGACAATGGCCCACAGTTTGCTTCAGAGAAATTTCAGAAGTTTGCACAGGATTGGACCTTCAGCCACGTCACCTTCAGTCCACACTTCCCACAAAGTGGGTTGGGTGAATTCTTCAAAGGTTATAGGCCTTAAAGTCATATTAAATGTTTCCGTGTCACCTGTAGCGTCCCCTGTAGACATAATGTCACGCAACTTGATGGGCGTCTACACAATATGTTACAGATTGTGTATGGCAAATTTCATGAAGTTAGCTATTGCAGTTTTTGAGATATTGAAATGTTGCTTTTGTAGCACCCCCTAAAAACCAAGGGTTACAAAAGTGTTTGTATAGAATCATATTCTTATCAATGATATGAAGTTTGATTAAGTTTGGGTGTGTACTTCACAAAATATTTGCTTTGGACTTATGCTGTCCCTTAGCAAAAAGTAGTATACTTGAAGATAATTTTATTAAGAATACTTGACTACAAGTATAAGTATAGTAAGTATACTACAGACCATGTACTTGTAGTGTACTAGAAAGTATACTAATTTAATACTTCCGGCTAAATTGGAACATTTTAAGTATATAAAGTATACTTTTATAAACTAAAATGTAGACTAGAAGTATATAACTAGTACACTAGTAGTATAAAGATGAGTGTACTTGTAGTGTACTAGAAAGTATACTAATTTAATACTTCTTCCGGCTAAATTGGAACGTTTTAAGTATACTTTAAGTATACTTTTATAAACTAAAATGTGGACTAGAAGTATATACCTAGTACACTAGCAGTATATAAATGAGTGTACTTGTGGTATACTTAGAGTATACTTTTATAAACTAAAACATGGACTAGAAGTATATAACTAGTACACTAGTAGTATATTGAAGAGTGTACTTGTGGTATACTTAAAGTATACTTTTATAAACTAAAATGTGGACTAGAAGTATATACCTAGTACACTAGTAGTATATAGATGAGTGTACTTGTGGTATACTTGAAAGTGTACTTTTGTAAACTTAAAATGACCTTATAAAGTATACTTAAAGTATACTTTTATGAACTTAAAAATGTTCCAATTTAGTCTAAAGACGTATTAAATTAGTATACTTTCTAGTACACTACAAGTACATGGTCTGTAGTATACTTCCTATACGTATACTTATACTCAAGCATACTTAATGAAATGAACTTTCAAGTATACTACTTTTTACTAAGGGTAAGTATGAACTTAGAATTACTAAAACTGAAAAACACAATTTTTGGGTATTTTACTAGTTTACTTGTCATTATACTACAAGTATACTTGTAACCAAAAATAATAAATACCTTGACAGAAACAAAAACGTTACTTTTATGACTTCTATTCAGCTACTTGTTTGGCATAGCTTATATCGTTGCATTTCGTTCTTCCGATTGGTCTCATATCTTGCATGGTGGTGTCAGGGAACTTGGCCTGGACATGGACTGTGAGTGAAAAACACAAAACATTACTTCAGTGTTATTTTTATTCACCATCCACAATTAACACAATTGTTAAAGAGGCATGAAGGATGGTTTATCAGGTACATTTCTGAACTTAAGTGCAATCAGGAAAAAAAACTCTATAGAGGGAATGCACATACATCACACCCCAATCAGCTACTAGACTGAATATGACAGAGTGGTAACTGATGGAAAACAATGAGCAGCATGCCGGCGGTGACGTCAAGTGCAAACAACTGGGCAATGACAAAGTGACAGATTAAATCAGTGCTATCAAGGTAACTGGGAAGAAATAAAAGGCAACAACTTACCACCAAACATTAACATTAATTGGGGGCGGCTGTGGCTCAGTAGGTAGAGCGGGTTGTCCACGAACCAGAGGGTTAGCGGTTCGATCCCCGGAATGTGCCACATGCCGAAGTGTCCTTGAGCAAGACACTGAACCCCCAGTTGCTCCCAGTGCGTGGCACTGGTGTGTGAATGTGTGTGTGCTTGTGTGAGCGAATGGGTGGATGTGTCTATGACTGTAAAGCGCTTTGAGTACCAATAGGTAGAAAAGCGCTATATAAAAGCAAGGCCATTTACCATTAAAACCTTTGCTGGGAAAAAGGCTGGACCGTCTGACTTTTCTCTGCCTTTAATGTTCCACTTCACCTCCATGTCGTTTTCTCCTTCTTTCCTTGTTGAGAACGGGAAAGTTGGTTTTTCTTTGGAGAACAAGATCGTTACCTGCAGCGGTGGACGCCAGTTTGAAATTAGGCTCCCATTGGCTGCCAGGTAGGGAGGCGGGAACATGAACCGGAAGTGCAAAGCGCGACCGTACAGTTTATGTGCGTGACACTGTGACAGCGAGAGCTGGAGAAGCTTCTGAATTAGCTCATTAGAGCTAATATGGAGAAACGTCGTAGACCTTATAAAAGACATTTGGAGGATTACACAGCAGATTCCAAGGACTACCAAGTACAGATGGAAAGTAAAAGTCAGTAACAGATAATGAATTAAGACTGTTATGATTTCATGATCCCTTAGTTATGCTGCTATAGGCCTAGGCTGCTGGGGGACGATGCACCAAACACATGTCCTCCTTCTTTCTTCTCTCTCCTCTCTCGCATCCTCCACTTTCTTTTCTCTGGCACAGAGCTCTTGCCCTCTAATTTCCTATCTAGGGTAATAGGAAATCTAGCTCCCCTTGACTAATGAGAACCGGGAGGGTCCACGTGTAGCATGTATAGGTGGTATGTGTGTGTGTGTGTGTGTGTGTGTGTGTGTGCGTGTGGTTAGCGGAAAAGCTCCAAGGGAGGAGAGGAAAGCAAAGGTTACCAAGCCGATCTCGTGAGGATCACGATGATTGTCTTTTATCTGTCCGGAATGGAGAGACACGGACAGATACGAAGCAATCACCCGTTTCACACACGAGAACAAAGGAGCACGGCGGCTCACACACTCTAATTACACGATAACAACACTGGCGGACTCGCGGTCCGTAAACACAGCAAATAAAAAGGGATCACACGAAATGTAACATAAAACATAAAATAAAATCCTAACTCTGCCCAGACGTTAACCTCTTACTTGGTGATGAAAGGGGGAGCGGATGGCGTGTGTCCTTGCGTCGTTGCGATTCGGCTCCGTGCGGCTCGAATACGACGGGTCCGTTGTGCGCGTCACTGGCGGACAAACGGCGGCTGATCCTCGGCGATGGCGCGGGGGAAATCAGCGAAGTCGACTGGGTGAAGAATCTGGTTCTTCCTTCTGCAGGCACCGAGGGATCGCAGCGGCGGCGTTCTCGGGAAGTCCGGATAGTGGCTCGGGTTGAGCGTAGGTAGAATACAGGAATCTAGTCTCGTCCAGCGAGGTGAAGATGGCATAGTCTCTTTACGTAACGTTATGTTTGTACCTCCAAGGTAACGAAGTTACAACGGGAAGCGATGTGTTCAGAGTTTGCAGGGTTATTTATATCCAATTTGACGTCATAGAACTCTGCGGGAGCTCTTAGGGCTCTCTGCCAATTAGAGTCAGTGGGTCGACTCTGCCGGATATTGTACCTGGCCATAAAACCGCTAGGCCTGATGGGAAACGGAGTCCCTTTAGGACTCCCTTTGTTCTCACTGGCGTGCTGTCAGGCTTTATGAGGTACAACAGGCCTCATTCAGGCTTTGTAGGCCCAACATGAGAAAACTCACCCACTCAGAGAGCTGATCAAGAAATCAAACATGTGGACTTGGGGGCCGCAAGAGCAGCAGGCTTTTGACAGCATAAAGGAGGACCTGACTACTCCTCCAGGTCTAGCTCTGTATGACCCAAATATTGACACGCTTGTCTCAGCAGATGCCTCATCATATGGCATGGGTGCTGTTCTCCTCCAGTGGCAAGACAGCACAGCAAAATGGAAACCAGTGGCATATGCATCAAGGGCACTCAGCAGCACTGAACAGAGGTATACTCAGATTGAGAAGGAGGCTCTTGCTTCCACATGGGCCTGTGAGAAGTTTGCAGAGTTCCTCATCGGGAAAAACTTTCACATAGAGACAGACCACAAGCCTCTCGTCCCACTGCTGGGCTCAAAAAGCCTTGATGAGTTGCCACCATGCATCCAGCGTCTACGCATGCGCCTCATGAGATATTCCTACACTCATGTGTCAGGAAAAGAGATAGCGACTGCAGATGTGTTGTCCAGAGTACCTGAAAAGAGCACGCCTGCCGGACTGTCAGAAGAGGAGATCGACTTGTACGCCGACTCCATCATTGCTAGTCTACCAGCAACAGAGAAAAGGCTAAAATAAATACAGACACAACAAGACAATGACGATATACTGAGACAGATAAAGCAGTATTGTGCTGAAGGATGGCCAGACAAGTTCTCAATAGGCCAGGTGCTCCAGCCATGTCTGCCATTTCAAGGAGAAATGACAGTTCAAAGTGGCTTGCTTCTCTACGGCAGCAGACTTGTCATCCCGCCATCACTCAGAGCAGATATACTAGCCAAGCTGCACGAGGGTCATCTCGGCATAACCAAATGCAGGGAGAGAGCCAAGAGATCAGTATGGTGGCCTGGACTCAACAAAGAACTGACAAAACTGATAGAGAGTTGTGATACATGCGCCAGAGAGAGAACAACCCTGAGAGAAACAATGTTGCCCACTGAGTTCCCGCAAAGGCCGTGGTCTACAGTAGGAGCAGACCTGTTTCAAATGAAAGACAGACCGTATTAGTCTATTAGTCATACTGGATTATTATTCTCACTTCTTTGAAGTAGCAAAATTAACTGTCACAACATCAGAGGCTGTGATTGAACACTTCAAGTCTGTCTTTGCTCGTCATGGCATACCAGAAGTGGTGCGCACAGACAATGGCCCACAGTTTGCTTCAGAGAAATTTCAGAAGTTTGCACAGGATTGGACCTTCAGCCACGTCACCTTCAGTCCACACTTCCCACAAAGTGGGTTGGGTGAATTCTTCAAAGGTTATAGGCCTTAAAGTCATATTAAATGTTTCCGTGTCACCTGTAGCGTCCCCTGTAGACATAATGTCACGCAACTTGATGGGCGTCTACACAATATGTTACAGATTGTGTATGGCAAATTTCATGAAGTTAGCTATTGCAGTTTTTGAGATATTGAAATGTTGCTTTTGTAGCACCCCCTAAAAACCAAGGGTTACAAAAGTGTTTGTATAGAATCATATTCTTATCAATGATATGAAGTTTGATTAAGTTTGGGTGTGTACTTCACAAAATATTTGCTTTGGACTTATGCTGTCCCTTAGCAAAAAGTAGTATACTTGAAGATAATTTTATTAAGAATACTTGACTACAAGTATAAGTATAGTAAGTATACTACAGACCATGTACTTGTAGTGTACTAGAAAGTATACTAATTTAATACTTCCGGCTAAATTGGAACATTTTAAGTATATAAAGTATACTTTTATAAACTAAAATGTAGACTAGAAGTATATAACTAGTACACTAGTAGTATAAAGATGAGTGTACTTGTAGTGTACTAGAAAGTATACTAATTTAATACTTCTTCCGGCTAAATTGGAACGTTTTAAGTATACTTTAAGTATACTTTTATAAACTAAAATGTGGACTAGAAGTATATACCTAGTACACTAGCAGTATATAAATGAGTGTACTTGTGGTATACTTAGAGTATACTTTTATAAACTAAAACATGGACTAGAAGTATATAACTAGTACACTAGTAGTATATTGAAGAGTGTACTTGTGGTATACTTAAAGTATACTTTTATAAACTAAAATGTGGACTAGAAGTATATACCTAGTACACTAGTAGTATATAGATGAGTGTACTTGTGGTATACTTGAAAGTGTACTTTTGTAAACTTAAAATGACCTTATAAAGTATACTTAAAGTATACTTTTATGAACTTAAAAATGTTCCAATTTAGTCTAAAGACGTATTAAATTAGTATACTTTCTAGTACACTACAAGTACATGGTCTGTAGTATACTTCCTATACGTATACTTATACTCAAGCATACTTAATGAAATGAACTTTCAAGTATACTACTTTTTACTAAGGGTAAGTATGAACTTAGAATTACTAAAACTGAAAAACACAATTTTTGGGTATTTTACTAGTTTACTTGTCATTATACTACAAGTATACTTGTAACCAAAAATAATAAATACCTTGACAGAAACAAAAACGTTACTTTTATGACTTCTATTCAGCTACTTGTTTGGCATAGCTTATATCGTTGCATTTCGTTCTTCCGATTGGTCTCATATCTTGCATGGTGGTGTCAGGGAACTTGGCCTGGACATGGACTGTGAGTGAAAAACACAAAACATTACTTCAGTGTTATTTTTATTCACCATCCACAATTAACACAATTGTTAAAGAGGCATGAAGGATGGTTTATCAGGTACATTTCTGAACTTAAGTGCAATCAGGAAAAAAAACTCTATAGAGGGAATGCACATACATCACACCCCAATCAGCTACTAGACTGAATATGACAGAGTGGTAACTGATGGAAAACAATGAGCAGCATGCCGGCGGTGACGTCAAGTGCAAACAACTGGGCAATGACAAAGTGACAGATTAAATCAGTGCTATCAAGGTAACTGGGAAGAAATAAAAGGCAACAACTTACCACCAAACATTAACATTAATTGGGGGCGGCTGTGGCTCAGTAGGTAGAGCGGGTTGTCCACGAACCAGAGGGTTAGCGGTTCGATCCCCGGAATGTGCCACATGCCGAAGTGTCCTTGAGCAAGACACTGAACCCCCAGTTGCTCCCAGTGCGTGGCACTGGTGTGTGAATGTGTGTGTGCTTGTGTGAGCGAATGGGTGGATGTGTCTATGACTGTAAAGCGCTTTGAGTACCAATAGGTAGAAAAGCGCTATATAAAAGCAAGGCCATTTACCATTAAAACCTTTGCTGGGAAAAAGGCTGGACCGTCTGACTTTTCTCTGCCTTTAATGTTCCACTTCACCTCCATGTCGTTTTCTCCTTCTTTCCTTGTTGAGAACGGGAAAGTTGGTTTTTCTTTGGAGAACAAGATCGTTACCTGCAGCGGTGGACGCCAGTTTGAAATTAGGCTCCCATTGGCTGCCAGGTAGGGAGGCGGGAACATGAACCGGAAGTGCAAAGCGCGACCGTACAGTTTATGTGCGTGACACTGTGACAGCGAGAGCTGGAGAAGCTTCTGAATTAGCTCATTAGAGCTAATATGGAGAAACGTCGTAGACCTTATAAAAGACATTTGGAGGATTACACAGCAGATTCCAAGGACTACCAAGTACAGATGGAAAGTAAAAGTCAGTAACAGATAATGAATTAAGACTGTTATGATTTCATGATCCCTTAGTTATGCTGCTATAGGCCTAGGCTGCTGGGGGACGATGCACCAAACACATGTCCTCCTTCTTTCTTCTCTCTCCTCTCTCGCATCCTCCACTTTCTTTTCTCTGGCACAGAGCTCTTGCCCTCTAATTTCCTATCTACTACTAGTCATGCAATTCTGCGCTATTACTATATAGAATGTTTACTGCTGTGTGTCCCTCCCCCCCAACTTTGATTGAATACATCAATTTGTAGCCTAGTTTTGAATATGTATATATTGTACAAATATTTATAGTAATTTAAGGTGAAATGTTGAATCTGGTTTTGTTTTCAAAGGTAATTGCAACCCATGCACTATGTACAGTCTCATTTGGAGGCATCTTCCCAAAAATGTTGTGATGATTTTATGTTAAAAATGAACTCAGTATACCCATGGGGAATGGAATGAAATGACTAATTATTGACATTCATATTTGAACACCCCACCTTTCCAGGACAAGACAGAACTACAGGACAACACACAAGATGACATATGTCGACCTATTGTTTCCCACAGAGAAGTTAGAGATGATTCAACAGTAGGAGCTCCTCCACACCTAGGCTTTTGGATACTGCCTTTCAACAGGTAAATACACAATGACACAGTTTGTCCATGTTATTACTGACAATCTTGAAATATGTAAATATGTCAGGACATCTTCTGTTGCCAGGATACATTCCCCCATGTATCTGGGTAACTTTGTTATCCTGCTTGATTGAATTTTAAGAATCTTCCCTAAACTGTGCTGTCAGCTCCTCTGGTAGGTATAATCATTACCACATGTCATATGCCACGTCACTGATTTATATAATATTCATCAGAGGGCTTCCAGTGACACCCTCAAAACGTGTCAACAGTGCACACATGTAGTTTACTGTACATGTAGTTAGAGGTTTGCTGTAATAGTTGAGTGCATTCATACCATCTAACGGACAGATTATCTTAATTGTGGTACATTTTGACCTATCCTCGAGTCTAACCCAAGTGTAGACGAATGACAGCATTGTCAGCACAAGGCAAAAGCTACAGTAAACCACCTGCACAATTTCAGTCATCGTTTTATAAACTTAAACTATAAGTTAATAAACTGTATGTAAAGATTCACTGTACAAAGTACTTTATATATGAGGATAAAACTAACGAAACTGTTAATGCTGTCTGGCCTGACATGATTAAAACTAAATGTGTTCTTGTTGAAACATGACCAGAACTTGATCAATAAAGTCAAGTCAATGTTTCTGTTGTTGTGTATATTTTTAAGGTACATAAAGATAATGCTAGTGAACACACATACCATTTACTGTAAACTTTTAAAGTCCAGCACTATATGATCTTGAGTTTCTAACGGGTAATACCACAAAGAAATTGTGTAGTGGAAAAACATTTTTATTCTGCTAAATTAAATATATGCACAAGTCAATGACTTGATCTTATTATATACTTGGACTAAGATATACTAAGTACTTTGTGGCAGAAAGTAGTAAAAAGTATACCAAAGTACAAGTATAAGCTTTAGTCTTAAAGTATAAGTGTAAGTCTTAGTATATATATACTTAGTCTTAGACTTTTCTTTATACTTTTCAGTATAAGCTAAGTATACTTCACTATACTATTCTTAAGTATATGAAATATAGTATATAAAAAGTAAACTTCAAGTATACTGCCTAAATTTTAGTATAAAATAAGTATACTTGTAGTACACTTGAATAAACTACTTTTTGCTAAGGGGTGCCATGATGTAAAAAATTAATTAGCCATTAACTTTGTAATCAATAACCCTCCTAAAATTCTTTTGATGTTTTTACCTCATCTCTGTCCATAAATGATACATGCCAAGTTTGGTGAGAATTGGATGAACGGGCTAGGATGAGTTGATTTTGCTTTGAGGTACATTTGTTTCAAAATGGCGGGGAAAAAATGACAGGCGGAAATGGGCGTGGCCTAGTCGAGTAGAACCAGGGCTATGTAAGGAATCAGAGGGAGAAAGAATTTTGTTTCTAGGTGTAGTGTCTGGGAACACAGATATATGCGTGATGACGTCAGTGGTACGTGAAATGTATAGGAGTGAGTGAGATGCGAATAAAGAAGCATGGTAATGACTGTCTGACTGGAGCCTGATTATTAATGTTAAACAGAAGTAAGGAAACATTACAAATGGCGATGAGGATCTAAAACGGAACACGGAGGAAAAGAAAACCGGTTACTGCATGAAGTTTAATCTGACCAGGAGGAAGAGGAGAAGTGAACGGAGTTAGCATAGCGCTTCTGGCAATAACTTATTTTGATGTTTCGAACGACCCAGCTAATGTCGGCGTCCGCTGGCAAAAGTGTCTAAATAGTTTTAAACTCTATTTAGTGGCGTCGGGAATTCGAGACAACTCACGGAAAAGAGGTTTGTTGCTACACCTAGCAGGAGCTGAGGTCCAAGACATATTCTTCACTATGGATGAAACGGCAGACGAGGCTGACTATGACGGTGCAGTAAACAAGTTGAATGCTTATTTTACACCACAGAAAAATATCCCCTATGAAAGACGTGTTCAGACAAGCAGAACAAATGCAAGGAGAGTCCGTAGACAATTTTGTGTGTAGATTACAGAAGCTAGCAGCTACATGTGAGTTTGGGGACAACAGAGACGATTTCATACGTGATCAAGTGATTGACAAATGCTCGTCAAACATGCTGCGCAGACGGCTGCTACGGGAAAAGGACTTAAAACTCCCAGTGCTCTAAGAAATTGCAAGAGTGATGGAGACAGCAGATTACCGGGCAGAAAGGATGGAGAAATTAACAGTTAATGCCGTGGAAAAGAAACGTGACAAAGACAGAGATAAACATGTGAGACCCAGATTCTCCAAAACTCAAAATCAGTCACCACGTGATGAACACAGCATCAAGTGTTACAGGTGTGGACGTGCAGGACACATGAGCCGTGAGTGCACAGTAACAAAGAACAAAAAGTGTAATAACTGTTGTTTTGACTCCTGTGTAATTGTTATTTTTCTGTTATGTTTATGTTCCTATGGTGACACCTGGTGCTAGAATTCGGTACTACCGCTACATGTATTCCGTTGTAAAGTAGCCATTGCCTGTCAGTTACTCGTCAGTTTGATGAGATGCGTGCACCAGCTGTTTCCTCGTTTGATCCTTGGACTGAATACGTGTAAAAATAATAAGTGTTAAAAGAATGAGATACTGATAGTTATGAAAGAGTTACATAACTGTTACAGCGTAACATTTCTAAAGATAATAAGTAACAAAATGTTCGTTTTAATGTATGAGTACTTGTGTGTTAGCATGGCATGTCTAGCCACTCTGTGTATTGCTACCTAGTAACCTAGCAACCAAATACCGTTATGTATGAGATCGTTAAATCTGTTAACTGTCGTTTACATTCATGTGAATATGTCTGACAGCTTAAAGAGGCGTCACTTAGTGACTTTCTGTATTTTTATGTCTTTGTAGTTTTACGGATCTGAATGGAATGAAAGTGAGAGATGGAAAAGAAGTGAAATTAGTTCAAGTAAAGTTTCATGGAAGAAAAGTCCCGCTCTTCATTTTATTCTCGTTAGCTATCTGTCAGTGCTTTGTAACGGACACAATTGCCGGGACAGAATAGTAAAAGGACGTTTACACAGCGGGTGAAGACATCTAAAACAACTCAACGCACTCCCCCGGACATGTCTTTGTAGTTTTACGGATCTGAATGGAATGAAAGTGAGAGATGGAAAAGATGTGAAATTAGTTCAAGTAAAGTTTCATGGAAGAAAAGTCCCGCTCTTCATTTTATTCTCGTTAGCTATCTGTCAGTGCTTTGTAACGGACACAACCGCCAGGACAGAATAGGGTCCATGGTGTGGCGAAGTCATCCCCGAGCGGGACGCAGAGGCATAAGCAGGTCGGACACGGCCTGAAAGGAGGCAAAGTGTTAGCCTGGGTGCCAGCCGAACTTAGTCCCGCCCACAACATTTTTTGGTCTGGAAGTTCGGTCTGGTGTCGCTCCGTTAAGGTGCAATTATGCTCGAACAGAAGCTGTTCGAACCAATCAGATTCTCAGGGCGGGCTTTATACGATGATGGACAGATGATCAACAGTAACGTAACCACGTCACCAAAGAGCGCTTGGGTTGAATTTGTTTACAACAAAGATGGCTGCCGCTGGAGAACTGAGATGTGTAGATTCTGCCATCGAGTCTGTTCTAGAAGATATCGACAGCGCATTAATTTTAAAAGAGGAACAGATAAATGCGATCAAGGCATTTGTTAATCGGAAAGATGTTTTTGCCGTCCTTCCTACGGGATTCGGCAAAAGTTTAATTTATCGGCTGGCGCCGATGTTTTTTTTTTTTTTTTTTCAAACTTTATTTAACGGACAGTCAAACAAGCTGGCTCCAATGGTCGCTAAGAAGATGGGACACAACATGCGTCGCACACTCCGTTGCTCTGATTGGTTACAGGTCTATCCAATTGAGTGCAGAGGCATTTTTTTTCCTGGTTCGGTTGAAACACGCCCCATAATCACAGCCCTATGGAGCGGTACCAGACTCACATTCTGACGAGAATTGAGTATGGCTACGCCAGGCTAGCAAAGTGTCTGCGGACGAATCCTTTGGCTGACAAGTGGTTTGTGAGATATAAACATGCAGTGGTTGTAGCGCCCCCTACAGGCCGAATTTCACGAAACTCGGCATGATTGTACGCAAGCATATTATAAGATAAGATAAGATAAGATAAGATATGTTTATTAATCCCACGTATGGGAAATTTCCTTGTCACAGTAGCATGGAATTTGATAAAAAAAATAAATAAAAAAAAATATATATATATACAGAAAACAGTGACAACTTCGACAGGGAAAAAGTTACCAAAAAAACACAAATACAAAAATTTTGAAAAATACACAAAAAATATACAAGAAATAACAATACTCTGACAAAATATGGAGAGAAAGAACTAGAAATATAAAGACATTCTACAGTGTAGTGGTGGAGTAAACTTTACAAATAAATAGTTGCTTAAAGAAAAAAGTAGTAGTAGAAGAAAAAAGCTATGAGTTGGTGAAGTAGTGGTTTGTGCAAAAAGGCAGTGCAAAAAAAGCAGATTCATTTGTGCAAAAGTACAGTTTGTATTGACTCAGGCTGGTGTTGTACAGCCTGATGGCAGCTGGAATGAAGGACCTGCGGTAGCATTCCGTCTTGCATCGTGGATGCAGCAGTCTGCTGCTGAAGGAGCTGCTTAGGTCTCCTACAGTATGATGCAGTGGGTGAGAGGGGTTGTCCATGATTGATGTCAGCTTGGCTAACATCCTCCTCTCACCCACCTCCTCGATGGAGTCTAGTTTAGTTTAGTTTATTGGTTTTGTTTGACAGGGACCATGCATAGAATAGCTTCTATACCAGGGTTAGCTAAATAGCTAATTTACACCTGTAGTCCCTGGGCAGGATGTTCAAGCGCAGTAAAAACACAGACACAGACAAGATGAAAAGACAACAGGATTAACATTACAAGTATAAGAAAAACTAAAAGAAAAACAAAAAGAAAAACAAAGATCAATGATCACAAGCTTGATTGTCTTTCAGCCATGTCTTCAAAAACTTTTTAAAACTTTTAAAACTTGAAGAGTCTCTGATATGGAGTGGGATTGAGTTCCATTTTCTAGTTGCTTGATATGAAAATGCTGATTGGCCAAAAGTGGTCTTTTTAAATGTAGTGTAACAGTCACCTCTCATTGCAGCCCTAGATGCCCTAACATTGTCTCTACAGAATGACACACATTGCTTAAGTGGTGGTGGTGCAAGATCATGGGTCAATTTGTACATCAGGCACATGTCAGAGAACCAAATAAAACTGTCAAATGTTAACAGGCTATGTTTTTTTATAATAGTACAGTGATGATAATTTCTTGGTTTTTTATCAAGCACTTTCACAGCCTGTTTGTATAGAGAGTACAAGGGTTTCAGAGTGGTCACCCCTGCCTGAGACCAACTTGTAGCACAATATGACAAATGGCAGAAAATCATTGAATGCACAAACAATTTAGCAGCATGTAAGGGTAATTGATGTGTAATATGTCTAAAAGTAATCAAACTCGCTCTAACAGTTCTAGATATCTTCTTAATATGCTTTTTAAAATTTAGATTGGAATCAATGATTATGCCCAGGTATTTAAAGTTGTCAACAATTTTAATCACCTCTCCTTTGACCAAGATGTCAGGTTGTTGCTGTGCATTTCTCTTTTTAGAGAAATACATAGCAACAGTTTTACTTACATTGAGAGTCAGACAGCTACTAGTTAGCCAATCTAACACCTTATTTAGGACTGCAGTAAGTTTTAAAGCAGCCTGTTCTCTAGAGAGCAGTCCAGGACAGAGCCGGCCCGTCTGACCAGTTTGTTCAGTCTCTTCCTGTCCCTCTCTGAGCTCCCACTGCTCCAGCAAACAACTGCATATAGGATGGCAGAAGCCACCACAGAGTCATAAAAAGTCCTGAGCAGTGCCCTGCACACTCCAAAGGACCTCAGTTGTCTAAGCAGGTGGAGACGACTTTGGCCCTTCTTGTACAGGGCGTTTGTGTTGTGTGTCCAGTCCAGTTTATTGTTGAGGTGAACACCCAGGTACTTGTAATCCTCCACGACCTCGATGTCCAAGCCCTGGATGTTCACCGGTGCGGTCAGCTGTGGTTTCCTACTGAAGTCGATCAGCACCTCCTTTTTCTTGCTGGCATTGATATGCAGGTGGTTCAGAGCACACCAGTCCACAAAGCTGGTGATGACCTCCAGGTACTCCAGATCGTTTCCCTGAGATACACGCCCGACAATGGCTGTATCATCAGAAAACTTCTGGAGGTGGCAGCTGTACGTGTTGTGTCTGAAGTCCGATGTGTACAGGGTGAAGAGGAAGGGAGAGAGCACAGTACCCTGCGGCGCCCCTGTGCTGCAGACTACCACATCAGACACACAGTCGTGAAGCCTCACATACTGCGGCCTGTTGGAGAGGTAGTCGGTGGTCCATGCAGCCAGGCTACTGTTAACTCCAGCTCCTTCCAGCTTCCCCCTGAGCAGTGATGGTTGGATGGTGTTGAAAGCACTGGAGAAGTCAAAGAACATGACTCTCACAGTACTACTGGTGTTCTCTAGGTGAGAAAGACATCTGTGCAGCAGGTACAGTTGAGGCCGAAATTATTAGCCCCCCTATGAAATCAATTTTTTTTTCAAAATTTTCCCAAGTGCTTTTTTAGTAGAGCATGGAATTTTCAACATAGCATTTCTAAACATACTAGTTTTCTTTAGAAAGCATAAATTACTTCAATTTGCACATAATAACACAATTGTTCAAAAAAATAAAAAATTACCACGGTCAATATTATTAGCCCCCTTAAGAACTGACCATTTTATTTAGCCATAGCACAAACCACTGTTGTGCAATGATGTGCTTTGACTTTGTGATGCTCAAAGCTTGTAAAATCAAGTTAAAATTAAGAGTTATCTCCCAATTTACACACAGTATAAATCCTCTAGTAAGGGTTTTGGCTGGCACTTGAGGAAGCATCGTCCCAAAAACAAAATAAATCAGTTTAGACTTGCGAAAGAGAACTGTTGATGCTCACAAAGCAGGAGAAGGATACACAAAATTATCACAGCGTTTCCAAGTGTCAAGAAGTGGAGTGAGAACCATCATCAAGAAATTAAAAGAGAGCCACATTGTACGGAACAAGCCTGGCAGAGGTAGGAAGCGAAGTATTTCAAAGACCCTGGAAAGAAAGATGTGTCTAAAGACCCCAGAACAACCACCAAGACACTAGGGAATGACTTAGCCTTGCCGGGAATTGTAGTCTCAAAGAAGACAATCACTAGAGTTCTGCACAGGAATGGACTGCGAGGTTGCAGACCAAGAAAAACTCCCCTTCTGCAGAATAGACCTTAAAGGCAGACTGAAGTATGCTAAGGACAACCTGGACAAAGATGATGCATACTGGAAGCATGTCCTTTGGTCAGATGAGACGAAACGAGAGCTCTTTGGCCACAGAGACATTGCTTATGTTTGGAGAAAGAAGGGTGAAACACAGTGAAACACAGTGAAACACGGTGGAAGGAGTATTATCCAGTGGGGATGCTTTAGTGCATCTGGAACTGGGAATCTGGTCAAGGTGGAAGGAATCATGAAGAAAGAAGGATATGTGAAGATTTTTAAAGAAAATGTCAAGCAGTCAGCAGCAAAACTGGGTCTGGGTCATCGCTTTGTCTTCCAATACGACAACGACCCAAAACACACGTCACTCCTGGTGAAGAACTACCTCCAGAAGACCAAAGTGAATGTAATTGAATGGCCTGCACAAAGCCCTGACTTGAATCCTGTAGAAAATCTGTGGGGTGAACTAAAGACCAAGGTCCATGCCAGAATGCCATCAAATCTGGAAGAGCTTCAGAGATTTGCCAAAGAAGAATGGGCTGGTATTCCTCAGGAGACGTGTCAGGGACTTGTTTAAAACTACAACAAAGAACTACAGGCTGTTATCCAGCAAAAAGGATACACAACTGACAATTAACATCAGGGGGGCTAATAATTTTGACCTTGGTAATTTTTGTTTTTTGTGAAATAATTTAATTTCTGTGTGGAAAGTAAAATAATGTAAGCATCCAAAATAAAAGGCGGATGTTTGAAAGACGTGTGTTAAAAATTCTTTGCTCTGTTTCACAGCACTTGGGAAATATTTTCAAAAGAATCAAATTTCCATAGGGGGGCTAATAATTTCGGCCTCAACTGTAGATGACAGCGTCTTCCACACCTATGCCTGGACGATAGGCGAACTGCAGTGGGTCCATGTTGTTGTTCACCAGATGACGGAGGTGGCCCAGGATGATCCTCTCCATGGTCTTCATCAGATGAGAAGTCAAGACTACTGGGCTGAAGTGGTTCAGCTCACTGGGACGCGCAGTCTTGGGAACTGGAACCACGCAGGATGTTTTCCACAAGTTGAAGATGTGCAGAAAAATCCCACAGAGTTGATCTGCACAGTCCTTGAGGAGTCTGGAGCTGATGCCATCAGGGCCAGTAGCCTTCCTTGGTTTGATCCTCCTTAGCTCCCTCCTCACCTGGTCTGTTGTTATGGAGAAGCTGGAGGGGTGGTGTGAAGAAACCCCTGTTGTGTTAGGTGGGGGTTGAGGTGAATGGATCACCCCAGCAGAGTGTAGTGGGAGGAGGTGTGTTGCTGGTGACAGTCCAGAGATGTTCTCGGGGGTGGAGATGTTGTGGGGGGTTGGGGATAGGGGGTGGTTTATGGGTGTCCTTTGGTCTGGGCTGTGGTGGGTGGGGGAGGAGGCAGGAGCACAGTCAAACCTATTGAAGAACAGGTTCAGTTCATTGGCCCATTCACGGTCTCCCGCTTCTGGGCCCCTTCCACTGTCCTTCCCGTGTCCAGAGATGGTTTTCAGGCCTCTCCAGACCTCTCTGGTGTTGTTTCCCTGAAGGCGCTCCTCCAGCTTCCTCCTGTAGCTGTCTTTGCCCCTCCTTATCTCTCTCTTAAGCTCCTTCTGCACCCTCTTCAGCTCCTCTTTGTTCCCAGTTTTAAAAACCCTCTTTTTCTCCTTCAGCAGGGTTTTTAGTTCCGGGGTCACCCAGGGTTTGTTGTTGGAGAAGCACCGTACCTTCTTCATAGGTACCGTGTTCTCCACGCAGAAATTGATGTAGTCTGTGATGCAGGTTGTCAGACTGTCGATTTGGGGGAAGACCCCCATGTGGCCTGCAGAGCACATCCTAGTCTGTGGTGTTAAAACAGTCCCTCAGCGCCATACTGGCCTCCTCAGTCCATCTCCTCACATACCTTTTGGTGGGTGGTTGTTTGTTTACCATAGGTATGTAGGTAGGGAGCAGATGGACCAGGTTGTGGCCAGAACGACCCAGTAGGGGGAGGGGGGAGGAGCTGTATGCATCCTTGGTGTTTGCATACAGCAAGTCCAGTGTCCTATTGTCTCTGGTGTTGCATTTAACATACTGGGTGAATGTGGGGAGAGTGGAGGACAGGGAGGCGTGTTTGAAGTCCCCGGAGATAAGTAGCAGTACCTGGGGGTGCGATGTCTGGAGCTGCGATACAACAGTGTGTAGGAGCTCGCAGGCTGCAGCGACGTCGGCAGAGGGGGGGATGTACATCGTTATCGCGATGATGTGCGAGAACTCCCTCGGGAGGTGGTACGGCCGCATGCTAACAGCTAGCAGCTCAATGTCCCTGTTACAGAGCTGCTCCTTTACCCTGATGTGTCCTGGGTTACACCATCTGTTGTTTACAAACATAGCAATGCCCCCTCCTTTCTTCTTACCGCTCTCCTTTGCCTTCCTGTCCGCTCTCACGATATGAAATCACATGATGCTACACTGCCAGTACTCCCTTTGCAGCCGGGTTAGCGCTGTCAGCTCCTCCATCTTCCTCTCTCCTCCTCCTCTCACGTTCCCCATAATAACAGACGGTACGCATGGTTTATACCGTCTGTTCTTCTCCTAGCGCTTCATACCAGCTCTGGAGCCCCGTCTCCTTCTCCTTAATTCCACTGTGATCTCCGGTCGTTGTCCTGGGAGCACCTTCGTGTTGCACAGTGCTAACAGCTGATCCCGGGTGTAAACAATGGAGCCCTGGCTGAAGGGGTCTCCGGATGCCGTATTTAGCAGACAAAGAATTAAAAATACACATATTCCAAACCTCGCCTGATGCACATCCATAGGATTGAAAGTCCGACTGAGGTTGGCGACAAAAATGACACGAGACAGCACGAAAATACACAAAAACACGGCGAAACTCTCAGAGCTACTGTAACTAGCTGCCCCCCAAAGAAACCCCCCCCCCCCAAAAAAAAATAAAATAAAATAAAAAATGATTGGATGAATTTTTCAAGTTCACCCAGGGGATGGGGCTTGTTATGGATGGGGCAGTGCTTGTCTGGCTCATGAGCTGATTTCTCTGGATGGCTGACATGGGAGTTTTGAGCTGATGACACCTCAGTCCTCTTCAAGTTCAACTTCTAGGCCTTAAAGTCATATGAAATAATAATAATAATAATACATTTTATTTTTTTAAAAAAGCACTTTTCAAGATACTCAGACACTTTACATAAAAAGAACATCAAATCAGTAAAACAATGTGAAATAGAACACTAAAAACACAATAGACTGAGCTAAACATTAAAAGCAATTTTAAAAAGGTGTGTTTTTGTCAGAGATTTGAAGGTAGGAGGGTCGGTACAGTCGCGGATGAGTTTGGGGAGAGAGTTCCAGAGGGAGGGGGCAGCTGCAGAGAAGGCTCTGTCGCCCCAGGTTCGGTGCTTGGTCCTGAGTGGTGGAGTAAGGAGGTTTGCGTCAGATGAACGGAGGCTGCGGGATGAATTGTGGCGATGGAGCAGGTCAGTGAGATAGGAAGGAACCTGGTTATGGAGGGCTTTGTGTGTGAGGAGGAGGATTTTAAACTGAATACGCTGTGGAACTGGGAGCCAGTGGAGTTTCTGGAGGACAGGAGTGATGTGATCACAGGTGCGGGTGTGGGTGAGCAGACGTGCAGCAGAATTATGGATGTACTGTAGTTTATTTAAAGTTTTGGATGGTGTGCCATAGAGGATGCTGTTGCAGTAGTCAATTCTGGAAGTGATGAAGGCGTGAATGAGGGTTTCAGCAGCAGAGAAGGAGAGTGATGGACGGAATGTGTCCATGTCACCGGTAGCACCCCCTGTTGACGTAATGTCACGCAACTTGATGGGCATCTACACAATATTTTACAGATGCCAAATGCCAGATTTCATGAAGTTAGCTATTGCAATATTTAAGATATTGAAATGTTGCTTTTGTAGCGCCCCATAGAGACCAAGGGTCACAAAGTTGGGGTGCTGTTACATAATCATATTATTATCAGTGACATGAAGTTTGATTAAGTTTGGGTATATACGTCACAAAATATTAGGTTTGGAGTTCGTTGCACGCCGTAAAAATTAATTAGCCATTCATCCATGGTTGGGGTGTGAGGGGTCTGAGGTGATGTTTTGGGCCCTTGTCAGACAGCGTTTCTTTGCCATGTCCTGGATGGGAGGAAGTGAAGTCCCGATGATTTTCTCCGCTGTCCTCACCACCCTCTGTAGGAACTTCCAGTCGGAGGTACTACAGGCCCCTGAGCACTGAGATATGTGTATCTATGACAGATGTATGTTTATCTTGCTGTTCTCTTCTCTCTTTGCTGTTCTCTTCTCTCTTTCTTCTGTCTGTACCCGGCTGGCCTTAGGCAGATGGGTCCCTCCATATGAGCTGGGTTCTGCTCGAGGTTTCTTCCTGTTAAAAGGGAGTTTTTCCTTGCCACCGTTGCCTTCAGGCTTGCTCTGGGGGTTTCAGGCCGGGTTTTTGTAAAGCGTCTTGAGACGATTTGTATTGTTATTGACGCTATATAAATAAAATTGAATTGAATTGAATTGAGCAGACAGAGATCCAGCTGGTCAGTATGCTCTCTATAGTACCTCTGTAGAAGGTGGTGAGAATGGGAGGGGGTGAGTTTTATCCGACGCAGAAAGTGCATACGCTGCTGAAACCTCTTTACAAGGGTTCCAGTGTGTTTGGACCAGCTCAGAGAGTCTGTTATATGCACCCCCTGGAACCTATATAGTTTCTCTTGTCTACCTTATTCTATTTTTTTTGTATCTTTTTTGTTTTGTATCTTGCACTGTTATTCCCTGCCGCTGTAACACCCTAATTTCCCTACGGGGATAAATAAAGTCTTATCTCATCTTATCTTATCGTATTGTATCGTATCTTGTGTATGTGGAAACTAACTGCTTTAACTTACTCTGTCTGGATTGGCTCAGACTGGCAGGCAATCTAGCTAGTATCAAGTTATCTTTTGTCTTTTAAGAAACACCACCGGCTGCAATGTCTATTGCCTATCTGTCAGAAATGATCTCCTTGTTTGTAACCTATTGCTAGCCCACATAATCCTCACACAAAACCCTCTATGTACTCATGTAACTCTCACTGTGAGAGCCGCTGAAAACATGTATGTGTGTCAGATTACACTCACTTTGGCAATCAAAAATGGTTGTAGTTGGCTGGGGTTTCAATTAGTGTGTTATAGTTGCATACATTTGACCAAATAGTGTAATTCTGGAGCAACAGAAAAGTTTGAAATTCCTGGATTTTCAACAGCTCTTAAACCCAACAGAGGTGCTCAAATGCACAAAACCCCTTTGCACATCAGCTACACAGAGTTGTTAACACTAAGCTCTTGTTTAGAATACTGACATTGTGCTATATTACATTAGCACACAATTTTCTTTCACATTTGGCCTGTGATTTATTTATTTTTTTTGCTTTACCTAGTATGCTACTCCTACTTAATCTGTAGTTGTGCATATTATTTTGAATTTCAGTTGGCTAGTCACTGGTGTGTAAAGAGGAATTTGATTCATTTGACTAAAAGACAAACTGGAGAAAAGAGGATGGGGAGGGACTTTTTCTGCCCCACAAAACTTTTTCATTGAGTTTCCATTAAATGAAGGAGGGTGTTTCGAGGGGGAGGGGGTTGGACATTCCTCTCCCATTGCAGGGCAGGCGGGAGCTTCCTGCCCCTTCTGTCTTTACTGTTAAACATGAAGTTTGTGGTTAAGGACGAAAACTTGGTGTCCGTGAACACATTCCTTTTCGCCGACAATGGATCAAAATCCGCGTCGACACCCACGACTGAGCGACGCAAGCTTGTTTTATTACTCTAAAACGAGTTAGAGCACCCAGAGGAATCGCTTCAGTCCCGAAAGGAAGAAAGAAAGGGATGATTTCACTGACTTCAAGGATTACGTAAATCTCTACAGAAAGGTAAAACGGCGTTTTCTGACATAGGCTACCGTGAAAAAAAAAAGGTTACACTGTGTAGCAGTATACCAATCGCTCCCTAACATTCCCCACAAGTGTTTGGGCCATTTTCTTTTTACCATAACGAAACGTTGTTTACAGCTTCGGAAAGAGTTTGTCTTTAATCTGAACCTCATGTCACTCATGCTGGCTTCATATTTGTGGGTGGTGTGACATTACGTGACCAAATTGTTGTCTGAAACTGCTGATAAAGGAAACTTGGATAGTAAAAAGGGTAGTCTTCACTGCATGCTGGATGTTCTCCGAATAGCTTATTTTAGCTGCATCTTAAACTTGTAATTAAGATGGAGGGTAGAGGTGGTCCTCAGGTATACTGCATTGTTTTGTCATTGATTTTGTTGGCCTGCAAAAAGTTTCACTGACAACGTTCACATGCTCACTGTATTTTTTATTTACTTATTTTTTGAGTTATACCTTACACGAATCAAAGCAACACGATTTATCTTGTCAATAAAAGTTTAGTCTTTAAGTACGAATGTGTGCGCACGCAATGTTTGACGTCGTGACATCTTCCTTTAAGTGAATCAAAGCATGACGATCTCACCCCGGTGGCTGGCTGCAGTAGTGCTGGGCGGATCAATCATTATATTAGTATCGATTAATATCGATACTAATATAATAAGATCGATACTTAAGTTTCAGTTTCTATCTTTTACGACTGCAGCAGTTTCAGTAAAAAGGCGACCTGATCTGTGTTTGTCTAAATGCTGCTGCTGTCACAGAGCAGAGCAGGCTCACGTTCTCCTCTGAATTATATTATACTTTCTGAGCACTCTTACAAACAATATGTTTCATTTGTTCTTAAGTGATAATTTTGTGTTGTATGCTGATTAATAAGCCAAAAGACAACTAACAACACAACACATAAAGGTTATAAAAATTAATTCAGATTTAGATTGATTCAGATTGATGATGCAACCACCTCAATTACTAAAAAGTATGGATATCGGTATCGGAAATACTGGCCCTGTATTTACTTTGTATCGGATTGATACCAAATCTAGCTGTATTGCACCCCACTAGCAGTGTTGGGCAAGTTACTTCAAAAACATAATACATTACTTGTTACTGTCATTTCAAAGTAATTCGTTACATTATAATATTACTGTCTCTGAATTGTAAGGCATTACACTACTACTGCATTACTGTCTTACAAGCAGTGATGGCTCGTAAGGCAATACAAGGAACAATCATAGCCAGAATTTAGTTAAAAACAGACCTTTAACTGCTTTGTCTCTGCTTTCGTCCTCAGTTTGCTTTGTTTTCACTAACTTAATGTTAGCTTGGCACCGCTCTAAATGTTTTGTTGGATTACTTATGCTATTTTGCGACATAGGACGTAGATAGATCTTTTGGTTACGCACATAAAGTGCACTTAACTACTATGCTCCTCGTATCTTTGTCTCTAACACAGTGAAAATAATGAGAGTATGTCCATCTCGAAAATGTACTGTCCGACGTCGGGCCTGCTTCAGCCATACAGGAAGAAACGTTTTACAATTTGCGTGGAATTTTTCTCCTCTGCTGATCTCGCGGTGTTATTGGCAATAGTATAAAAACAAAACACCACTTAATTTCGGGTCGAAATGCATTGTAACGCGCGTTACTGACCTTTGTACCGAGTAAAATATTACCCAATTTTTTTTTTGGAATGCCTTACATTACCACGTTACAGCAAAAAGCAATACATTACAGTAATTACATTACTTTTGTAACGCGTTCCTCCCAACACTGCCCACTAGGCTGCAATAGCTATAAACTCCGCCTTCTCCTTGAGACAAGAGGCAAACTAAAACGTGAAATTGAACGTCATAGATGGCTTCTGTCATTTTATGTATTTCTCATCTCATTTATTTTTATTATTTGTTTTTATGATAAGTTAAGTAGCTACTATAATAATGGGGCAAGACGGTGCTGGGTGAAGTACCTGTAGAGTTTCCTGCAGGCTTTGGAAACTGCACTAACTAATATAAGTAATATGAATTCTGTATATTTTTAAGTTAAATTTGTGTTTGGTTAGAATGAACAATGTAACGCTGTTGTTGTGGTAGATGTTAGATAGCTAAAACACCAAAAAGTACAATAGCTGGAAAAATGCAGGTAATCAGTAGCTAGCAGATAGTATTTTTTCCCCAACGTTTTTGGCCGCACACTCCCTTCTATGTCTCAACCGGGCTGACGCACCAACAATCTTTTGTATAGCCATATTAAAGGCGGCTTTTTTAATCATGCTCAAATGACCAGAACACACTCATGACAAAATAATCATGAATTTGAATTAAACTGAAACACTGTAACATTTTCAATATTATGCAACAAAGTTACTCACAAGCTTCCACTTTCAAGAGGAAATAGGATGGATGACAGGCTCAGAGGAAGAAATCAGATAAGTTTGGGGAAATATTATAATATTTCCAGTCGCGTTAAACAAAAATTGCAGCAACTTTAAAAGACTGTGGAGCTAACAAAACCCCATCATCATAACACAGTGGTTATGGAGATAAAATTAGACCGCCAGTAATTTGACTTAAATTGCAATAATGTTACACGACCCACAACATAAATATCCTTTATCACTAAATTTGGCTTGAGATATCCCACCTGACAATTTCCCTGATTTCAGCCATTTGATCATATTTGCAAAACTTAATGATGTAAGAGGCCACAAGCTAGGTGCATGTAGAAGAAGATAACTTCTTCTCCATCATTTTTCAGCACACACACCCCCACACTTTGGGAATCCCTGCTCTAAGTCGATGTAAGTAACTTTTAGCAGTTCTTGTAAGAGCATGGAGGTTCTGTGCTCTAACCTGCTGGGCGGTGGTGCCCTTTCTATGCAGAGTTTCCATGTTTTCCCTGTGTCTCCATGTGTTTCCTCTCGCATATGCATGCACGTTAATGTACATATGAATGGTGACCCGCTACAGGATACTACAGATGCATTTACAATTACATTCAGCACATTAAAGTTAAAACATACTCGGTGTTTGCTTAATAATGACAGAATTGAAGTTTTAAATGGGGATTTCATTCATAAATATCATGTACAAATAGTCATCATTATGACTGAATATTTCAATTTTAATAGTTCTAATTAAAATACTGTTGCCGAGAGAGCTCATCGCACTGGATCTTGAAAACACATATGCAAAAATGGACAAAACCTAAGCAAAATAAGAAAATGTCTTTATCAATTTCACAACACATGTGTGGCATATATTCACAACAAACACATTCACAACACCAGCAAAAACACGAACACGATGCAAATTCTCACATTTCCAACAAATGCTGACACGCAATGCAAGTAGCATAAAAGACAATGGAAATATTTCCAGAGGACCCTAAAGAGCAACTACTTGTGTGTCCTCATGATGAGGTCAAAGTTAATACACTTTTAGCACGAGCACTTTCTGTTGTTAGCCTATAGTATAGCCTTCAGTTCTGCTGAAGAAGCTACTCGGATGAGTGATGAAACGTCTTCTCTAAAATATTCTTAAGCGCCCCTAAATAGTTTGGTGTTGTTTTATTAAAAAAATAAATAAAAATGCCGACAAATTCAATATGAAGCGGCCAGCATATCAGTTTAAATAAACAATCATATAACCTGTCATTAAGGACAAATGTGATCATATATCTGTCAGTTCCCCTTCACTTTGTAGTGTACGGTAGAGAGAGCCCCTTTGGTACGTTGTTATCCAATCCATTCCACTTGTTCAGAACGCCCACATTACTGAAAATCCAGTCCACGTTTTCCCTGCGACCTTGCTTGCAGCTCGGTACCCGCAGCCACACACAGCCAAACAGAACACCGTTAGGAGAAGAACATGAATGGATGGATGGATGCGCAAATGGATATAAGAAAGTTTTTCAGGAAAGTAAATATTCATCACTGCTAACAATTAGTTAGCTCCAGCCCCCAGCTAACAGCAGAAAGTCCCATGTAATTAATGAAATGCTCCATGTTTGACAAATAAAAACCTGGCTTACACCCTACAGACAATCTCTGCGCACGTCTTACCTTTGTTGTTTTGGGTCAAAAGTTACCTTCCAGCTGTAAAAGAACGCTGCTACTTAGCTAGCTAGTTAATCTGAAATGCACTGTGAAGGTCCTGGTTGTTTATAGAGTTCAGTGTGCACTCTCTTTACCATATCTTTGGGGTGATGGCATTCTTTGACGCTTCCACCCACCAAGCAATTGTAGCAATTTTTTTTCTAGTTAATGCTGTAAACATTCTGCTACTGTGCAAACCTTTGTTTATTGTTGTACTGTATTAAAAAAAAAACAGACTGATATAAAAATAACTAATAGATAATTTCTCAGCCTTTGCTAGCTGTTTGTGTACTTTGTGCTCGCGCACTCGTTTGCTCACATCCTGTGCATCTCCTTGGGGCTAAGCCCCCCCTGTCCTTAAAACCTAGTGACGCCTCTGGCAAATGGCAAATTTCTTAATGTATATGGTGCACATCAGGGGCCTCATGTACGAAGGTTGCGTGTGTACAAAAACGTTCCGTACATACTCGCTCACGGAAAGGTTCAGATGTATCAAGAGCAGTGTTGAACCTTCAGGGCCTTCTACGCCTTCAGAGAAGGCCTAAAAAAAATTTGGACCAAAAAATAGGAGTATTAAATAAAAATTAATGTATATTTTTTAAATTTCTATCTCATTTAATTTAATACAATACATTTAATACATTTTCTCTCATCTATGTTCTAAAGTTTACTGTCAAGTTCACATCAGCAATGAAAGGATTACTGTCCTGAAAACATGTTATCCAATCAGAATCGTCCGTCTCTATCAAGGCCCGGTTAGCTGACTCATTAATTGGTTAGGACTTCACGAATCCCGGGGAAGGCCAAGCTATGTGTTTTCGTTTGGAGAGTGACGGGCAAATTGACCAATCACGGTTTGATTTCAAGTGGGCGGGACAAAAACAAAAGATTGTAGGCCTTCCTGAAGTCCGAACATCGGAATCTCGGCAGAGTGGTGAGAGCGGTTGAGAGTCAACCACTCAGATTTTTTTTTACATTTAATGCAAACCTTTATTGAAAATTTGAAAGTACAGACAATCAGATCATACATAGAAACAGATAAGTGGACTCAACCATAGACTCAACCGCTCAGAGTTAAATGGCAGCAGACGAGAGTGACGTTGTGGCTAGCTTGATAGCATCGCCTTTTTCAAGGCGGCCTTTCACAGAAAAACTTCAAATAATAAAAAACGGAAGACCAACTCCAGAACTGGAATTAAAAGAAAAGGTTAAGAAAGTGGAAAGGCATTTCAAGACCGAAAATTATCAACGATATCCATGGATGACGGACTGTAACAAAACAAACAGGCTGTAATGCTGGAGTTGTTTACTTTTTACAAGTGACAAGTCATCCACCTGGGTCAGCGGCGGATTTGTCAGCCTTACAAATCTGACAAAGTCAGCCCACCGACATCAAGATTCTGCGGCACACCTGCAAGTGATGGTCAGTTTGAAAACTTTTGGGAACACAAGAGTTGATCTTCAGCTAGATGAGCAGTGCCGTAATCACACTACGGCCCACAACAACAAGGTCAGGCAGAACAGAGAGAGAGAGGAAAAAAAAAAAGAAGAAAAGGCCTATGTTATAAGCCACCTTGATTATTATTTCAAGGGATTAATATTACTGGCCAAGTGGACATTCAGGAATTTGTATTTATTGCGGAGGTTGTCTATAAAAATCCCAGCGCAAATTGCGTGATTTCATAGCGCTGTCCATGGTGATGAAATGAGCCTCGGTGTCCGTGTCAGCAGCGTCACGGGGTGACATTCTGGGTGACCTCATTTTATATTTTCAGATTTTGTCTTTAGAGTAGGCTATGTTTATTTAATTTCAACTATGTAGCCTAAATGGTCTCCAGTTTTCTAAAGTTAATGTTGAGAATGTTTCTTGTTCCGGAGAATGTTATTGATGTTATGGTCTATTTGGTTACATCCTTGTCATCGTTAATTAAAGGATTGCAGTTGTTAAACCCTTTCAATTCATCGTACTGTTGCCTTTTTCCGTGATGATTTCTTTTCTTGACGGTGAAGGCCCAGCTGTAGTGCTCACGGTTCGCCACTGATCAAGAGTGAAATCTCCGGGAACTTGTACGTGCCTACGCCAACGCCATAGCTGGCTTACGCTGGCTTCTACAGATATTGATCCTTTGGCGACATTTAGAGGTGATGCCGGGAAACTGTCATAAGTATATCAAATTCCCAAACAATGCATCTGAACAGGTCAACATTAAAGCGCAATTTGCAGCGAGAGCTATCGACTGCACACACATTGCTATAACATCACTATCACATTATGAAACATTTTAATTTGATCAATGTACAGATCATATGTGATGCACAAATGCAATTAACCAACTTTGTGGCGCACGGAGGACAGCATGCCAAAGAGTATTTTTGCGCACCTCCACTCCAGTGAGTAGCGTCTCCAATTCGCTTCTGTGAAATTCTTATTTTTTCCCGTCTTACTCATTCTTATGTTTTCATTTTCTGATCATGCACAGAGGGGAATCTCTGGTGCAGGGTCAATTTAAATATAATTTGCATATTCAAAAGGGGCATGGACAGGGAGGGGTCGGGTACAACATGTGTGATCAATTGGGATGTACAAAGCAAATGTGCTTCTGGATTTGAGCGTGCGCCACGTTTTAGAAGGAAATCCACACAAGTCTTCGTACATGAGGCCCCAGGTCATTTAGTATATTTAGGTAGTCAGCTGACCTCATTCTTTGGGCACATAACGTAATGTTGCTGAACCTAGACCTGACCAACTGCAGCAACCCCAGATCATGGCACTGCCCCCACAGGCTTGTACAGTAGGCACTAGGTATGATGGGTGCATCACTTTATCTGCCTCTCTTCTTACCCTGATGTGCCCATCACTCTGGAACAGGGTAAATCTGGACTCATCAGACCACATGACCTTCTTCCGTTGCTCCAGAATCCAATCTTTGTGCTCCCTAGCAAATTGAAGCCTTTTTTTCTGATTCGCCTCACTGATTAGTGGTTTTCTTAAGGCTACACAGCTGTTCAGTCTCAATCCCTTGAGTTCCCTTCGCATTGTACGTGTGGAAATGCTCCTACTTTCACTATTAATCATAGCCTTGAGTTCTATTGTTGTTTTTCTTCGATTTGACTTCACCAAACGTTTAAGTGATCGCCGATCACAATCAGACAGGATTTTTTTCCAACCACATTTCTTCCTCTAAGATGATGGTTCCCCACTATCCTTCCAGTTTTTAATAATGCATTGGACAGTTCTTCTTAACCCAGTAGTTTTTGCAGTCACCTTAGATGTTTTCTCTGCTTGGTGTATACCAATGATTTCACCCTTGTCAAACAGACTAACGTCTTTTCCAGGGGATGTGTCTTTCGACATGGTTGTTTATGAAATGAGAAGCTACTCATTGCATCAGTTGGGGTTCCAGCTGAAAGATAATCACCCATGCAGTAATATTCCAATAGGAGGCTCGTACGTATTTGCTTAGTTAAATCCAGGTGGCGACTTTTTTTTTTTGCCAGGCAGTGTATGTACAGCCGTATGTTTTTTTCCGAATGAATGAGGCAGAGCACTACTGACGCAGGAGTACCGCTTTTGAGCATAGGCAGTTTTTAATGCAACCCAGGACGCAATGCATTCACACTACCAAAGCAATGCAGACACATGCGACCCAGATCACCTCCAAATGCGATGTCAGTGCATCCTGGGGGCCAAGAATCCTTTATTGTCATTATGTGAGAAAAGATAAAAAGTAAAAATACAGCTGTACAGATATATACATATGAGTGAATAGTTAGCAGCAAACCTTGTAGTCCTAATATAGTGCAAATATTGCAATGATTTGTAAAGTGTCCATGGGGGGGGGGGGGGGGGTACAGGATGTTTTCGATGGTTGCTCTGTAGAAGTTTATGAGCAGCTGTGAAGAGAGTCCACTCCGCTTCAACTTCCTGAGACAGAAGAGCCGTTGTTGTGTTGAAGGCTGAACCGAAGTCCACAAATACCTGCAGGTGAGTCAGGGCCGTGTGAAGTGCTAGTGAGACAGCATCCTCCGTAGAACGGTTCTCCCTGTAGGCGAACTGTAGGCTGACCAGGCCAGCAGGGATGGCGTCCTTGATGTACTAGGAGGATCCTCTCAAAGCACTTCATGATGATTGGGATCAGAGCGATGGGACGGTAATCATTGAGGCAGGTTGTTTTTTGGGGCACAGGCACAATGATGGAGGACTTCAGGCAGACAGGGACCATGGAAAGCTGCATAGACAGGTTGAAGATGTCCAGAAAAACTTCTGCCAGTTGGTCAGCACATGATTTCAGGGTCCGACCCGACACCTCATCTGGACCTGCAGCCTTGTTGGTGTTGATCCTCCTCAAGGTGGAGGTCACTTGGTGCCGTTGCAGGACAAGAGGCTGATGTTGCACCTCTGGCTCAGGAATGTGTATAGTCCTTCTTCTGCTTGGAGAGTCAAAGCGTGCAAAGAAGCTGTTTAAGGTGCCAGGCAGAGTGGGGTCATGGCTGACTTGCTGGTCGCTGCGCTTGTGGTCGGTTATGTCCTGATGCCTTTCCACATATTACGTGGGTTGTTGTCGTCGAAGTGCTCCTCAATGCGCTGCTTGTACCGGTGTTTTCACACTGGATCCCTTTTTCAGTTCTTTCCGGGCCCTGCTGCAAGCCAACCTGTCTCCTGATCTATAGGCTGCATCCTGGGCTTTTAGCAGGGGCCTCACTGTGCTGTCCACCCATGGCTTCTGGTTAGGAAAGACCATGATTATCTTTGTGGGTAGGACAGCACAGATGACGTGTATTCCTCTAGATCAGCATCTACTTTGACTTTTTGAATTACAGCAATTCACCAAAAAATGTTGGTAATAGCAGCAGTTCTGGTTGAGATAAGTATTTCCTCATTCAAAGATGTCTTTATTTACCTTTATTACCGGAGATTATGGTTCGTATGGAAACCAGGATTGGAGTTATAATCTCAATTATAATCTAAGCCTCCTCTTTAATCCAAAGGTTTGAAGCTGAGATGAAGTGCAGAGGTGCAGTCCACTCAAGTGTTTATTCACTGTTAATATGGCAAAAAAAACTTACAAGACAACAAAAATAAACATTAACGATCATGGTCTAGATGTTTCGGACATCAGTCTCTTGCTTTGAGCTGTGGCTGTCTATTTTGAGTCAATAATGCATCTTTCATCTCTCTAGTTAATTAAAAAAATCAAACCCATATGAACAGTGCCTCTAAAAAGATTGACAAGACTTACAAAACAAAACTACTGTCAAATTGAAAATACAGTTCCACAAAGGAATATCAATTAATTTAAAATATATGTCAAATAAGAGATTGCTTAAGCAGAAACTCCCTCTAAAGTGAATTCAGCTGAGGTCCAGGCAGTTGATGCCAATAGTTTCGCAAGTAGTGACAGTAGTATAAAGACTACTGTGCCTGATTAATCTGTATTCCGGGGTGCAATTGCACAATGAAGACAAAGCAATATGTATTTTTGTTTTGTAAAGAAGATTGGAGTAAAATTGCAGTGTCCAGTTGTGTAAGCCTGATGGAAATGTATTCACACAGTGCTGTGATTGCAGGCAAAGGCACATCTACTAAACTATAACAGTGCAATACTCATGCAATCACTTATTTTACATTTCATATACTGTATTTAATTAATTGGCATTACTTTCATAGTTTTGGTCATAAAAGCCAAACTACATTGACTATGTGACCATTTATTAAAGCAATAAAAGGGGATAAACCAAGGGAAGAATACTTTGGCACTGTAAATAAATGTTAGACAAGCAGTGGTAAATGTGTAAATTTAATCTACATGAACAATGGAGCCTTCCAATAAATGTTTTTGTTGTGACTATGCATCCAAATTCCATATACAGTATGGCCATATTTAACCTGCAGTCCCTCTTTCCAAATAAATGACCAGACATTTTTGTAAAACTTGTGCAAAAGGCAAACCACACAAGAGGCAAGTATAAGTAACTCCATGCTCTCTCACCTCGGAGGTCCCTGTTGAAATCATGCAGCCGGCGCACCTCCAGTTCTAGCTTGTTCCTCATGGTTTTCTCCAGAGCTTCCCTCTTGGAGGAGGTCTTAGAGAGGTTTTCATAAGCCTCTGACACCAGCTGGATCTCTGTTTCCAGCTGTTCACGGATACAAAAAGAGTAAAAGGATACAGTAAACACAAAGATGTTATTAATTTGTCTTTCGTCTAGCATCCTGTTGCGTCTAGATTTATGTGGAATATAATTTTGGATGAACTGCCAATTTTAAGTAGATGAGATGATTTCAAGCTTGTATGAACATCTTCCACTCCTCTAGCATAAAGTACATGTCACAACTTCACATTATAATTCAATCTATTCATCTAAGTGCTTTTGTTCAAAGCAAGTAACAATCCTCTCTTTTGAATCACATATACATTTTTTATGCATTATTTGTATTTCATTTAACATTTATCCAATGTTTTTTGTACAAAATGCTTGTTTTGTGGTGTGTGTAAAGTACAATGTCAGAATTACATAGTACAACAACTCAGCTTGAAAAATCTGCTGGAATCTCATTCTTAAGAATACACTTACATGGAAATGAGTATGAGGGATTTCCAAACTACGTTCAGGTGATATTTGGTATCTTTGAGACTAGTACAAATAGAAGGAACAATTTTAGACTTTCAGTTTCTTTTTTTTCTTATTTTAGTTATTGTAAGCTTTTGTACAATCTACCCCTGGTGGGACACGAAGCCACTATCCCTGGCTTAGCGGGCCAGTGCTTTATCAAGCTATTATGGAGAGGAAGTTACCTTGTGCAGCTTGGTGACTTTCTCGCGACATGCCTCCATCTCCTGCCTTAGCATTCTGTTCTCCTCTGTCAGCATATCTACCATCTTGTGAGCACGGGCCATCATAGCAAAGGGCTCCCCCTGCGGGTGGGAGTAGGAATGCAGCAGGGGAAGGGGGAAATGTCCAGGTAACTGCTGCTGCTGCTGTTGATGGTGAATCCTTGGAGTGGAGCCGTAGGTGTCAGGAGGGAAACCATGCCCCCTCTGCAACATTGGGTGAATAGGCCCAGGAGTGAAAGGCTCCACCATTTGGTGGGAGGCAATACCATGTGGACTCCGAGGTCCCATGTTGGCGAAGGGCTCTCCCTGGCTCTGGGGTTGCTGGTGAGGGCAGGAAGGATGAGAGGAGTGGGAGGTAGTCAGCATGCTGCTGAGAGTGGAGGACTGGGTGCGAGACAAGGAGCCCAAAGAAGTGACTGAGGAGGTGGGACTATGCTGGTGAAGGGGCTTCTGAGAGTGAACCAAACCCTCCTTACTGGACCTGAAGTGAAATCAGCTGCCGTATTACACACTGTTGGTGTACATAATGATAAATATGTCTGAACTATTATCTTAAAGCTGAGTAAAGCAGACTATCAATTTTTCATTTACCAATAAAGACATGATGTGGCAGAGACAATATGTGACAGCTGTGGATGCATTTAGTGTCTTCGGCCAACAGCTACCGATACAATAGTGACATAATAGAAAATGATAGTAAGCAGAGAACATTACATTACTTAAAAAAAAATAATCAAAGGAGGAGGACACTTACTTGTCCTGTCGCCAATAGCTTCGTAAAAGACAGATGAAAATACTTGCTGGGAATTGATCACATTTTAGAAGACTCGATTACCTCTGAACTGGTGTTTTCATTAAAAGTAACATATTAGACAACAACATGGGACACAACTAAATAGTTTTTATTTTATTTTTATTTAGGTTTTAAGCAAGAGGAAACAAGACCCTGGACAACATTTACTCCAATTTCATCAGTGACAACGATGAGACAGCCTACAGGGAGGAAGTGGAGGACTTGGCCATGTAGTGCGCTGACAATAACCTGCTTCTCAACACAAGCAAAATCAAAGAGCGTATCATGGACTTCAGGATGAAGAAAGGTAGCAAGCACACTCCCATTCACATCAACGAGAAAGCGGTTGATTGTGTAACCAGCTTCAAGTTCCGGGGCATCCACATTTCTGAGGACTTGTTATTGTCCTCCAACATATAAAGCATTGAGGGAAAACCACCTCTCTTCAACCATCCCAGTGAACTTCTACTGCTGTGCTATTAAGACCACCCTAACCAGCTGTATCAAAGTCTGGTATGGGAAATGTCGGACTGTAAAGCACTGCAGATGGTGGTGAAAACTGCCAAACGTATACTCATCGCATAAAAATTGCTGTTTGCGAAGAGCATGCAACATTGTCGAGGATGCTTCCCACCCAGCATATAAACTGCTTGCCCTCCTACCCAAAACCAGCGGGCACTGGAGCAGCGTTCTCCCCACAGATAAGTCTTACAAATGTCTGTAGCTCCAAACCTCCTCAGTTAACCTTTCTTCGATGTGTTCCATTGTTATTGATCCAAAACAATCAATTTGAAAACTGCAGAGTTTGAGAAGTAGCTGGAAATACTAAAGCACACACATTACTACCACGTGGACCAATCACAGGTCTTGCAGACTGCTTTTGATAACTTTGGCTTATTTTGTTTAATGGATAATGGTTTTATATAGAAATGTGCTTATAAAAAGAATAAGAAAGTTTTGGTACTAAAACCCAGAAGTGGTAAAAATGCCAGTACTGAAATCTGGAAAATAACATAAATAAAATATCTATCTATAGATCCTATCCATATTAAAGCCATTTGGAACAGTGTCTCCATTCCATCCGCCACATTTAAAGATTAAAAAACAGATGTCCTGTGTCTCCCACCAGAGGTTAAAATCTGTCCCACGGGATGAATTTGCCGAGTGTGAAAATTACACTGAAGACAAAATATTTGAAGTACTACAGTTACTGCTATTCGTAATTTGTCCAGTAGGGGCCACACTATTTCAGTATGAATTGTGGACGTAACACAGCACCGAGACCAGCAGCAATGTGGTGAAACTGCACTGTTTCTTAAAACTTTTGAGGTATAATATACTTGTACTTCTTTGCACCAAGAAAACGGGAGATATTTGGACTGGTTCTTATTTATAGGTTATTATGCTATTAATTTACTGGTCCGGCCCTCTTCAGATCAAATTGGGTTGTATGTCAAATGAGTTTGACACCCCTGCTCTATTTAGTGGACAACCTGCTCTACTAACTGAGCCACAGCCGCCCCAGTTTAACATAAATTTGTAACTCAAATGTACATTGAACAATATGTCTCAATTTTCTCATGCTTGATAAAAACCTCAATTTGAACACCTGTAAATGATAATATTGAGTCACATTACCATATACTGCACACTCAAATGAAAATGGAGAGTCTGCACCATAATCCCATTTTCATTATATAACTATTACTAGATGTATTGATTAAAGATGAGTGATTGTGTATTATTTACCTGAATGAGCCATACTCTGGTGGAGGCTGGTATCGGACATGAGGCACCTCCCTGGAGTGTTCCCTCCCTCTGTGCTCCTGGTAAAAATGTCCTCCAGGCTCCCGCTGCTTGGTAGGAGAAGCAGTTACTTTGAAAGGGTAGTCTGGAGGTGGGCCACGAGGGTGTGGCTTGTAATAGTCACCAGGTGGCCCTGGAGGGGGCAGCTGGGGAGAGAGTGGTGCACTAGTGACAGGGGCGTGAGCCTTCACGCCACTGGTAGCCAAGGAGAGTTGCATAAGTCGCTCACTGAGAGACCGAACGTGTCCCTGCTTCAGATCTTTTAGTCCATCATCTTGGTGCACCTTCCCTGCACCACTCACCCGCTGCACTGTGGGGCGACCCTCAGTGCGCACCTTGGCACTGCTCACCCCAGTTACATAGAAGGTGGTGCTCACCGTGGCAGAGAGAGGAGGCTGCTGTGGTGGGTTGTTCTGTTGCAGAGGTTGAGGAGGAGGAGGACCGTGGCCACGAAAATATTGTGACTGCACTTTAGCCTCTTCGTATGTAGGGAGGTCCTCTGGGTTTGGGCACTGCCCTTGGCTGTTCCCACCACCTCCACTACTACCTCCTCCTCCAGCAGTACCTAAACTTACACCCCCTAAACTGCTCCCACCCCCTCCTCCTACTCTGGTGGAGCCCAGCTTCTCCAGGCCATTGTCAGTCTGCAGTTCCTGTCCCTGTGGCTCTTGCCGGGCAATGTGGGGCGTCATCGAGTGATCATCAGAGGGGCTTACCTGTCCCTGTACTGAGAAACCTCCTGCACCACCCACCCCAGTTCCACCACCTCCTCCTGCTTGTTGTTGCTGTTGCAACACATAATTTCGGTTCATCTGTTCCTGCAGGAGGCGCTGCAGGACAGTGCTGCCACCACCTCCAACACTGTTGCTGCTATTGGATGACTCCTCGGCTGCAGCCCTCATCTCTACCCCGCGCTGGTCATGCACCTCATGGAAGGACAAGCTCTGCCCACGGTCTATACTACCTGAAGGGAGTAGGAGAGAGGTCAAGACAGAATGAGGGTGTGGAAATACAAGGTGGTAATACTGAAAAAAAACATATATAAAAGAACAGCCTTATATGTACATAAACTTTCCATCAGTGCCCATGCCCTGCCCACAAAACCAAGGAAGACCCACTAAGGGCACAGTAGAGTAAGACTGGAGGTTGAGCAATTTCTGACAGACCTTAGGAAGCTAAACTACCAGCAGCTTCTTCACATATAAATGTAAACCATGTAAACCAAAAATGAAGACTGTGGCATTTTAAACAGACTTATTAATTTGGTCAGTGGGATGCAGAAAAGGAGAAGTCTCAATACAATCAAGGCGCAAAATACTACTATCTACTACTTATTATTGTTAACGACAAAACAATGACTACAGTGATGATAGATTGGACCAAATTGCCTTTTGGTTGCTGAAGGAGAAAGAAATCTTCACATGATGTGACAGAATAAGTTTTAAGCCCCACAGCATCAGACTTGATCACCATTTGTGTAGTCGTGAGACAAGTTTGACCTATTAACATTTTTCATTATAAATTATTCTGCATTTTTTCAGTTAATCATTTAATCTACAAAATAACAAGATAAAGTAAAATTACATTTATTCTATATTAAATGTATGTATGTTGTCCAACCAGTAGTTCAAAGAAATATTCAGTTTATAGACCACTTTATTGTCATCTGCAAAGTTAGTTTTCAATCAGAATTGTGTATTACACAATATCTGTCACAAAACATTGTTTTTATTTGGACTAAATAATTGTTTGCTTTTGAACACCAGAATCAAAACTTTAAGAACCGCCCCGGATCACAGGGACTTTAATTCACGCCTCTATGACATTACCTATTTCTGGGGGAAAATGACATTTTCACAGAGTAAAACAATTGTGATTCGGTTAAACTCTAATTTCTCAGAAATTTGATAGTGTTAAAAAAAAGAAGAAGCATGTTTTCAGTTGAACATTTAGTGCTGTCAAAGTTGAAACCACCTGGGATGCATTCACAATCCAAATCACAGAGGATAATTTTCTCAAACATCTCATCTGCTACAGACAATAGAAACCCTACAAGTAATCCATTCAGAGGTTTAAACGCTTTATACTATTTTAAACATCTTGTTTACAGTCCTGAGAAACAAGAGAAAAAAAATATTACAGTACACCTTTTAATTGTCCTCAAATTTATTTAATTTCATCAGGAGGTTCAATGGAGGGCTGAGTTTCCATATCTATTAGTGTGGTTTCTTATGACAACGCTCAATATTAATAGCTCTACTGTTTTTTGTTTTTTTAACAAAGAAAGAAAATATTACATCTAGAGCTTTCTGTCATCCTTTTCATTCTCAAGGAGGAATATGCTTTTTTCCGAAACATCTGTGGGTAAACAAGATATGAGACAAAAGAAAAAAATGTTAGGTTGGTGGAAGTCCGCACAGAGGTAGCTGTTCTTACAGTTGCATGAAATGTCTGGTTCTTTAAAGAGCTATTTGGAGAGCTAGATAGTCAGTCTCGGTGATTTTAATATCCATGTTAACGACCCCCCTTCCTACTCTGTAGCTGAATTCACTAATCTTCTTGACAGTCTCAACCTCACCCAACACGTCAATGTCCCAACACACTCCAAAGGCCACACTCTTGATTTGCTGATCACCAACTCCACCACCATCAGCAATCTCTCGGTGCATGATCTGGGCGTGTCCGACCATAAGGCCATCTCAATGGAGCTACCCACCCTGTCCCCCCTCAGTAAGCCCAGCAGACAAATCAGTTTCAGGAACCTTAAGAGCATCAACCCAGTCACCCTGACTACTGACCTCCGTCATCTCTCTGCTGCCAACCCACTTTCAGTCACTGAATCTGTGGATCTCTACAATTCATCACTCAGCACCCTTCTGGACCGTCATGCCCCACTCAAGTCCAGAACCGTTACCTTCACACGCTCAGCCCCCTGGTACTCCAGGGAGCTGCGTTTACAGAAGAGAACAGGACGTGTCCTTGAACGGCGTTTCAAGGATTCAGGACTTGCTGTTCACAAGCTAGCCTACCGGGAACATCAGAAGGCCTACAGCAAGTCCCTCAGTGACACACGGTCCCGGTTCTACTCCCACATAATCAACAATAGCCCTGGTAACTCCAAGCAACTTTTTTCAACCATAAATCATCTCCTTAAACCTCAGACCCCCCCTATACTCAGATAACACGCAGGAGCGGTGTAACAGCTTCATCTCCTTTTTTAAAATGAAAGTGGAAAACATCCGCTCCTGTCTCTCCAGCCCCCCCGTCCTCCTGCCCTCCAGCCCCCCCGCTGTATCTGCTGCCCCGCCCCCGCCCCCTCTTCTCCCTAGCCCCTCTCCCCCCTCAGTTACTTCCACTGACCCTCAATCTGGGACCACCCAGCTCCTCTGCTGTTTTACGGACATCACTCAGCATGAGATTGAGGACCTCCTAAGGAAGATGAAACCCTCCACCTGTGACCTGGACCCATTTCCCTCAGCTCTGATAAAAAGTCACTCCTCTGCAATAAGTCCCATGATCACCAAAATCATCAATCAGTCCCTCCGATCCGGCCATGTCCCCACGTCTCTGAAAACTGCTGTCATTAAGCCACTACTCAAAAAGCCCAGCCTTGACCCCGAAGTACCTGCCAACTACCGCCCCATCTCCAACCTCCCTTTCCTGTCAAAGGTGTTGGAAAAGGTAGTTTCTGCCCAACTCCACAACCACCTCATAACTAACAGTCTTTATGAGAAGTTCCAGTCTGGTTTTCGCTCTGGCCACAGTACAGAAACTGCCCTGTCAGGGTCACAAATGACCTACTGATGGCGGCTGATGCTGGCTCTCCATCACTTCTCATCCTTCTTGACCTCACCGCAGCCTTTGACACCGTGGACCACCACATCCTTCTACACCGCCTCCACTCCTCCATTGGACTCTCTGACACTACCCTGGCCTGGTTCACATCATATCTCACCGACAGAACAGAGTATGTATCCCTGGGTGGTGCTAAATCGGACACACACTCTGTCACCTGTGGTGTCCCTCAAGGATCAGTCCTTGGCCCCACCCTCTTCACGCTCTACATGCTCCCCCTTGGTCATGTCATCAGCCAGCATGGAATATCTTTCCATTGCTACGCTGATGACACCCAACTTTACATCAAAACCAACCCAAACCCCTCTGCAGCCCTTTCCACACTTTCCACCTGCCTGGAGGAGATAAAGGCGTGGATGACGGCTAACTTCCTGCAACTTAACAGTTCAAAAACGGAAGCCATTCTTGTTGGCACTCCACACCAGACCCGGTCATCCACCATCACCAGCATCACCTTCTCCGGCCATGACATCCACCTCTCATCCTCAGTCACAAACCTCGGTGTCAGAATGGACCCTCACCTGACTTTTGAGGCTCACATTAAACACCTTTGCAAAACCTCCTTCTTTCACCTCAGGAATATTGCAAAACTCCGCCCCATACTCACTCTCCGTGATGCCGAAAAACTTGTCCATGCCTTTGTCTCCTCCAGGCTGGACTACTGCAACGCACTCCTCATCGGGATCCCAGGCAAGAACATCAAGCAGTTGCAGTACATCCAGAACTGTGCTGCCAGGATCCTGATGGGGGTGCGGAAGTACCACCACATCACACCCATCCTCAAATCCCTTCACTGGCTTCCTGTCCAGTACAGGATTGAATTCAAAGTTTCCCTTCTGACCCACCAGTGCCTCCATGGCACTGCCCCCGGTTACCTCAAACAACTCATCACCCCCCTTTCCTCCTCACGCCATCTCCGCACTGGACAGGCCAACCTCCTCCAGCCTCCAAGGACAAGGCTTCGAACCATGGGCGACCGCGCCTTCTGTTCAGCTGCACCCAGCCTGTGGAATACTCTTCCTGTGCATCTAAGGGCACCACAGACTGTGGACTCTTTTAAAAAAGGCCTTAAGACTCATCTTTTTATAAAAGCCTATGGCTAAAACTGCTATTTTTAATGTCTAGTTTTAAAGTCTTTATGTTGTTTTATGTGCATTGTAGCACTTTGAGGTCATTGCTTTGATGTAAAGTGCGTTATAAATAAAATGTATTATTATTATTATTATTATTATGAATTACAGTAATCCAGGCTGGAAGACACAAATGCATGAACAGGTGTTTCAGCATCACTCTGAGACAGGATGTTCCTCATTTTGATGATATTAATTAAAGAATGTCCTGGGGCCTCATGTACAAAGACTTGAGTGGATGTCCTACTAAAACGTGGGGCACACTCAGATCCAGAAGCACATTTCCTTTGTACATATCAATCAACGTGGAATTGAGCAAATTATATTTAAATTGACCCTGCACCTGAGATCCCCCTCTCTTATGGAGCTCAGTATTATTCGTATATGCAAACACCGCAATCCACGCATGATAGAATTTGCGTGCGCAAAGTCCAAATTCATGACTTGTAAATTTAATTTGCAAGCGCAAAGTCAAGATTCTTGACTTGTAAATTGGTATTATAACTGTTCGCTTAGTAACTGTTTCACTGCCAACTTCATTCACTTTCAACTAATTAGGTTTTCTTTTATTATTATTATGAGAGAAATGTTTTTTCGATTTTTCCATGTTATTAACGTATTGAGAAATTGACAATAAAGAAATCTTGAATCTTGAATAAGCAAATGTTTATTTTTTTTTAGTCATGTCAACACAGTACACACACCTGCACATTTAACAAACACTTAACAAATTTAAAAACTGTACATTTATGATTCTACACATGTCCATAAACTGGATAAATTGGATTCTCCCCACTCTCAGCACGAGTTTAAGATATGGTGCTGTCCATGCTTTCTCTTCATCCTCTTCAGTCTACCACCATCTCTACCTGGAGAGAGATGTAACCATCTTTTGATGGTCCAGTCTATTTCCTGGCCTGTGGTCCCGGATGTTAGACGGTTACGCCTTACAGCAGCTGAAACATACACACAAAGCACAAATGATTGGAAATTAACATTTTTGTGTCATTAGGTAATATGGCTACTGTAATTCTATTAAAACTGATCCTGATAATAATATTCTGGTGTCAGACCTAAAGTGTTTCCCCTACATCTACTTCTTAGTTTCGTATATCATTTCGTCAAAATGAATAAGCAAGTTTAACAGCAAAACAGTGCAGTCCATCCTTTCCTGAGCCGCATTTTAGGCTAACGCTAATAGTTAGCTAACGCTAACCGTTAGCCACATAGCTAAACGTTAGCGCCCCTTGTTACCATTCAGGCTAGACCCTAGACAGAAATTGTCTTTGTATGCCAAATGCCAACGCACTGTCTCAAACACAAACGTTATCGTAAACATAAAACTGATGCATTTCACTCACCACGTCTTTGTTGTCTGTCTCACCGGAGTGCATGGGCAGCCATCAGTACTTCATAGAGTGGGGAACGAATGTACATCGGTAAAGCAGGATCAACACCGCCACCTACTGGAATATTTTTTTTTTGGGGGGGGGGGGGGGGGACTCTCGCATGGGTTGAGACCTTCGCGTACGGATCGGATTGGAAAAATGCGAAAGGAATGTCTCAAAATTATGTAAACGGAAGCAGGGATGAATGTGCGCATTGGATGATCTGCAAACGCAGATTCAACACTTCACACACGGAAAGTAAGAGTCGCAAATGAAATTTCAAAACAGATGCAAATGCGAGAAGTGATATATTTGTACAGATTGGTATGATTTAATTTGCAAGTTTCCAAACATTTGAATAAATCATTACACCTTTGTGCAAATACCAATTTACAAATCACGAATCTTGACTTTGCGCTTGCAAATTAAATTTACATGTCACGAATTTGGACTTTGCGCTTGCAAATTCTATCATACGCGTGGATTGCGGTGTTTGCTGATTGACATGCGGATAACTCCGTCCCACACGGCCGGCATGGCTCTGCTCAGGGTCGACCAGCATTGTCACGATTGGTCAGACTAATAGTTTTCACATTTATGACAGTTTCCCAGCATCACCTCTAAGTTCAATTCAGTTCAATTCAATTTTATTTATAAAGCGTCAATAATAATACAAATCGTCTCAAGACGCTTTACAAAACCCGGCCTGAAACCCCCAGCGCAAGCCTGAAGGCGACGGTGGCAAGGAAAAACTCCCATTTAACAGGAAGAAACCTTGAGCAGAACCCAGCTAAGCCATAACTAAGGGATGGTTCAGTCCAGCCCTAACTATAAGCTTGATCAAAAAGGAAAGTCTTAAGGCTGACCTTAAAAATAGAGAGGGTGTCTGCCTCCCGAACCCAAATTGGGAGCTGGTTCCACAGGAGAGGAGCCTGATAGCTGAAAGCTCTACCTCCCATTCTACTTTTTGAAATTGTAGGAACCACAACTAGGCCTGCACTTTCAGACCGAAGTGATCTGTTGGGATGATATGGTACAATGAGGTCTTTAAGATATGATGGACCAAGCCTTTAAGTGTCGCTAAAGGATTAACAGCTGTAGAAGAAACAAGTTTGCGGACATTTGCATTTACATCTGAACTTTTCCATGAGCGAGTACGTACGGAATGTTTTTGTGCGCATGCAACCTTCGTACATAAGATAAGATAAGATAAGATAAGATAAGAAAAACCTTTATTCGTCCCACAATGGGGAAATTGCAGTTTGCAACAGCATGCAGAAAAGATATAATAATAGATATATAATAATAGATATATTGCACATATTAGGAGTGCTCCTTGTGGAGCCTAACAGCAGCATGAAGGAAAGACCTTCTGTATCTTTCCTTCACACATCGAGGGTGAAGCAGTCTGTCACTGAAGCTGCTCCTCAGTCCTGTCAGGTCACCGTGCAGGGGGTGGGACTCATTGTCCAGCATGGAGGACAGTTTAGCCAGAACTCTCCTGTCACCCACCTCCCTCACTGAGTCCAAGGGGCAGCCCAGGACAGAGCTGGACTTCCTGATGACCTTATCCAGCTTCTTCCTCTCCCTCTCTGTGATGCCACTGCTCCAGCAGACCACTCCATACAAGATGGCTGATGCCACTACAGAGTCATAGAAGGTCTTCAGGAGTGCCCCTTTCACTCCAAAAGACCTCAGTCTCCTCAGAAGGTAGAGCCTGCTCTGTCCCTTCCTGTAGAGTGCATCAGTGTGGTGAGACCAGTCCAATTTGGTGTTGAGGTGAACACCCAGGTACTTATAAGAGTCCACTTGCTCAATGTCCATTCCCTGGATGTTTACTGGTGAGGGGAAGGCAGAACGGCGTCTACGGAAATCCACCACCATCTCCTTGGTTTTCCCCGCGTTGATCAGGAGGTGGTTTCGCTGACACCAGTCTACAAAGTTCCCCGTCAGTCCTCTGTACTCTGCGTCATCATCGTCCCTGATGAGGCCTACCATCGCAGAGTCATCAGAGAACTTCAGCAGTACACAGCTGTTGGTGTTGTGTCTGAAGTCTGCTGTGTAGAGGGTGAAAAGAAAGGAGGCCAGGACAGTCCCCTGAGGGGCACCCGTGCTGCTGGTGAGCAGGTCAGACGCACAGTTCCTGCTTCTTACAAACTGTGGTCGGTTTATGAGGTAGTCCAAGATCCATGTGGACAGCTGGTGGTCCACACCCATCCTCTCCAGTTTGTCCCTCAGAATCACCGGCTGGATGGTGTTGAATGCACTGGAGAAATCAAAAAAGGTGATTCTCACAGTGCTGCCGGGCTCTTCCAGGTGAGAGAGAGCTCGATGTAGCAGGAAGATAACAGCGTCCTCCACTCCAACATTAGGACGGTAGGCAAACTGTAGTGGGTCCATGGAGGGGCCCACCTTAGAGCGGAGATGTCCCAGTATCAGTCTCTCCAGTGTCTTCATCAGGTGGGATGTTAGAGCCACCGGTCTGCTGAGTTCTTTAGGGTGCGATGTTTTGGGCACCGGTACCACGCACGAGGTCTTCCAAATCTGTGGTACCACTCTCAGCTCAAGGCTCAGGTTGAAGACATGCTCCATAACTCCACACAGTTCATCTGCACAGGACTTAAGGAGCCTGGAGCTGATACCATCCGGTCCAGCTGCTTTCCTCACTTGTATCTTCCTGAGCTCTTTTCTCACCTGGTCTACTGTGAAGGACAAGGGTGGAGGATGAGTGACTCCATCTTGGTGAAACGATGTGAGTTCATGGTCTGGTGAGCCAAAGGTGTGAGAGGCTGAGTGAGGAGGGCATAAGCCAGGTGACAGCAAGTGAGGGACCAGCTGCATAGGAGGAGGAGTGGGTGTTTGATCAAACCTATTGAAATGTAGATTTAGGTCGTTAACCCACTGTCGATCCCCCTCAACCTGTGCATGGGGTGTTTTATAGCCCGAAATGGTTTCCAGGCTTCTCCACACACCTCTGATGTTCTGCTGCTGCAGCTGCTCCTCCATCTTCCTCCTGTAGCTGGCCTTTCCCTCCCTGATCTTCTTTCTCAGCTCCTTCTGCACAGTCCTCAGCTCCTCCTTATTCCCTGATCTGAAAGCTCTCTTCTTCTCCTTCAGCAGAGCTTTAATATCAGGGTTAATCCACGGCTTGTTGTTTGAGAAGCACCGTACCACCCTGGAGGGAACGGTGTTCTCAAAGCAGAAGTTTATGTATTCTGTTATGCAGTCTGTCATGGCACTGATGTCCTCCCCATGTTGATCACAGAGTTCTGTCCACACAGTGGTGTTGAAGCAGTCCCTGAGAGCTGCCTCACTCTCCGCAGTCCACCTCTTCACCATGCGTGGGACCACAGGCTGCCTGTGTACAGTAGGTTTATACACAGGCTGCAGGTGCACAATGTTGTGGTCTGCTCTTCCTAGGGGAGGGAGGGGGGATGCAGAATATGCCTCGTTGATGTTTGCATAAAACAAGTCCAGTGTCTTATTGTCTCTTGTGGGGCAGGTGACATACTGAGTGAATGTGGGCAGAACCGATGAGGGAGAAACATGATTGAAGTCCCCAGAGATGAGGAAGAGGGCCTGTGGGTGCTGTGTCTGCAGCTTGTTGGTAACTGAGAGCAGGGCATCAGAAGCTGTGTCTGTCTTAGCATATGGGGGGACGTACACTGCTATCACAATAGCATGTGAAAACTCCCGTGGCAGATAGTATGGCCTCATGCTAACTGCTAACAGTTCAATGTCCTTACTACACAGTTGTGCTTTAACCATGCAGTGTGTAGATTTACACCATCTCTCGTTCACAAACACAGCCAGGCCTCCTCCTTTCACCTTACCACTGTCAGCTGTTCTGTCTGCCCGCAGAAGATGAAAATTGTCCAGCATAACAGTGGCGTCCGGGATGCTCGGTGGAAGCCAGGTCTCCGTGAAAAGAAGGACGCTGCTCTCTCTGTACTCTCGTTGGTATCGTGATAGCGCGGCCAGTTCGAACATCTTATTTGGCAGCGATCTCACGTTGCCCATGGTAACGGAGGGGAGAACAGGTCTGAATCGTCTCTTCTTTTCTTGATGTAGTTTTCCTGCTCGGCATCCACGGCGGGTCTTACGAAGCATCTCCGTGGGGATCTCATGTCTGTCCCGAGGAAACACTACAGCGTTACGCAGGGCGATCAGCTGTTCCCTCCTGTAAACAATGCGCAGGTTATTCCATCAATGGATTTTTTCTTCCCTGATGGCACGGGCATATTCCAAGATGACAATGCCAGGATTCATTTGTCTCAAATTGGGAAAGAGTGGTTCAGGGACCATGAGACATCATTTTCACACATGGATTGGCCAGACCTTAACCCCACTGAGAATCTTTGATTCACAGAATGACACAGTGAATGCGTGCTGTAATCAAAACTAAAGCCAGTCAACAAAATATTAGAGCCTGTGATTTTTGGCCAGGCAGTGTATATCCCTATATACTTCAGAATTTGGGTTGTTGTTGTGAAGGGGTTTTTCTTCACCATGGAAAAGGATTCTGCGATCATCAACCACTGGTATCTTCCGTTGAGTTCCAGGGCTCATCAGTGTGCTTTTTGTTCTGAGAATGTACCAAACTGTTGATTTGGCTACTTTTAACATTTCCATTATCTCTCTGATGGATTTCTTTTTTCTTTTTTCTTAACCTAGGGATGCTCTGTTGTACTTTCATTAAGATCTCCCTTGACTGCATGTTTCGGATTCACCGTAGCAGCTTCCAAATGAAAATGCCACACCTGGAATCAATTCCAGACCTTTTACCTGCTTAACTGATGATGGATTGACAAGCTGTAATTCCTGAACCCATGTGAATACCATCAAATTACAACTAAGTCAGAATTGATTATATAACTGTATCGTGAATAAGTTTTGGTAAACAGACAAAATAACAAAACTTGTGTCAGTGTCCAAATGTATATGGACTTGTTGTGAATATTGTGAATCTTGTGTTTGTCCGCGTGTTTGTCCAAACACCAAGCATTTGTGTTATTTGCTGTCTTTGTAAAGATCGGATGTTAATTAAGATTAATTAATTACACAAAAATAACGGGTTAATCATTTTTTACGCATTTTAATCACACTTATTTTTGCACCGCGGAACGTTTCTCACTGGATGAGTTCGGCGGACCGATTATACTGGAGCACCAACTAGCGTTCATTACTTCAGACTACAAACCACAGTGAACATGAACGAAGAAGCTGATGAAACCGCTTTGGTTGGCCCCGTGGATGGGAAATTTCAGTCATTATTCAATGGTATACTAAAAATCCATATGAAAAAATAACTGTTCTCAGGTCAAATATTTATATGCGATTAAAATGTTTGATGTATTAGCATTTTTAAACTTGCTGGATTTTACAAGGCAAATAAATTAAGTTAAAACTTAGTTCCATGGCCCCATTTGTCTTTGTAAGGAGATGTTCTATTTTGTCTTTATTATTTTGTCAGAATGCACCAGAATGCTTAGTTTGTACGTGAAAATCACAAAAATCTACTGGGGGAGGATGCCCCCAGAGCCCCCTACAGGGGTTTGATTTACAAACTTTGCGCCCCCCCTAATACAAAATTCACCAGCCGCCACTGAATTCCAAGTGTATGAAAAGCTCTCTGGGTGCAGATCAGTTAGACCCACATCTCTTAAAGATTGCAGCCCCTGTCATTGCTGAACCTTTGACTCACATTTTTAATTTAACATTCTGCTCTGGTTCTATTCCAGAAGTCTGGAAATCAGCCCTAGTGACCCCTTTACATAAAGGAGGGGACCCAAGTGATTTGAATAACTATAGGCCAATCTCCAAGCTCCCATGTTTAGCTAAGATGTTAGAATCCTTTGTAAATGAACAGTTCCGTTCCTTTTTGTCATCATATTCTATATTAAATCCTTATCAGTCTGGGTTCAGAGCTGGCCACAGCACAATTACAGCAGCAACTGCTGTAGTAAATGATATAGCTACTGCTGTTGACAGTAAGAAACATTGTGCAGCTTTGTTTATTGATTTGTCAAAGGCTTTTGACACTGTTAATCACAGGTTACTTCTTGAAAAACTGTCCTCTTTGGGTCTAGATGAAGTTTCCTTTAAATGGTTTCAAGACTACCTCTCTAATAGAACTCAGTGGGTAGATGTGACAACCTCAGAGCCATTGAGACTAAATAATGGTGTTCCACAGGGCTCAATTTTGGGGCCACTGCTGTTTACGTTGTATATAAATGACATCTGTGCTTCAATAGAAAATTGTAAAGTACATTTATGTGCAGATGACACAATCCTTTATGCCTATGCACCATCTGTAGAGCAAGCAGTGTCATATCTTCAATGTGCATTTGACTGTGTGCAGAAATCCTTGAAAGATCTTAAACTGGTTCTGAATGAAGCTAAAACTAAGTGTATAATCTTTACTAGATCAAGAAAGTGTGACCTTGATGCCTATAATATCTGTTCCTTAAATGGGACACAAATTGAGCAAGTTTCTCAATACAAATATCTGGGTATTTGGCTAGATAACAGACTATCATTTAGAACACATGTGCTTGATCTCACAGAAAAGGTAAAAATTAAATTAGGTGCACTTTACAGGATTAGATCTTGCTTCTCTTTAGAAAACAGAATGACCATTATTCAAGCAACTATAATGTCAGTCCTAGACTATGGTGACATTGTGTATATGCATGCAGCTCCTTCCATTCTGAAATCACTGGATGCTGTTTACCACAGTTCACTACGTTTTATAACTGGAGATGGTTTTAGAACTCATCACTGTAATCTGTACCAAAATGTTGGATGGTCTTCCCTCCATGATAGAAGGGAAAGGCACTGCCTCCTTTTTGTTTATAAGGCATTAATAGGAAAGTTACCTTTTTACCTAACTTCTCTTCTTAACATAAAATCAATCTGCCACAATACACGTTCACAGGGATTTATATCTCTTCAAACTCCTCAAATTAAATCTGAATTTGGTAAATTAGCTTTTACATTTTTTGCATCTAATAAATGGAACAAATTGCAAGAATTATTAAAATTAGATAGGTTTGTGTCTCTAGACCAATTCAAGGGTATGATTGATGATATGGCTGTTGTACAATGTTCTTGTTTTGACTAATATTTAGACCTTTTATATTATTATTATTATTATTATTATTATTATTTATACATACATATTCTTATTTTCTTTCTGTTTATTATAATTATTATTATTTCATTTTTAATTATTTTATTACTTTATACTTTTACCATTATTATTATTATTATTATTATTATTTTGCCCTTTTTATCTTTTATTGTTCTTGTTTTGTTATTTTGATTATTGTTGTTGTATGTTTTTGTAACTCAGGGCATTGCTGTAAAAGAGCTTGATGCTCAGTCAATTTCTCCCTGAATAAAAAACGGTTGATGATGATGATGATTTCTCTAAGTGGATTGAGGTGTGTGCAGTAAGGGAAGCAACAGCGCAGGTGGCGGCAGGAAAGTTTGTCAGTGAAGTGTTTGCCAGGCATGGTGCCCCAACCTACCTGATCTCCGACAGAGGCTCACCCTTTGTCAGTGAGTTGTTTGAGCATGTTGTTTCCACCATGGGATCTGTTCACAGGCTCACCACTGCTTACCACCCTCAAACAAACGCGACGGAACGAGTGAACCGGACACTCAAAACTGCCATACGTGCCTATATTGGGGACAAGCACACAGCTTGGGATAAATACCTGTCACAAATCTGCTTTGCTCTGCGTACAGTCCCGCATGAAAGCACAGACCTCAGCCCCTCCATGATGCTGTATGGTCGGGAGCTGGACACCCCACTCGACCTCATAACACACCCTTCCAGTGACGGCGTGGATGAGCCTGGTGTGCCGTACCCGGAGACTCTCAGAGCTTCCCTACAGGAAGCTCACGACCATGCCAGAGCTGCCCTTGACCACAGTCACAACAGACAAAAACATTATTATGACTTGAGACGCCGTCAGGCCTCCTATGCTGTTGGTGACCTTGTTAGGGTTAAGACCCACCCTAGGTCGGACGCACAGTCCCACTTTACAGCTAAACTAGCACCCCTGTTCGCAGGCCCACTCCGTGTTAGTCAGAAGCTGGGAGATGTCAACTACAGACTGACTAAACTGGACACTGGTGGAGATGCTGGAGTCTTTCATGTAGTTAACTTGCAACCTTTCCACACTTGGGACTCTGTTTCCCCCAGCAGGCGCGCTGTGCCTGTGCCTGTGACTGTGGAGCAAACCGACACCTGGACTCTGGACGAAGGAGAGCCCCTCACCCAGACTGACAGCCAGACTGACCTCCCTGCTGAGGATGTGCGCTTTGACTTGCACGACTTGCAGGGCGACATTGACCCCGACCCATTGCTGGTCATGGACTGTGACTCTGAGGACTGCTCAGCTGTGAGTGTGTCTGACCCACACCCTGTTGACACCGGACGATATGACCTCAGGCCGAGACGTCACCCCAGGATCACGTGTGGTTGGTCGGCCAACAGGTGGACACACCCTTACCATACAGACAGACTTAACCTGTACTAGACAGTTGGTTCGTTATATGTCGCAATTTGAAATGCAGTGTTTACAGTTCTGCGTTATAGAAATGTTTTTTGTGTTTACATTGAGTATCCTGCCTCAGTGGTACAGGTTTCACCGCAGTTCGAATTTCATTGCAGGGTTTTACTGGGAGCTTCATCTCCTCATTTTTGTTGTGTGGTTCAGGTCCTTTCAGAGTGCAAGACAGCTAATGATTATAAAAAAGGGATTTTCTTTACTTCACTCATTCACATGATAGGTTTACTGGGTATCTCAGTTTCATTTTGTACTCTGTCCATTGATATGTACAGTATATCAGTATGCTGGTCATTATATCTTTCTCTGTGTGTAACAGCTAACTTTCCATCGAGTTTATGTATAACAACATGTTAAGTGTAGCTTGGCTGCTACTTCTGCTGTGTACGGCTGAGGACAGCCTTGTTATTACCAGGGGGGAATATGTGACAGTCAGAGTATCATATGGAAAACTACCAGTTTACGCCACACGGTGGCGCCTCCTTTGTTTTTCACTGCTTAGGTCAGCAGGTGTTACTCTTGGGTCCGTGTACGTCGCCGTCATTCGATTTCCGTTCTCAGATGGGAAATCCAAAATCGGACAACGAGTCGTTTTCCGTTTTTCGTTTTGAAATCGGAAAACGAACAACGAGAAATGACCCTGGTTTCGTTTTCCGATTTTGGATTTCAAAACGAAAATCGGAAAACGACTCGTTTTCTGATTTTATTTGATGTGCTTATGATTGAAAGTAGGGAATAGGATCAGCTGGGCCGTATTTTCATAACCGATTTTGAATTAATATCTTTATATTTAACCCGGAAGATGTTGTATATTACCGCGAAAATATTAACCGCGAAACGTTTGATAACGTTAACATTAACCTAATAAAAAATTTAAAAAAAGGAGAGGAAAATGGATTCCGAATCGTTTATTTTATTCCGTGGGAGCAAACGAGTTGCCATTAGGGAGGAGGACATGACGGTGGATAAAATCGGTCGCATTTTCCAGGTGCTGTGAATGAAATTAAATGTATGATATTTGTACAATATTTAAATTAATGCTCAATGTTATAACAGGCCGCTCGCTAATGCTAACGGTTACATTAAACTAGCTTGAGATGTTCAAGCTAACCCTTTAGTTTACCTCAGCTCATGTTGTTGGCAGCGGTCATTTTATTTCGAATGAAATCCTGGAATGAATCAAGAGCCATATCCTACAACTATCAACTTCAACCGCAACTACAACCGCAAAAGACTGCAACGTCTTCCGGTTGAAAAGAGAGATATTAATTCAAAATCAGTTATGAAAATACGGCCCAGCTGATCCTATTCCCTATTTCCAATCATAAGCACATCAAAGAAAATCAGAAAACGAGTCGTTTTCCGATTTTCGTTTTGAAATCCAAAATCGGAAAACGAAACCAGAGTCATTTCTCGTTGTTCGTTTTCCGATTTCAAAACGAAAAACGGAAAACGACTCGTTGTCCGATTTTGGATTTCCCATCTGAGAACGGAAATCGAATGACGGCGACGTACACGGACCCTCTTGCCTCCGGCACTCTCTTTTTTCAACTTCCTCTTTTCCATCTCCGTGATGTGGACGCTGGCGAAGGCTACAAGCCATAAATGTTTATTATTTGCTCTTATAGCGTTTTTTGTAATGTGCCGTGAGACCTGGCCTTGTATGGTTCCGTTAATAAATTGAATGTGTGGAAATCCCTCCACCTAGTCTCCTGTCTTGTTGCCCCCGTTGATGCCTACTGCTGACAAACGTGGCTAAGCCAACTCCAACTCCACGTTACAAGACGTACTAGCCTGGTTCTGGTCCCCAAGAACAGCAGGGTTTTTGTGTGTATTAAATGACTCGATCAACAAGTCCTCCAACTTATACGACCACAGTGGTCGTTTGTACATGCTCTTTCTTGCACTAGCGCTCCTACCGGTAACAGGAGAGTATTGCGGATTGCGGGGATTAATCAGCGACATCGATATGTCATATAGTTGGACGAATTAAGGTAAGTACGGCAAATGTGTTTAATTGACATTTGAGAACAATATAACATGTTGTCAGGTCGTTTTAATGTTAATTCGCCTTCTAGTGTACTATCTAGAATTACAACGGGGGGTAATTAACGTTATAAGAGCAAACGTTAAAACAACTAGCCAAAAGTTATTTTTTTGAAAAGTAAGCTAGCTAGCTATCATTATAACAGCTACGTAAATTTATGACTTTTAGAAGACGTCAGGACATGCACAGGTGAATATCATGTTTGTAACCATGTTGCCAAAGCTAAATAAAGTTGTTTAAAAAGTGAAAACCTGGAATGGAAAAGGACAGACAGATAAGACAGGTGTCCATTGGTGTCTGTAAGCCGATTTTCAAATGTTATTATCATACTTTACATACTTAATTTACCAATCACAGTATCTATTGTTCTGAAGAGAAAGCGTTTGTTGAAGTAGTTAAGTAATATATTAATTTATAACTGCCCTATGCCTGAAATCAGGCATGGTCCCTGAGAACCTGAGGCCCTCTTGACAATAATCTTAAAGCAATTTAACAGTAATACTTAATGCTGTCTATCTATCTGTCTTGCAGTGGGACAAAGTGGAAAAACTCCTGGGAGCCAAAAGACAACATTCAATGCTAACATCCTGAAATAGCCAATAAATTGTTTGACACTGTTACTGTGTCATATTGATTTTGTTATTGTTGCTGTGTTGTATGCCAGTTATGGAGACTGACAGTTATTATATATTCTTTGATATAACTGCTTTATGATCTGTTTTGCTTGATCTTTGAAGAGACAGGCTACATGAATTAATTCATTCATTCATCTTCTATACCTGCTTGTTCCTGTTAAGGGTCTGCTGGAGCCTATCCCAGCTGTCATCCTGCGAGAGGCGGGGTACACCCTGGACAGGTCACCAGTCTATCGCAGGGCTAACATAGAGAGACAGACAACCATTCACACTCACATGCACACCTATGGCCAATTAGAATTACCAATGAACCTAACCAGCATGTCTCTGGACGGCGGGAGGAAGCGGGAGTACCCGGAGAGAACCCACGCAGACACAGAGAGAACACGCAAACTCCACACAGAAAGGCCCAGTCGGCCCATGGATTAGAACCGGTGACCTTCTCGCTGTGAGGCATCAGTGCTAACCACCCTGGCTACATGAATAATAAATGTTAATGTCTGGTAATGTTTTAAAATAAAATACCTGCCACCTGTCTCTGTCTGTGTTCATTTCTATTCAATTGAGTTTCATGATTGTTTACAGTTTATAAATTAGCAGCCTGAATAGGCTTGTTTTCACTAAAAAAGGGTGAGGGGTTAACAGACAACTTCATCCAATCACACCCATTACAGTAGCTTAGCCAGCATAAAAGACAAGCCCATGTCATTGAGAAGTCCATTCTTACCCATCAGCTGAATTTTTGTGCTTATATTGCTTGTTAATCACTCAGAATTGATTTAGTTTTGATTAACATTTATTGTTAAAGGCATAAGCCGTGAATCTGTAGTTCCACTATAGGGGAGGATAGAAGTTACAATATTCTGAAATCAAGGAATGCCCCCTGTCACATATCCTCATTAGTGTTTTGTTGAGATGCTGTTTTTTCATTGAAACACACAGATGTCAGAAATGACCTATTGGACATCATAACAACGGTATGTGTAACTGATTTACTCAAAGTCCCTTGACAAATAGCTGTTGTGATGTTAGTTTACGCACCGGTTCAAGATGTCTGGTGGAATTAATTGGCAAAAACAAATGATCAGATACAATATAAATTACTAATTCAGTTGTAAATCTGTCAGATATGATTACCTTACATGATTTTTTCTCATTGTTTAAAAAAATACTTATATCATGGGCCTCAAAAGGCTCTCTGAATCTAAGCCTGTGCACAGCTGTGTTCATGAAATGTGAAAATCCATACTTTGTTGTAGGACTATAATAAAGATATCATTGGAAAGGTCTCAACATGGGGAATAACATATGTCAGTTAGGGGATTGTAAATGGCTCCTTCTTTGAACTATTGACCTTTGAACCCTGACTTCTGAGAAGTTCTGAAGGGCTGTAATTCTGCATCAAAAGGGGCTATAGACATGGGACAAAGTGCTGTAGAAAGCTTATGAACTCGTTATGAACCTTTTGTGCCTGTGTGACTATACCTAGTGGATATAGACAGCAAGTGGGAGCGCTGTCCAAAATGGTATCTTTTCACCCACTTGACAATTATATGCTTAAATTCTGGTCACAGAAATGTGTTTCCCACACCCTTAAACCCCCGGCTATGTATTCATTTTATTATTTATATCCTCCTATTCAAGGAAATCACTAATCGTTGTAGAAACTACAAATCCCTTGAGCTGCGACATGAAGCTTGATACCAAGTCACGTGATATTTGTAGTTTTTTCAGTTTTCAAACATATATGTTAAAATAGGCTTGTGAAAAGATATATATATTAAAAAGATATATTACATCGAATATCTAGTGTTGCCGAACTAGCGGTGACATTGCTTTAAGTCGATATATTTTAAGAAAAAGTAAAGAGAGTTTATTTAGGATGTGTTTAGAACCGCGCAATATAGATTTACGCCAAACAGCAATGCAGTTTGGTTCTCCCGCTTCAGTAGCCTTACAGTAGGCAGGGTTTGGATTGGTTTATCTGCTGAACACATGAAATATTTACTGCAGCCGAACTTGTAACGGCAGTGATTATAGTTGTTTTAAGTTAAGAAATGACACACAACACTGCATTTTAGTCGTTTATTTGAAAATATTATGAAGCTTTGCTGTAGCTTGGTTGAGCGGCAGAAACCGAATGCAGCCAATCCACAGCGGACAGCTATAGACAGGAATCGAATGAGTCCAACTACGTCACTACGCTTTCTGCCGACCTCATAGGATTCTTTTAATAATACAGTTCAAAATGCACGTGTGGACCAGGTTTAACAAATGCATTGAGTAACACAGCATTACTAGCATTCACTTTGAGGATGTGGGTAGTATTTTCACACTAATCGGCTCGTTTTCTACCCCGGGATGACGACGGAGGTTGACCGGCCGATCACCTCAGGAGGCCGGCTGCTGCGTCTGAGATGACCCGGTGCTCCTGGTTCCACAGGTGGCGCTTCACTTCTCCGAAAACATCGAACTTCCAACCAGGCGTTATTCGAATAAATTGATCACATATTGGGGATCTACACCGTTACTTTCTAGCAAGAAAAAATATTAAAACTTTCATTCATTCATTCATTCAATCTTTATTTATTTATTCTCGGAGGTTCATTGAGGGTAGTCCTCATTTTCAGTGAAGCCGAGATTACACAGTAACAATGGGATAACAATAGATATAGTATAATAATTGTGAAAATAAAACAAATAATAAGATAACCTACATAACATTATAAAGGAGGAAGGAAGGGAAAAATAAAGATACAGAAAATATTAATAATAAAATAATAAAATAATAATAATGAAATAACATTTACATAAAACAGGTACAATTTGACATAGGAAGGTTTGTGATTACAGATCTGAATTGATTATAGGAAAGTAGAGAGTTCATTTTTATGTTACATTGGAGATTATTCCAGGAAGTAGGGGCACCATAACAAAAGGCCGACTTTCCCAACTCAGTGTGGATACGAGGAACCTTGAGCATCAAACAGTCATTTGATCTGGTCAGATAGGGACCAGAATTCCAAACAAGCATGTTTGAAATATAACCTGGTAATTTTCCAATAATACCTTTGTAAATAAACAGGTACCAATGATTAAGTCTCCTCTCAGACAAAGATGACCAACCCACTTTACCACAGAGGACACAATGATGAGTGCTATAGCCATCACCAGTAATGAATCTCAGAGTAGAGTGGTAGACTGAGTCCAGGGCTTTAAGTGAGCAAGCAGTAGCATTTCTATAAATCACATCACCATAGTCTAGAACTGACATAAAAACTGCTTCAACAACTTGTTTTCTACATTCCATAGGGAGGTTGGCTTTGTTTCTGTAGAAGAAACCAATTTTTTGTCTCAGTTTTTTTACTAGGATGGCTATATGGTAATTAAATGTGAGTTTGTCATCCAGCCATATACCAAGATATTTGTACTCAGAAACTCTATCAGTGCTGGAACCAGTTACGTACAGTGGTTATTTGCACATCATTAACCTCAATATTCCTTGCTCTAGTAAATAGCATATATTTAGTTTTCTTTTCATTTAGTACTAATTTAAGATCAATGAGAGCTTCTTGAAGAACATTAAATGAAACCTGAAGATTATCCATGGCAAGTTGAACAGTCAGCAATACAATACAAAATAGTGTCATCAGCATAAAGGTGGACTTAAAAACCATTTAAGGTAGAGACAATATCATTAATATAGATGGTGAAGAGAACTGGGCCCAAAATGGACCCTTGTGGAACACCCTTTGTGACTGGCAAAAACTCTGACTTGACATTTCCTGACTTCACACACTGAAACCTCTGAGACAAATAATTCCAAAACCATTCACATGCCTTATCATCCAAACCAATATTATGTAATCTTTGTAAGAGTAAGGGATGATCAACTGTATCAAATGCTTTTGACAAATCAACAAAAAGGGCAGCACAGTGCTTCTTAACGTCTAAGGCAGATATTATATTATTAGTAACTAATGTGGTAGCTGTGATAGTGCTGTGGTTTGTTCTAAACCCAGATTGTTGTGGATTTCAAATTTGATGACATGAAAGAAATGACTTGAGTTGGTTATTAACCAGTGATTCAAAAATCTTTGATAAACAGGGTAATTTGGAGATTGGACGGTAATTATTTAAATCATCTCTATCACCCCCTTTGCACAAAGGTGTCACATGGACTAGTTTCCATGCACTAGGAAATATGCCCATCAAAATGGAAAGATTAAATATATGCACTATATGCTTTGTGATAATAGGAGCAGACAATTTAAGGAAAAAAGGATCTAAATTATCTTCTCCAGTAGCACTCCTAGTGTCAATAGCTTGTAATGCCTCAAACACTTCATTTTGAGAGAAAGGTTGAAAAGTAAACTTAGAAGCATGGTTTGTATAATGCACACAATTGTCAACTATCTGAGGAGTCCCTTTAAACTCTTTATCAAATAAATGCCCAGCTTCAACAAAATGTCTATTGAAAGCAAGGGTAATCTCATTGTGTTCAGATATGAAACAGTCATCATATTTGATATGGGTGGGCAGAGAATTAGTGGTTGTGTTTTTGTTTGAGTTTACTGCTTTCCAAAATTGTGCAGGATTTGAGCTGGAGTTTGCTATCAAGTCTAAGTAATAATTAGATTTAGCTTTCCGCACAGATGATGTGCATTTATTTCTAATTTGTTTAAAAGCTAACCAATGTGATGGGTTTCCAGTCTTCCTAGCTAGTGACCAAGCTCTGTTTCTTTCTTTAAATAAAGCTGATAAATCAGGTGAAAACCAAGGAGTTACTCTATCTTTTACTCTAAATTTTTTGAAAGGTGCATGCTTATCAATGACTGAAAGGAAGGTTTTTGTAAAGAAATCCAGTGCCATTTCAACATCTGTGATTTCAAAAGTATAATGTAAGATGCCCTGATGCCCTAACTTGCTACCAGCAGGTAGTACATAAACTATCTCAAACTTTTGTTGAGCTCTCCTTGGAGCTCAACATCGCAAAAACAAAAGAACTATGCTGTGGGGGAAGAGACAAGGCATCACCTCTGTTTCAGCCAATTAGCATCCAGGATCAGCCAGTGGAACAAGTGCAAGTATTCAGGTACCTGGGCACAGAAATAGACACTTCCCTGTCCTTTTCACAACACACAGACACAACATACAAAAAAGGACAACAACGTCTCCACCTGCTCAGGAAACTCAGAACTTTTCAGGTCAGCAAGGAGGTGTTAAACTTGGTTTACCGCTCCCTCATCGAATCAGTTCTCACTTTCAATATCTCTTCCTGGTACAACCAACTCACCATCAAACACAAAACAAGACTGTCACGCATAGTGAATCATGCTGCCAAAATAACTGGCTCCCCCCATCTCCCCCTATCTGAGCTGTACAGCCGCTCTGTGATCAGGAAAGCCAACCTGATCACAGAGGATCCCTCCCACCCCCTCCATCACTCCTTCCAGCTACTACCATCAGGCAGGCGTTTTAATGTACCACTGGCCCGTAAAAACATCTACAAGAAATCCTTCATCCCCTCTGCAATAGCCATACTGAACAGCACAACATGAACACCACAGTCAGCTGGATACCTCAACACCCCATGTCCTGTTTGTATATGTCTGTATGAATGTTTTTCTTGTGACTGGAGCCTTGTCAAAGACAATTTTCTGTAACCTTGTGTAACAGACAATAAAGTATTATCTTATCTTATCTTATCTTATCTTATGCTATGAAAGAGATCAGATAAAAAGTCTTGGTCATTAAAATGTTTTAGGTTTCTCTTTGTAACTGTGTGAGATTTGTTCTTGTTCATCTTGGTATTTCGTATGCATGCAACAGGGCAATGATCACTAATACCTAGCTCAAAGACACCACAGGCTGTAATTTTGTCAGACCTATTGGAAAAGATGAGATCAATTAGGGTAGACCGAGAATGATCTTTTAAATTTGGCCTTGTGGGTTCTGTTATTAGCTGAGATAAATTTAGACCACTACTAACTTCCTTGAGATAATTGGATGAATTATTCAGCCAGTTTACATTCAAATCACCCAAAACAATCAACTCAGCATTGGAGTACTTAGAAAGTAATTCTGCTAGAGCGTCTATGGAACTTAAATCAGCAGAAGGGGGTCTATAGATCCCAACCACAACAACAGAGATAGGTCCCAAATAAATCTTAAGTGCAAGAAATTCAAAATTATTTTGGATGGTGATGGCATTTAAAATTGTTACAGATAAATTAGACTTCACATAAATTACTACCCCTCCTCCTCTTCCAATTCTATCCACTCTATACAAGTTATAACCATGCAAAGCTGTATCATGGTCATTGACACTGCTTTTAAGCCAAGTTTCACTCAGAACAAGTATATCAGGAGCTGTCTGTAACACTAACACATTAATATAGTCTAATTTCTGAAGTAAGCTTCTGATGTTCAAGTGGATTAACCCAAGACCGTTTCTGTTCTTAAAGATAAATGGTGGCATCAGAAGTGGAGGAAAACTGTAAGGGGGTGGTAACTAAATTCGATGCAGAAGTAATAGGCCTACGGTCAAATGGCATGTCTGAGTCACGTGATCCGTTGTCCGGAGTAGTCATTGGGATGCGGCCTTGGTGCTCGTCTGTTCTGGTGGATGGCACCAGAGAGTCCGGCACATTATCAGGGACACTGCAGCACGGTGGTGTCAGCAAACGCCGTGTGCAGGCGCTGTGCAGAGACGATCCAGGAGGTCGCTGTACATTCTCCACTGTAGGGAGCGGTATGTTTGCGGGAGCGGACTGCTCTGGAAAACCGCGTTGATTTGGCAAGAGATCCCGTGGAGATGATGGAGGGATGCTTTCCTCTGTCGCTCGGATGAGAGAGCGACGTGCGCCTCTGTGCACGTAGCGTTTCCGCCGGAGGATCCCCGCTGCTCGGCAAAGGTGGAGCACCTCGAGGTTGATGGTGTCGGTGGAGGAGAACTGTCGAAGTTCAAGGGGTGTGTATTGAAAGCCCCCCATAGCCGAAACACAAACTCCGACATGGATTGATGCATTAGCCAGTCCAAAGTGGAGAAGAAATGTTATCGGTGCATAATTTGCAGTCACATAGCGAGCACGAAGCCTCAATCTCCGGCTGGTCAGTCAACCGACTATGTGAGAGACCGAGCTGGCCAAAGCAGGAGAATGCTCAGGTGGTTTAAAGAAAAGAAGGTTTTATTTAACAAAAAGGCAAAAAAAGTAATTTACAAAAAACTTGTTAAACTTTTGGGCCCATAAAAGAGGTTAAATTAACAGGAATCAGTGTGTAACTGAAACAACTAAGAACAAACTCAACAAACAGACCTGCCAAAATTAACACAATGGGGCACATACACTATATTACCAAAAGTATTCGCTCACCTGCCTTTACTCATTCTATGAACTGAAGTGCCATCCCATTCCTAACTCATAGAATTCAATATGATGTCGGTCCACCTTTTGCAGCTATTACAGCTTCAACTCTTCTGGGAAGACTGTCCACAAGGTTGAGGAGAGTGTTTATAGGAATTTTTGACCATTCTTCCAAAAGCGCATTGGTGAGGTCACACACTGATGTTGGTCGAGAAGGCCTGGCTCTCAGTCTCCGCTCTAATTCATCCCAAAGGTGTTCTATCGGGTTCAGGTCAGGACTCTGTGCAGGCCAGTCAAGTTCATCCACACCAGACTCTGTCATCCACGTCTTTATGGACCTTGCTTTGTGCACTGGTGCACAGTCATGTTGGAAGAGGAAGGGGCCCGCTCCAAACTGTTCCCACAAGGTTGGGAGCATGGAATTGTCCAAAATGTTTTGGTATCCTGAAGCATTCAATGTTCCTTTCACTGGAACTAAGGGGCCAAGCCCAGCTCCTGAAAAACAACCCCATACCATAATTCCTCCTCCACCAAATTTCACAGTTGGCACAATGCAATCTGAAATGTACCGTTCTCCTGGCAACCTCCAAACCCAGACTCATCCATCAGATTGCCAGATGGAAAAGCGTGATTCATCACTCCAGAGAACGCGTCTCCACTGCTCTAGAGGCCAGTGGCGGCGTGCTTTACACCATTGCATCCGACGCCTTGCATTGCACTTGGTGATGTGTGGCTTGGCTGCAGCTGCTCGGCCATGGAAACCCATTCCATGAAGCTCTCTGCGTACTGTACTTGGGCTAATCTGAAGGTCACATGAAGTTTGTAGCTCTGTAGCAATTGACTGTGCAGAAAGTCGGCGACCTCTTTGCACTATGCGCTTCAGCATCCGCTGACCCCTCTCCGTCACTTTACGTGGCCTACCACTTCGTGGCTGAGTTGCTGTTTTTCCCAAACGCTTCCATTTTGTTATAATAGAGCTGACAGTTGACTGTGGAATATTTAGGAGCGAGGAAATTTCACGACTGGATTTGTTGCACAAGTGGCATCCTATCTGTCATAGGATTATGCCCTGCTCCTGCACCTGTACCGGCCTCGAGGGTCGGCTCATGCCCCGCTCCTAGACGCTGGAATTCACTGAGCTCCTGAGAGCGGCCCATTCTTTCACAAATGTCTTGTTTCACAGTCTGCATGCCTGAGTGCTTGAATTTATACACCTGGGGCCAGGCCAAGTGATTAGAACACCTGATTCTGATCATTTGAATGGGTGAGCGAATACTTTTGGTAATATAGTGTATATAGTGGCTGATCAGACCACGTTGACACACTAGGGGGAACTGAAAAACACTACACTAACCTCACTAAGCCATATTACAACAATTAACAACGTAACAAAAAAACACAGAGAATTCTCTAAACAAAGGCCTTAATAAAGAAATACAAAAATTCTAAATACCCTAAGAAACAAAAATAATCAAACTAATCAAAATCCTCCTCCCTGGAGGTATTGGGGAGATGGTGCAGCCCAATCGGCCCAGGAGACCATTTAGCAGGCCCGACCCTTTTCCTCAGCCTTTGCTCCCGGCCTCCTGCAGCAGTACCACGAGGGGACCCCACCAGCACTGGTAACTCAAAAAAAAATAACAATTACCATTAGAACTAATGACTCTGCAAAATATAAATGTGATAAGTAAAACAAACATGTGTACTGTCTTTTATCTGTAAATTATCTGCAAAATAAACCAGCTAAAGCAAACTAACACAAATGTACTACTAACTAAAAAGGTGTCAGTGCTAGGGGGTTACCGACTTTTCAATCCTGTGTGGCTGTGGATGCAGCCATCACAGACTATTACCCAGCAGCTGGACAGTCAACCGACTATATGAACGCAGCGTCACGATGGAAAAGGAGAGAGACACTAACAAGCTCGAGTCCAACACAGCTTACACCACACAAGCAGACAGCAAGTCCAATAGCAGTGAAATAGGCCTCGCTGATGGCAATCAGCAGAAAAAACAGTTGATCACCAAAACAGTGCAGGTAGAACGCGGACTAGAGACAGACTTCATAAAACGCAATAAAAGTGTGGAAAAACAAAATAAATAATTAAAATAAAAAAGGCTATCAATAACTGTACAGCTAAAGTAACGAATATACAAGAATTGAAGAAAAATAATCGGGAATAAAATAGTAAAATATAAAAAATCCAAACAAAAACAGGTCCGACGGAGCGGCTTGAGCAGCCAGCGTCCCCGTTGCCAAGCGAATAATAAAGTGACGTATTAACAGCTATAGAGCGGGAATTAAAACGGCTTTTAGCCTGCTTATTACGATGCCGCTAGAGGGCACTAGCGCGGCTAGTCACCCCCAAACGTAACACTGGGTCGTAATTTGGGTGTATGAAAAATGACAACTGTGGTCGTTCTGTAGAGGAGGACAGTCTGGACTCGATAGGTGGAGGCCGGTGTTGTGGCTGGGTAGGTGGAGATGACTCGATAGGTGGAGGCCGGTGTTATGGCTGGGTAGGTGGAGATGACTAGATCGGTGGAGGCCAGTGGTAGATTACTTGGTAGGTGGAGGCTGGTACACAGGCCAGGCAGTTGGAAGCTGGATAACATTGTGGTCCACACTATTTGGGTGATGCTGTGCAGAGGTGGACTGGAATGTTTGAGGCAGGGATGAAAGGTTGTAGAATCTCTGAGCAGCTGCATCTCTTTTTTTCATGTCCTTTGTGCCTGTCACGTTTTGTCATGTTTTCTATTCGATTTCCTATTTTATTTTGTTAGTTCTGGTTTTCCATGTTGTCCCATGTCATGTTGTCCAGTCATGGTTTAGTTTTCAGTCTTGTCTTTCGTCATGTCTTTTCATTGTCACGGTTTAAGTTTCTTGGGTTTCTGTTTATTGCATTTTATTTTTTCATAGTCATGGTTTAGGTTTTCTGTTTCCTGCTTTATTTTGTTAAGTTCTTGTTGTCCGTCATGTTGTCCAGTTTTCAGTCATGTCTTTTCATAGTCACGGTTTAAGTTGGGTTTCTGTTTATTGTATTTTGCCTTTTCATAGTCATGTTTAGTGTTTAGGTTTTCTGCTTTTTTATAGTTATAGTGTTTAAGTTTTCTGTTTTATTTTGTTAAATTCTGGACTTCCTGTTTTTGTTAATCCATGTCTCCATGTTTTCATTTGATTAGATCATTGGTTTCAGCTTGCATTAATTCTTGATTTGCTTCACCTGTGTCTTGTCACCCCTGCTCCTCGTGTGTATATATAGCCCTGCCTTCCCCTTCGTCCCTGTCGCGTCATACTACTTGTTACTGTTTGTTACTACTTGTTAGCCACGTTTCATGTCAAAGTTTGTTCATGTTCCATGTCAAGTGTTCTATGCCAAGTCATAGTTTTGTTTGTGTTTTTTGAGTTTTGCTTTTGGAATTCCTGCCCTGTCAGCAGCGCCTTTGGTTTTTTGTAAGTTTGTTTCTTTTTTTTAATTAAATCCCTTTTTGCCTACTCCTGCCTTCAAAGTCCTGCATCTGGGTCCGCACTCCATTCCCTGCAACCCCCTTTGTGACAGAATGACGCGACCAGCAAAGGACCCAGCAGACTTTATTTTTGATGAGGAGGAGGACAAAAGGCGAGTTATTGCCTATTATCAGGACCAAATGCTGGAATGTAAGCCATGGCTCATGCCAGAGTTTTTGTTTCCGTATGTGGACACTCATTTGGCCATGGGGGCTCCGAAAAGGAAACATGGTCCACGTGGACGCCATGGAGGGGGGTCTGCTGGCCGGCGGCCTCTGGAATCCCGTCCTGTCGGCCACATGGTGGTTGCTCCCCAGCCAGCTAGCTCCCAGCGAGCAGCTTCTGCCTCCGTTCCTGCTCCAGCTCCCATACCGGCCTCGAGGGTTGGCCCATGCCCTGCTCCTGCACCTGTACCGGCCTCGAGGGTCGGCTCATGCCCCGCTCCTGCTCCTGTACCGGCCTCGAGGGTCGGCCCATGCCCCGCTCCTGCTCCTGTACCGGCCTCGAGGGTCGGCCCATGCCCCGCTCCTGCTCCTGTACCGGCCTCGAGGGTCGGTTCAGCTCCGGCTCCTCTCCCGGCTCCGAGGGTCGCATCAGCTCCGGCTCCTCTCCCGGCTCCGAGGGTCGCATCAGCTCCGGCTCCTCTCCCGGCTCCGAGGGTCGCTCCGGCTCCGAGGATCCGCTCATGTCCTGCTCCAGCGCTGCTTCCTGTCCCTGTACCGGCTCCAAGGATCCGCTCATGTCCTGCTCCAGCGCTGCTTCCTGTCCCTGTACCGGCTCCGAGGGTCGGCTCATGTCCTGCTCCAGCGCTGCTTCCTGTCCCTGTACCGGCTCCAAGGGTCGGCTCATGTCCTGCTCCAGCGCCGCTTCCTGTCCCTGTACCAGCTCCGAGGGTCAGCTCATGTCCTGCTCCAGCGCCGCTTCCTGTCCCTGTTCCGGCTCCGAGGGTCGGCTCATGTCCTGCTCCAGCGCCGCTTCCTGTCCCTGTTCCGGCGCCGAGGATCCGCTCATGTCCTGCCCCAGCGCCGCTTCCTGTCCCTGTTCCGGCTCCGAGGATCCGCTCATGTCCTGCCCCAGCGCCGCTTCCTGTCCCTGTTCCGGCTCCGAGGATCCGCTCATGTCCTGCTCCAGCGCCGCTCCCTGTCCCTGTACCGGCTCCGAGGATCCGCTCATGCCCTGCTCCAGCGCCGCTCCCTGTCCCTGTACCGGCTCCGAGGACCCGCTCATGCCCTGCTCCAGCGCCGCTCCCTGTCCCTGTACCGGCTCCCAGGATCCGCTCATGTCCTGCTCCAGCGCTGCTTCCTGTCCCTGTTCCGGCCCCGAGGGTCGGCTCATGTCCTGCTCCAGCGCTGCTTCCTGTCCCTGTACCGGCTCCGAGGATCCGCTCGCTTCTGGTTCCCATTCCGGCTCCCGTCCCGGCTCCGATGGTCGCCTCTTCTCCTGTTCCCGAGGTGGCTCGGACACCGGCTTCTGCTCCTGTTCCCGAGGTGGCTCGGACCCCGGCTTCTGCCCCTGTTCCCGAGGTGGCTCGGACCCCGGCTTCTGCCCCTGTTCCCGAGGTGGCTCAGACCCCGGCTTCTGCCCCTGTTCCCGGGGTGGATAATGAACCGGCTTCTGCCCCTGTTCCCGAGGTAGATACTGAACCGGCTTCTGCCCCTGTTCCCGAGGTGGCTCGGACCCCGGCTTCTGCTCCTGCCCTTGTTCCCGAGGTGGCTCTGGCCTCTGCTCCTGTCCCCGCTCCTGCTCATGAGTGGTTTGTCCAGTCGGACCAGCCACCCGACTGCCCTCCAGAACTCTCTGCCACGTCTGCCCGGCCTCCCGGTCACCCCCCTGAACTCTCTGCCACGTCCGCCCGGCCACCCGGTCAGCCCCCTGAACTCTCTGCCACGTCTGCCCGGCCTCCCGGTCGGCCCCCTGAACTCTCTGCCACGTCTGCTCGACCTCCCGGTCGGCCCCCTGAACTCTCTGCCACGTCTGCTCGACCTCCCGGTCGGCCCCCAGAACTCTCTGCCACGTCTGCTCGACCTCCCGGTCGGCCCCCAGAACTCTCTGCCACGTCTGCTCGGCCTCCCGGCCGACCCCCAGAACTGTCATGTCTGCGCAGGCTCCCTCCTGCCGTGCCCCCTCCGCCCACCCTGTTGGGTCTTGTCATTAGTTTGTGATTTTGTTTTTGTTAGGGACGTCTGGGATCCGTCCCTAAAGGAGGGGGTTCTGTCACGTTTTGTCATGTTTTCTATTCGATTTCCTGTTTTATTTTGTTAGTTCTGGTTTTCCATGTTGTCCCATGTCATGTTGTCCGGTCATGGTTTAGTTTTCAGTCTTGTCTTTCGTCATGTCTTTTCATTGTCACGGTTTAAGTTTCTTGGGTTTCTGTTTATTGCATTTTATTTTTTCATAGTCATGGTTTAGGTTTTCTGTTTCCTGCTTTATTTTGTTAAGTTCTTGTTGTCCGTCATGTTGTCCAGTTTTCAGTCATGTCTTTTCATAGTCACGGTTTAAGTTGGGTTTCTGTTTATTGTATTTTGCCTTTTCATAGTCATGTTTAGTGTTTAGGTTTTCTGCTTTTTTATAGTCATAGTGTTTAAGTTTTCTGTTTTATTTTGTTAAATTCTGGACTTCCTGTTTTTGTTAATCCATGTCTCCATGTTTTCATTTGATTAGATCATTGGTTTCAGCTTGCATTAATTCTTGATTTGCTTCACCTGTGTCTTGTCACCCCTGCTCCTCGTGTGTATATATAGCCCTGCCTTCCCCTTCGTCCCTGTCGCGTCATACTACTTGTTAGCCACGTTTCATGTCAAAGTTTGTTCATGTTCCTTGTCAAGTGTTCTATGCCAAGTCATAGTTTTGTTCGTGTTTTTTGAGTTTTGCTTTTGGAATTCCTGCCCTGTCAGCAGCGCCTTTGGTTTTTTGTAAGTTTGTTTCTTTTTTTTAATTAAATCCCTTTTTGCCTACTCCTGCCTTCAAAGTCCTGCATCTGGGTCCGCACTGCATTCCCTGCAACCCCCTTTGTGACAGTGCCTTTCTTGGCATCCACTGTCTTGTCAGCTGTTCCAGTGTAGTCCACTGTGGCAATGTAGAACTTGTTGTCAGACCATCTTGCAAGTAGGGATGTGTGATATTTTATCGTTTAAGATATATCGTCAAAAACATTCACCACGGTAAGAATATGTCATCCCGCGATAAAAACGATAAATTCCTATTGATGACGTATATATGTGCGTGACACACTCGCAGCCCAACATGTGTGGAATATTGACAAATTGACGATGGTGGACGGCGGAGCAGATACGCCCATACACCCATAGACATATATACATAGACGCCTCATTCAGCAGGCCCGTTGTTGCGATACGTCAACGTCGCTGCGATATGTCCATATTAGAGGAGGCAGCTCTGTCCCTAGAACCAATATGAGTGAATGGAGTGAACTTTATTAAGCGTTTTTTACAAAGTGCTGTAAGTTAATGCCTCTTATTTACATATTCACGCACGAACGTATATATTCAGGAAACTGATACGAACCAAAAACGTCTGATTACATTCTGAGTAGTTAATGTTACAGACGTTGTTTTTGGTTCCTTACGTTCTGTGTGAATGTGCAAATGCTTATAGTACTTTGTAGAAGACGCTTAATAAAGTTCATTCCATTGACTCGTATTAGTTTGCGGGACAGATCCAATATGGCGGCGACGCTGACGTACGGTCCAGCGCTCAATGAGGGGTCTATGTATATATGTCTATGGATACACCCATAGCTCGTTCCTAAACGAGGCTCCACCTCCATTATCTGGAACTGGTTTGGTTTTAAAAAGTCTAATGCGGAGCAGCAAATTACAAAATGCAAGGTTTGCAAACAAATAGTGCATAAAAAGGACAGTAACACCACTAATTTGTTCCGCCACCTCAAACACAAGCACAAACCAGAATAAGGAAGGATGCAGAAGCACCGCTGACTTCATCCAAAGAGTCCTGTAAAAAAACAACAACTCAGATAAAACTTGCCGATGCATTATAGTCAAAAAGATTAGGCTGAATTGGTGTTTATTTATCGTCATTTTTATCATTACCGTGATAAATACCAGAAATTATCGGGATCAATTTTTTAGTCCATATCGCCCATCCCTACTTGCAAGTACTACTTCTCCTGGCTTTAGATCTCTGAAGCAAGCGATGGATTTATCATCTTTGCTTAGTATATCACAGACATTAAAAATCTTTGCTGTGTATCCATCTTCAATGTCAAAAATACAAAAAGTCTTGAGAATGAACACAGAGCAAATAATGGAGATTTTGAGTAAACCAGTATAGTCTAAAAATCATAACCCTACTTAAACATGCTACTGTATCTTATTGGTCTCAATTCTAAGTCTCTCTAACCTTAGTATAGCTAAAAATTAATCTTTCTAATCTCTATTTCTGTTCTTCATGTTCTTTTGTTTTTGTCACCTGGTCTTACCTTGTCTCAAATTGCTTTTTTTATGCTGGGCTGCTGAAATTGTTCAGTAAATTGTCAATACATTTGAAACAATTAAATCCTAAAATCAGCAATCAAGTGGCAACAGAGTCTCTGTAGGTATCAACAACTTGAGATCAATCTCCCAGCCCCAAATGTAGTGATAAATTGAGCTACAGAGCAGCAAAGTTCTGTCAGTAAAATGTACACAGATTCAAGTGAGGATTACTCTCACTTTTGTGAATTCCTGTCGATCAATGTTTGTGCCTGAAGCTGCCAATATATTGCTAATAATAATCATAACAATAATCCCTGGGATAAGAGACTAGAGACTGTCAAATATGTTGGTTATTATAGTATAACAATCACTTTAAAAATAGCTCAGCCATTTAGTAAAATAACAACTCAATTGCCATCTGGATCATCTCTGGATGAAAGGCAGCGTTTTTACATGAGTACTTTATTTTTTTTTTAATATTACATTACTGGTAGTTTGTACAGACATGGGACAAAGTTCATGATTTGTTCAAAAATGTCATAAAGGTGTTAATTTGAACAAAAATAAAACAGGTGACTTTAAACGAAGTGCTGCAAATGTGCTCATTCATACAGAGCAGTCAAGAAAGATAGATGAGACAGAGAGACATGTGATAGCTCAAATGTTGAAACTGAATTATAGGAACAAAAATAATGAAAAATGTTGCTTGTTTAAATAATTAGGTTTCTACCATGTAAATAATTACTAATATTTATTGTGAGGATTCATTAACAACAATACGATATAACAGCAACCACTAACTTGAGCAGACAGCCTTATTATTATTATTATTACTATACTTATTATTAATTACTTTGCGACTATGTTATTCAGTAAGTTTGTATCAAAGGTAGACCTTCAAATTACTCGGTGCCCTTGAAGTAGCTCTCAGTTTCAAAAAGGTTGGTGACTCCTGATCTACAGGGTTCACAGTTCACAACTGTTTTGCGCCAAATTTAATTTTCTAAACTTGAAGGACTGTTATCACTGACTCATACTTAACTATTTGTGCAATTTTTTATGAGCATGTTTCATCCCCAAAATATTGTTAGGTTGAGATGTCCATTGAAAAATATTGTTATCCTTGCTTTTATCAGTTGTGTAAACCAAAACTCCTCAGTACAAAGGTCAAAAGTGTCTGAGATGACAAAGAGACACAAAAGTTGAGAAACTCTGAGAATCATATTAGAGCTTAATGAGATCTCTTCTTAAATTTAAAAGGAGACTAAATTGAGATTAAGTGCATCTTAATGCTCATGATAAAAAAGTGAGAGACAGGAGAAATAAGCCTTGGTCTCAGTTTGGTGTCACATGGGTCTCATAGTTGTCTAGGAGAAGTAAATTAAACTTTTTTGAGATCTCTTTTTGAGTTTTCTTTTCCTCTGGGAATGGTTGTCTGTCTCTGAGTTAGCCCTGCGATAGACTGGCGACCTGTCCAGCAGTGTTGGGCAAGTTACTTCAAAAACATAATACATTATGTATTACTTGTTACTGTCATTTCAAAGTATTTTGTTACATTATAATATTACCGTCTCTGAATTGTAAGGCATTACACTACTACTACATTACTTTTAAGTTACTTTCACCAAAATAACTGCAAATATATACTTATTCTAAATGTATCTCATTATGCTCCTAGGCTTAAGGCTAACAGAAAAATGTAATAGGAATGCTGAGCACCCCCCAACAAAAACTGGAAAGACAACAATAAATGAGAGAACACATCTTCCTTTAATGTCAAACTACTGTGTCACAAAGCTATCATTTGGTTTAAAAAATAATGAAAAGAAATTGCATTTAAATGAGAAGATGAGGTAGCAACAATAAGTGCAAAACAAACTTAAGGTCAATAAACATCAAAAAAGCAACCCCTAGCAAGCTAACCTCCTGACTACCAGGAAAAAAATATCCAATCACATTTTTTTTTTAATTCCTCAGTCTTTGTAAGGTAATTAGAATGCTGAAAAAAGGATTTCATATAACTGATGGATGACATTTTCCTTAAGCTTAATATAAACTGGACAGTGGTTGATTGACAACCTGCCCTATTAGCTTACCAGAGAGAGAAAAAAAATGTCAGCTAGTAAACTCCTACACAACAACAACAGTAAAAGTTAGGGCTGATGCTAATGACTGTAATGTGTTGGTGCTGAGTGATAAAGTAAATAGATCGTTTGGTAACTTATTGGAGCCACGCTAACTTGCACGTTAAGCTGCTCACTTGTACCTTAAATTGCCCCCTGGGGACAAATAAAGTTTTCTGAATCTGAATCTGAAACGCCCCACTGGTGGTCAGCCAAACCAGAGAACGTCTAATATGGGGAGAAGTTCCACTCTCACTGAACTTCCGGCTTCTGAACTGGTTGCAGTTCCACTCTGGTTCCAGGGGCGGCTGTGGCTCAGTAGGTAGAGCGGGTTGTCCACGAACCAGAGGGTTAGTGGTTCGATTCCCGGAATGTGCCACATGCCGAAGTGTCCTTGAGCAAGACACTGAACCCCTAGTTGCTCCCAGTGCGTGGCACTGGTGTGTGAATGTGTGTGTGCTTGTGTGAGTGAATGGGTAGTTGTGTCTATGACTGTAAAGCGCTTTGAGTACCAATAGGTAGAAAAGCGCTATATAAAAGCAAGGCCATTTACCATTTACCATATGAGGGCGCTCTCAGGATGAGTGCAGAATGAATGGCGGTCTATGGAGCAATACCCCTCAAAATCCACTTTTCTCAGGATATAATTTTTTGTGCAGTAATTTGAATATTGTATTTGAAAGGAGATGCAAAGAAATGACACATTGCTGGGTGTTAGATTTTTTAGAGTCACTTATTTGCTTTAAAAAGTATTTTAAAATGTCAATGACGTCATACACATCGTACGACCAGATACTGCTTTACGGCAATCCTTCAGTCACTGCTTTGGTGCTTTCTTTTCTCTCGAGGCATGGACAACACAGCTGACACGGGTAAATAATCGTGCTAGAAGAGTTTCTGTTTTGTTGTTTTAAAAGACCAGGCCGAAAAAAAAAAAACTTGGGCGAAAAAGTCCGCCTTAACATTCTGGTCCCGCTTCGGATGCCACGATGCCGTCAAGCGGGATCTGGTCGTAATCAGTCCTTCACTGACCAATCAGCGTTCATTAGCACAATGCTAGCGTGTTATGGGCAACAACAACTCAACCTGTAAGAAAATGAAAGGACATAAGTTCTCGTTCATTCAACTTTTGACCTATTACCCATGTTGAACTTGCAAAACCTACAATCAAATCTGAGATTTCTCAACGACAATCGGATGAAAGAGACACATTTAGCCGTTTAGCTCCATAGAGTCCCATTCATGTTGCACTCATGGCGATCGCCCCCAGTGGAAATCTGGTGGAACTGCAACCAAAATTCGTTACAATGGGACTTAATAGAGAGTGGGAAGGCTCTCCGTAGACGGGCTCTGGCCAAACCTAAGGTGTGTGTGCGCTGTGTGCGTGGGGGAGGGAGGGGTGAACGAGAGAGGTGGATCATACCACTGGGGGGGGGTCCTCATTAAAATTTTATTTTTAAACCACATACTTTCTTCGACACATACTTTTGGTTTCGCACATAAAGTGCACTTGTCTCTAACAAACTGAAAATAATGAGAGTATGTCCATCTCGAAAATGAACTTTCCGACGTCGAGCCTGCTTCAGCCGTACAGGAAGAAACGTTTTACAATTTGGGCAGCATTTTTCTTCTCTGCTCATCTCGCTGTGTTATTGGCGATAATATAAAAACAAAACACCACTTAATTTCGGGTTAAAATGCATTGTAACGCCAGTACTGACCTTTGTACCGAGTAAAATATTACCCAATTTTTTTTTGGAATGACTTACATTACCGCGTTACAGCAAAAAGCAATACATTACAGTTGTTGGGACATTAAAAACCTGGTGGTGAGCTATGGAAGCTCATCATGCATAACCAAGTAAACCACATGTCTTGGAAACAAAGGGAAACACTGTGTAACGAAGCACAGTTCGTTACTTGTATATATTGCACATGGGGAACTGTATTTCCTTGCACAATAACAACTTGAGCTATTGAAATAACTGCACATTGCACTTTAGTCGCGATAGCACTTTATTTGCTAGATTTGCACAGTACATTTTGCACATTGCCCATTTGCACATTTTTGGTACAGATGTTTAAATGTCTTTATTTATTGAATGTTGGAAAAGCTTTTAAGTAACCTCGTGACCACGGGTGATTGCATGCCGTCGGGCAGGTGTGGGAGTGCGCACTCGGCTCCGCCTGCGAAGAGGGAAGTTAAGCTCCGCCGAAATTGTGCATATATTAATTGGAAATAGTAAATGATAAGCGTGAAGATGTAATTTTAAAGAAGTGGGTGCAATATCGTTAAGTGGTAAAAGTGCAATCGGGTGCAATAGTAAATTAAGCGAGTTGGTTGTGTACACTTACCTGTCCAGTCCGTGTCTTCTCCAGGGTGTGCGGCCAAAAGATTCCCCCGGGGGCACGGGTAGTGATGGCCCTCTGACACCCGAGGCTCCGACACATGCGCGGTAGCTCATGAAGCAATTGTATCGAACCACTGTGCCGAGGCGCGGTTCGGTCACGTGACTAGTGACGTTTGAAGCACTTGAGTGACGTTCGAAGCAGTTCAAGTGCTTCGAACGCTTCAGCGGCAAACGAATCACCTGAGGGGTTCAGTTTGTCATGTGAATCACCTGGCGGGATCGAGTGTGTTCAGGGATATCCCGGATATCCTATCCCTATTTAGTGATGCTCATTTGAATGTTTCTTTACAGAGTATAGGTTGGTTCGTTGCTGTAGTTGGAGTTAGTTGCGTATTTTGTGGAGATAGATCGTAAGATTCAGAGAGAAATAGATACATTAGTTACATAGTTAGATAACACTAGATTGATAGATAGACATATTTACATAGATAGTCCCAAATATCGTTATATATAGATAAGATAGAGAGAGAGAGATACAGATAAGATATATAGTCAGAAGTGCGTGTATAGTTTTGGTTAGGACAAATCACGTGTTTTGTGACGTATGAACCATTTCACTGCTTCATTCAGAAACCCTGTCACTGGTTTAGTTGTCTCGGCTCTTCGGGAGAGATGAGATGAGTCTTCGAAGCAAATAATGAGTCAAGAGAGATTTGGTTTGACACTGTTGCATTCAGTAGGCTACAGATATTCTCTAACACTAAACCATGATACCAAGAGCAAAAGAAAATAATTGATGTAAGCGCTGAAACATAAACATTAGTGCAAATTAGCGAAGGTTCATAGAGTGTAATAGTGACGTAATCAAAATGGTCCAACGACAGCACAGCGGCACTAATGGGGCTAGTGGTACACTGTGATATCACCGGTCTTTCGTTAGCAAAACAAGGGTTCGATTCTCAGTGGTTCCTTTTTATTTATTTTATTGTTATATGTAGCCTATATCATTTTCTTATAATAAACTTTAAACCACATATCCATGTAATGTAGTCGAATAGGAATGTGCATGGCAAATCAAGTCCCATACAAGCATGAACCAGTAAGACACGTCTCCATTGCACTACATTTTATTGTCCACTAGATGTCCTATTAGAGCACTGTGTCACTGAAGCTTCGAGTAATGAACCTTTTTTTGAATCACGTGTCGAGGCTTCAACAAAGCCTCGATTGCCCATCACTAGGCACGGGCACAGTATATACGTTCCGGGAGAGACCAAGCGGCAGGACAGGGAGTGGGGGATTTCTAATTTGGTGTTCATTTCTATATTTTGTATTTATATTTACAGTATATTTGTGTATTTTGGGTGAAAATAGTAGCAAATATTGCTTATTGTAAATATTATGTCTTATTAGCAGAGGAGATATTTTGTCATTGGTAAAACAGCCAATTGATAATATTTTAACTTACCTCTGAATGGATTAGCCCAGTAATTAGAGCCGTCGACACAGTACTAAAGGCGCCATTTACAATCTGTCTGTGTTGCAGGTCTCATCTCACTGGACGTATTCCATGTTTTGTTTGTTGCTGCTCTGTTGCTTTTTGGTGTAAAATAAATATAACGAAACTGAGAAACCGGAGTCTGCTACTTTTCTCAGCATCATCCAGCCGCTCAAGGGTTTTCCATTTCACACACTGGAAACCTCAAGTCCCACAATCCTCCAGGTGTGAAAACTGACCCAGCAGTTCACTGGCTGACAGTGGCATGTGACCTCTGAGGTCATCAGGTCATATAAAATGCGCTGTTTGGCCTGTGTTCTCTCTCTTACTCTCTGACTCTCTTCCACACTTCAACTCCACACCTCCATGTGGAGACCCCCAGCTGCTTGGCTGCAGCTGGGTGCCAGGTAGTCTGCTAACAAAGAGCAACTACTCCAGGCCTGTTCTCCTTACAGCAGCGAAGCGAGATCCTGCTTGAGGAATCTGCACCAGCTCTTGTAGCCAACAAACAGAAGGTTTGCAGGCTAAACTCCCAAACAACAGGAGCCACAGCTAGTTAGCACCGAGCTGCTAACAAGCCACTTCAAAGGACTCAAGGAGCGGCCAGTTTCCCTCCAACGTCTGCCGTCAGGAACACACAGCAAGGACTTCAACTTTTCCCATCTCGGCCCTTCCATCAGGAACTGCCAGCTAAAGGACCAACACGTCAGAAACTGACTTTTCCACCAAATCTGGTAATATGACCTGGGCCTAGTCGTGCTAAGCTAAGCATTTAACTCTTAAACTTTGATTTGATTTGATATTTGTTTTTATTGAGTTGTTTTAGTATAGTGATTTGATGTTAGTTTAGATTATGCAACACATAGACTCAGGGTCTCTTGCATGCTTAACTAACCATCCTTTCTCTAACCTGGCACCTCATAGACTCTTATCACATTCCACGAAAGCATTCAGTCAGCACATGGCACATGAGTGTCCCCACTCAGCAGCCATCTTGTTTCCTTTGTGTTCAAGGCCTCAAGGCCCCAGCGGCCATCTTGACACACCCACAATCAGCGGCCATCTTGACACACCCACAATCAGCGGCCATCTTGACACACCCACAACCAGCGGCCATCTTGACACACCCACAACCAGCGGCCATTTTGACACACCCACACACCCACCCACCCACACACACACACACACACACCCACACACACACACACACACACACACTTGTGGGGACGGGGTGTGGGGGTGATTTCAGCGCAGACAGGCAGCCGGCCATGGCCGCAGCTATGGCGCAGCCTTCGGACCCCGCCTGTTGCACTGGTGGGGTAAAAGCGGCGAAGGCGTGGGATTGGGGGAAGGGAGGTTTATTGCATATGTGCAAATGTGTGATTTGTCCTTGGGCGCGTGTGTGTACATAAGCCTGGAGAGTCGCTTCGACTAGCCTCCGAAACAGTGCCTCAGTTCACAGGATGTAAGCGCAATAACACAGCATGGTTGCCATGGAGACGTCCCTGATTGGGTCCCAGACAGAGTCGACCATCAGCAGGTGTCCGTGGAGGAAGGGAGTGAGGGATGCAGAGTGAGGGAGCAGCGATCTCGTGGGGGGTTGTTCCAGCAGCGGCCTTGGCCAAGGCCGGCTGGCTCCGGAATGCAGATTAGAATATGATTGTTTGGGTTAGGGCGAACTCTTCAAATCTGTTCGTCCGCCTTGCAGGCCGAAAGCTTCTCCAAGATGTTTTCCATATTGCGGGTACTGACTGCATTCAGAGCACGAACAGCCCTGTCCAAGGTGTTATCCATGTTGCGGTTTGTAATCACAGTGAGTCTCTCCAAGGTGTTATCCATGTTGCGATTTAAAACCAGAGTCAGTGCGCTAATAGTCTGAGCGCTAACAGCTCTGCTCACTCCATCAATCAAGTCGGGCAGCTTCATGGGGCTTTGGACTGCTGACACCGTCTTCAGAATTTTCTGATACACCAGGGCAGTGCCTAATCCAATCAGCAGAAAGCCTGTTATCATGGTTCCGAATATGTAGAGATCCTCGATGTCCTCTACGGAAAGAATCGGTAGGCACACGACCCTCCACTTCTCCCAGGAGTCCATCGTGTATCCAGCGGGAAACGTTCCGTCAGGGCAGACAGGTTCCCCCAAACCTGAGCTTCTCGTCGAGAAGATTCTGTCAATTGCATTGAGAGACCAGTTGACCAATTCCATGATTTAAATTTAGAGAGCAGTGCTGAGAGAGGCTCTTAAACGTGCAGTAGGCAAGTCTTATAAAACTAACTTTCTGTCATATTTGCAGAAACTGACCCTATGTTCAAGTATAATTGCATGAAGCAGGTCATTTAAAAAAAAAAAAAATCGGCTCCTCTGGCCCCACCTAGAGCCTGTAGCGCGATTTTCAAGACATCCAACGCTCCACATTCAGATGCACCAATCAAGCCCAGGGGTGTATCTAACAGAGTGTCAATCACTGCTCATGGACACGCATTTCATAGCGCCCTCCCCTTGGCCGCAGGCGTGTAGAAGGAGCCGGGATGTAATCCTCGTCTGAGGCCTGTGCCGGTCAGGTAGCGGTCATATATCTACCACATAGCAAATTGATAAATCTAAACTGTGGAATAAAACGCCACAATGAATGCTTCTAACTGTTACTGATAGCAAACATCACCGATGTAGGCTACTTTCAGAAACATCCTAACCTTGGTTTTGTCCTAAAGTTGACTATTGCTAAATATTTTGACCTAAAGTATAACGACTGTATCGTTGTACTTTAGGTCAAATTATTTAGCAACAACGAAGGGTATTATAAAAACTACGTCGGTGTGTTCCATGCTAGTTCGTTTACTCGCTCTCTCTCGGTTCTCTGCTCGTGCACAGTATTCCAGGGCCAATATGCACACGCTCTATCTTGCACAGCTCTCCCTTGTGGGGGGAGGGGCTTGGGAGACCGTTTTGGGCTTTAGCGGAAAGTGGGGAGGGACTGAGAATTTGTCGATGTTTAAATTTTTTGGCTAAGTCCTGGATCTTCGCAATCCTGCCTACTGCACCTTTAAAGTTTGAGACAAAACAGGACGAGACGTGAGAAGCAAAGCAGGAAAGATAAGGGATAGGGAGGGAGAGGGAGAGAGAAAGATGTGTCCGCCTCCGTTGAGAGCTTGGTATGAATGTTGCTGAGGTTTCGGTGATCTCCCTGGTTAGGTAGGGGGTGTGCCAGCGGGACTGAGTAATCAGTTCCTCCATCGGTTTTCTCGTTTGTTTTTTTGCCTTTTTTGTTTTTGAGGTAATCCTGGGTGGAGACATGTTCTCTGGTGGGGGCAAGTGTTCAGGTTCCTGGCCATTTGGCTATGGTTCATTGATTTGCCTCAGAAGATATTTAGGTTTGAGTGGAGGTTAGGCAGGTACCAAGGGTCTTGCTTTTGATCGCCGGCACACTCAGGAGCTTGCTTGCTGTACTCACTGGGGGGAGGTTTATTAGGTTAGGGGTGCTTTGTTTGGTACCATTGTGGTGATGTGTCCTGTCTCCTACCTTGTGTAGGCTAGTTTTCCCTGAGATAGTTGCCTTTGGTTTTGATTGCTAGCAGGTGCCATTTGTTTAATGGTATTTGTTTGAGTAATATTCGGTGCTACATTAGTAGCTTGATGGGTTATTTCTAGGCCTACATATTTGTGACTATGACTTTGGTGGTCATTAGAGAGACCATTTGTGATTTGGCTGTTTTTGTGTGGGACACTGAGTAGTGCTGTGTGCACTGTGTATATTGGTTAGTGCAAGGTGCAGTTAACCAGTGTAAATGTGAGGAATTTATCCAGGATGGCAACGCTTGATAATTTCATTAGTGCACCTTCAGAGGAGCTGCTTGAGCAGTTTACTAAAGATCATCTCCTAAAACTCGCCAGCTACTATGAGTTTGAGATTGCTAATAGTGAGACGCATCTGAAAGAGAGCATTAAAGAGGCTCTTAAGGCTATGTTGATTGAGAAAGGTGTGTTAGTTTCTCAAGAAATTGTCTCAGAACCTCCTCAAACAGATGTTGCTCTTGAGCTGAGGCTTAAGGAGTTGGCCTTACAAGAATTGCAACTACAAAATAAGCAAGAGGAGCGGTTATTAAAAGAGAAGCAAATGCACTTAGAGCATGAATGTTTCCTTAAAGAACTGGAGCTTAAACATGCTGCTTTGTCGCGTCCCTCTCATGTTGAGTTGTCTGCATTTGATGCAGCTAGAAATATTCGATTGGTTCCTCCTTTTGTAGAGAAATATGTTAAGAAATATTTCCCTTATTTTGAACGTGTGGCTACACGTGTGGCCTGAGCATGCGTGGACATTGCTCTTACAGAGTGTTTTGGTGGGGAAAGCGCAGGAGGCTTACTCTGCTTTAAGCATTTGGCAAAGTACGGACTATGAGACGGTTAAAGAGGCTATTCTGAGAGCCTATGAGCTTGTTCCTGAAGCATATCGCCAACGCTTTAGGAGTCTCAATAAACTTGACAAACAAACTTATGTTGACTTTGCAAAAGAAAAAGAGATCCTCTTTGGTAGATGGTACAAATCTCAGAAGGCCGAAAGGAAAGAGGATCTCAAACAATTGATCCTGCTGGAAGAGTTTAAAAACTGTCTGCCTAATAACATTGTACATATATAAATGAGCAAAAAGTGTCCACCCTTGATAGAGCTGCTGTTTTGGCAGATGAGTTTATCTTGACCCATAAGACTGTCTTTGACAGGCAGGGCGATCAAAAGGGGAGAGCTTTGTTCCATAGACCTCATTTTTCAAAGCCTGCGTCGACTTACACCTCCTTTACGAGTAAACCAGCTGTTGGGGGCACTTCGTCAGAGAAGGCTTGCTTCTATTGTAAGAAACCTGGCCATCTCATTGCCGATTGTCCTGTCTTGTGTAGGAAACAAAAGTCTAAGTCTGTAGCTTTAATAAAAACTGTAAAAGGTTCTACTGTAACCTCAGTTATGGAGCATCCAACTCAAAAGAAAGAGTTAGCTGGTTCTTCAGCTTTTCTTATGGATGGTTTTGTTTCCTTTGATTCTGACCCTTCAAACAGGCGGCCTGTTAAGACCTGGAGAGACTCTGGAGCTTTTCAGTCTTTGATCCTTAAGGACGTCCTCCAGTTTACAGATGAGTCTGCTTTGGGCTCTAGCGTCCTTGTCGAGGGGTTTGGAGGGGGTTATCTGTCCTGTCCTTTACACACCCTTAACCTTCAAACAGCTCTGGTCTCAGGAGAGGTAGTGGTAGCCATTTTTCCATATCTCCCAATTGAAGGTGCGTCCTTCATCCTAGAGAATGACATGGCTGGGGGTAGAGTAAATCTTTGAAGCCTACAAATTGCCCACTGGATATTGTTCCTGCTAGAGTGCTGAAACTGGTTTTTAACACTGTAGGGCCTGGTCTTGTGGTTTTTATCAATAGCTGTCTTAGTCTAGGAACCGTCCCAGCTGCTTTTAAACATGCCATGGTTAGGCCCCTTCTTAAAAAGCCCAACCTTGACTCCTCAGTGCTATCTAATTTTAGACCCGTTTCCCATCTTCCCTTTCTTTCTAAAGTTTTGGAAAAAGTTGTTTTTATACAGTTACAGCCCTTTCTGGAAAACAACGCTGTCCTTGTAAAAATTACAATCCGGGTTTAGGCCTCGTCACAGCACTGAGTCTGCATTATTAAAGGTGCACAATCATATTGCGCTCTCTGTTGACACCAAGTGTCCTGTTGCCTTTGTGCTGCTGGATCTCACAGTAGCCTTTGACACGGTGGACCACACAGTCCTCCTGTCACGCCTGAAGCACTATGTTGGCATCCATGTCACCGCACTTAAATTGTTTATGTCATACCTCTCCAATAGAACCTTCTCTGTGATGATTGGTGACTTGTCCTCTTCTAGTGCTTCTCTCTCCTGTGGAGTCCCGCAAGGTTCCATTCTTGGCCCTATTCTGTTTTCATTATACATGCTACCACTTGGGTCAATTAAAGCCAGGCACAACCTATCTTTTCACTGTTATGCAGATGATCTGCAAATCTATCTGCCACTGAAGCCTGGTAAGGCACAAAGTACCTTAGTTGACTGCATTGCGGACATTAAGCAGTGGTTTGCCCAAAATTTTCTGCACTTAAATGAAGATAAAACTGAATATATTGTGTTTGGAAAATCTGTGTCAAACGGATTTGGTACCTGGCCTTCAACTGCTAGTCAGATGGTAAGAAACTTAGGAGTGATTTTTGGCAGTTCTTTGAAATTCAACAAACAAATTGACAATGTTGTCAAGTTGAGCTTTTTTCAACTGTGCCTTCTGGCAAAGGTAAAATCCTTTTTAAACCGTCATGACCTCGAGAAGGCTATTCACGCTCTAATAAGCTCCAGACCGGACTACTGCAATGCCCTGTATACTGGTGTCTCCCAGTCCTCTGTTGGCCGTCTTCAACTTGTCCAAAATGCAGCTGCCCGTCTTTTAACGAGCACTAAAAAACAAGAGCACATAACTCCGATTCTCTATTCCCTCCATTGGCTCCCGGTCCATTTTAGAATTCATTTTAAACTTTTAATGTTTGTTTTTAAAGCTCTTAACGGCCTCGGCCCATCTTACGTATCTGAGATGCTGACCATTCACGATTACGGTAGAACTTTGAGGTCGTCCAATCAACTTATGTTGGAAGTGCCCAGGTCAAAACTTAAACACTGGGGAGACCGAGCCTTTTCAGTTTCTGGACCTAAGCTCTGGAATAAGCTCCCCAGTGAGATGCGTATCATTACTGACCTGGGCCTTTTTAAATCAAGACTTAAAACGCATCTTTTTAAAATGGCTTTTAGTACCCAGTAGTGTGGTGACACTTTTATATTTATTTTTATTCTATTTTTATTTTACTTTTTATCCTCTCATTTATTGTTTTTAGTTTCTTTTTTAGCTTTGTTTTACTACTGTACTTGTTTTCCGGTGTGTTGTTTTAAATCGTTGTTTAATCTGTAACCTTGGTTCACCTATCGTCGATGTTAGGTGCTATATAAATAAAGTACATTTACATTACATTTACATTAAACAAGACAAACACAGTAATGGTATCAAAAAGAAGTTATCTCGGTGGCGCGGAAAAACGGAGGAAAAGAAAACGGTGGAAGAAAAACGGTAAAAAGATAACAATAAGGCATTTGTTGGTGATGTGGAGGTGAAAAATCGGTAACACTTTACTTGAATACGTGTTCATAAGACTGACATAACGCTGTCATAACCATGACATTACACCTGTCATAAACATCAATGAATACTTATGACAGCTGTCATTAAGTGTCATTCGGTAAGTTATGTCACTTTTGATGTAAAGTTGACATTGTTTGAGATGTCCTTGTTATGACAACTTGACATAAACCAAGACAACAAAACCTGTCATAAACATGTCATTGCAGACCTAATTGCCAAACAAAAAAAAAACATTTAGCTTGATGTCTTGACGTGACATTAAACCGTCATATATGGATGGTTTTGACACTGGCTGTCACAAGACCATTACAATTGCGTCATAAATGTTGTCCTTTTCATTAAGATGTCGTTAAGTGTAACTACTCTGCCAAATGAGTTTATAACTGTCACATTTCCCTCCTACAGTGATTTAATAATTTTAACTTTTCATTATGGTGTCATTAAGGGTCATTACCTAGTCAAATCAGTTTATAACAGTGTCATGACTGTTTTCTCTGAATTCAAGTAAAGTGGAATGATTTTGACTTTCCATTAAAATGTCATTAAGTGTAATTACATAGTCAAAGCAGTTTATAACTGCGCCATTACTGTTTTCTATGAATTCAAGTAAAGTGGAAAGATTTTGACTTTCCATTAAGATGTCATTATGTATAATTACATAGTCAAACCAGTTTATAACAGTGTCATGACCATTTTCTCTGAATTCAAGTAAAGTGGAAAGATTTGAATGTTTCGTTAAAATGTCATTAAGTGTAATTACACTGTCAGATGATATGAATACCTTAACAAAGCAACAGACAAGTCAAGAGATAGTGTTTCCGTAATGTATTTCAACACAAAACATTTTATTGTGATGTTATCCAAAGCATTTTTATTTTTTTTATCCAGTCCTTGTCAGCTTTCAGGTCCCTCTTGGCCTCCTCCAGGTAATTAACGCGCTCCTCAAGGTGTTCGATCTTCTGTCGATCCATCTTGGTTTGTTCCTTCAGTTTGGCCAACTCCAATGTCCCTGTTGGAGACACTGAAACAAAGGAAGTATTTCAAGTGGATTACTGAGGTCAGTGAATGGTGGTGGTGTACTGGAGTGCATTATATTGAGTACACCAACAAAATTCCCAGTATTTTTGTGCGTATTATTTATTGAGAAGACAGGCAAAAATGGAAATATGTGCCTCAACCAGCCAACTACTATATATATATTAGTATAAATAAAAAGTAAATTTCCAAGCCTACTGGTGAAAGGAGGAAAAAAAATAGACTTACTTTTTTTCTTCGGGGAATATTTGATTGGCTTTCTTTTCTTTGGCTTAACAGGGACCTCTTCAAATTCTTGTGCCAGGTCCTCCTCCACCTCTTGTACGTTTGTTGAAACGGGTATCCATCTAGCACAGGGGTGTCAAACTGATCCATGAAAGGGCCACTGTGGCTGCAGGTTTTCATTCCAACCATGCAGCAGCACACCTGACTTGGCTCAATCAATCAACTGAACTGCCTTCACACAGTCACTTCAGGTGTCCTCTTGCTTGATTGGAACAAAAACTTGCCAGCCACACCCACTGAATGGGTGCTGCATGGTTGGAATGAAAACCTGCAGCCACAGTGGCCCTTTCATGGATCAGTTTGACACCCCTGTGCTAGATGGATACCCGTTTCAACAAACGTACAAGAGGTGGAGGAGGACCTGGCACAAGAATTTGAAGAGGTCCCTGTTCAGCCAAAGAAAAGAAAGCCAATCAAATATTCCCCGAAGAAAAAAAGTAAGTCTATTTTTTTTCCTCCTTTCGCCAGTAGGCTTGGAAATTTACTTTTTATTTATACTAATATATATATATAGTAGTTGGCTGGTTGAGGCACGTATTTCCATTTTTGCCTGCCTTCTCAATAAATAATACGCACAAAAATACTGGGAATTTTGTTGGTGTACTCAATATAATGCACTCCAGTACACCACTACCATTCACTGACCTCAGTAATCCACTTGAAATACTTTCTTTGTTTCAGTGTCTCCAACAGGGACGTTGGAGTTGGCCAAACTGAAGGAACAAACCAAGATGGATCGACAGAAGATTGAACACCTTGAGGAGCGCGTTAATTACCTGGAGGAGGCCAACAGGGACCTGAAAGCTGACAAGGACTGGATAAAAAAAAAAAAATGCTTTGGATAACATCACAATAAAATGTTTTGTGTTGAAATATATTACGGAAACACTATCTCTTGACTTGTCTGTTGCTTTTGTTAAGGTATTCATATCATCTGACAGTGTAATTTCACTTAATGACATTTTAACGAAACATTCAAATCTTTCCACTTTACTTGAATTCAGAGAAAATGGTCATGACACTGTTATAAACTGGTTTGACTATGTAATTATACATAATGACATCTTAATGGAGAGTCAAAGTCTTTCCACTTTACTGGAATCAGAGAAAACAGTCATGACACTGTTATAAACTGATTTGACTAGGTAATGACCCTTAATGACACCATAATGAAAAGTTAAAATTATTAAATCACTGTAGGAGGGAAATGTGACAGTTATAAACTCATTTGGCAGAGTAGTTACACTTAACGACATCTTAATGAAAAGGACAACATTTATGACGCAATTGTAATGGTCATGTGACAGCCAGTGTCAAAACCATCCATATATGACGGTTTAATGTCACGTTAAGACATCAAGCTAAATGTTTGTTGTTTTTTTTTTGGCAGTTAGGTCTGCAATGACATGTTTATGACAGGTTTTGTTGTCTTGGTTTATGTCAAGTTGTCATAACAAGGACATCTCAAACAATGTCAACTTTACATCAAAAGTGACATAACTTACCGAATGACACTTAATGACAGCTGTCATAAGTATTCATTGATGTTTATGACAGGTGTAATGTCATGGTTATGACAGCGTTATGTCAGTCTTATGAACACGTATTCAAGTAAAGTGTTACCGAAAAATCTTTTTTAGAAGGTTTGTTCATTTGTCCTGCTAGCCAGCTAGTTAGCCCTGGATAAATGTTAGCTAGCCAGCTAGCTTGCCCTGGATAAATATTAGCTAGCCAGCTAGCTAGCCCTAGATAAATGTTAGCTAGCCAGCTAGCGAGTCCTGGATAAATGTTAGCTAGCTGGCTATGATTTGTTTGTCATAAACTTTAGTGTCATAAACGTTAGTGTTTGCTTTACGGAAGTTGGCTAATATAAAATAAATATGTCGCAGGTGAATGGACAGTCTGTCCTGACATGGAATGACTGACTGACTCCAGATCTATTTATTATTAGTATTATTATTATTACTACAGGGAGGGAGGGCATGTTGTTGTAGTTTGCTCTGTCGGTGTATTTTAAAGGTCTGTTTTTTAAGTGATTTATAAATATAAGGCATTGTGTTTATTATTTTGGACTATTGTGACAGTGGATCATGTATCTTTTTTATTTCTTTAACTAGTCCAATGTCTAAATGAATGCAGAAAACTCTTTAAAGTGACAACTTTGTAATTAGGTACAAGCTTTAAAGGGACACTGTACATCACAAAGTTTAATATAAAAACAGATTAATTTTAATTTTCTGTGTTACTGCAACATCACTGCAATTATACAATAGGAATATGCGCTCATGATCTATTTTGCTAGATAAGGAGCTTTGTCTTGGCAGGAACAATTCTAAAATATTTTGGAGCTCCAGATGTTGAGCCAGAGGGATCTTCTGAATTTCCTGACCAGGAAGCCCCAGGACCATCACATTCCTCATCAACCATGCATGAGATGGGCAAGCAGCTGTCATATGAGTTCATTATTGATGACTTTGCGAGTTAAAAAGCCGGGAAGCAGACATTTTGAGGACAATACACTATGACTGTCAGAGGCGTCACTAGGCGTCACTGTTTTTTTAATACAGTATAACAATAAACAAAGGTTTGCACAGTAGCAGAATGTTTACAGCATTAACAAGAAAAAAATGGCTACAATTGCAAGTTACTTGGTGGGTGGAAGCATCAAACAATGCCATCACCCCAAAGATATGGTAAGGAGAGTGCACACCTAACTCTATAAACAACCAGGACCTTCACAGTGCATTTCAGACTAACTAGCTAGCTAAGTAGCAGAGTTCTTTTACAGCTGGAAGGTAACTTTTGACCCAAAACAACAAAGGTAAGACATGCGCAGAGATTGTCTGTAGTGTGTAAGCCAGGTTTTTATTTGTCAAACATGGAGCATTTCATTAGGCCTAATTACATGGGACTTTCTGCTGTTAGCTGGGGGCTGGAGCTAACTAATTGTTACTACCAGCAGTGATGAATACTTACTTTCCTGAAAAACTTTCTTATATCCATTTGTGCATCCATCCATGTTCTTCTCCTAACGGTGTTCTGTTCGGCTCTGTGTGGCTGCGGGTACCGAGCCACAAGCAACACAGTCTCACACCTTGTCGTCACATGCTGCCGTTTGGTCATTTAGCCCTGACGTCCTAAGCCGACGTCGAGGGGGCCCCCTCTTCGTCGCTTGACGCCGTAGAGGGTCATCCGATAGATTTGAATGCAAATCCCTCATCTTTGTATTTTGACGGAAAGGGGGTTAGCCGTCCAGCGGTTTGCCTGCGCTGGAAATATGTTTTTTGGTGATTGATTTTGTGTTACAAATGTGTATTTTGCAGTACCGTGCGGCGCATATGCTGAACAATCATTGGTGCGGTGCACATACATTTTGGTGGGGCAGAAACCCTTGTCTTCGCTACCACGACTTTTTTTTTTTTTTTTTTTTTTTTTTTAAAGTATACATTAAAATGACATAATTACTGGAGTTACAGGACTGCATATTTGCTGTAGGCTTAAAACATGCCTTAATTTAGGTGGGATATTTTGTCGATAGTATTTCAATTTACAATGGCTATAGTTAGTGTGCCTACTTTTTCTTTACCTTTTTTTTTTTTTTATACTTGTCTCTACGATCTCATTTTCAACCTGCCACGCATAGCAACCGTTGCTATGGGTAAACAAAACCAGCAGACTCTGCCCTAGAATTCTGTATTCAGCATATGCGCCGCGCGGTACTGCAAAATACACATTTGTAACACAAAATCAGTCGCCAAAAAACATATTTCCAGCGCAGGCAAAACGCTGGATGGCTAACCCCCTTTCCGTCAAAAAGATGAGGGATTTGCATTCAAATCTATCCAGACTGTCCTCCTCTACAGAACGACCACAGTTGTCGTTTTTCCTGCACCCAAATTACGACCCAGTGTTACGTTTGGGGGTGACTAGCCGCGCTAGTGCCCTCTAGCGGCATCGTAATAAGCAGGCTAAAAGCTGTTTTAATTCCAGCTCTATAGCTGTTAATACGTTACTTTATTAAGTTTTAATATTTTTTCATGCTAGAAAGTAACGGTGCAGATCCCCAATATGTGATCAGTTTATTCAAATAACGCCTGGTTGGAAGTTTACTCCGATGTTTTCGGAGAAGTGAAGCGCCACCTGTGGAACCGGTCTCAGAGACGAGCGGCCGGCCTCCTGAGCTGATCGGCCGGTCAACCTCCGTCGTCATCCCGGGGTAGAAAACGAGCCGATTAGTGTGAAAATACTACCCACATCCTCAAAGTGAATGCTACTAATGCCGTGTTACTCAATGCATTCGTTAAACCTGGTGCATTTTGAACTAAGAATCTTATGAGGTCGGCAGAAAGCGTAGTGACGTAGTTGGACTCATTCGATTCCTGTCTATAGGCTTATGTCTCACTTCCTGCTTCCGGAACGCGGAGTAGGGAAATAGAACTTCCGGTCGTTGCTAGTAACGCTACTGTAACGATAACAACAATGGCAGCCTCCACCCGCAGTTGTTCTTGTAGTGTAATAATAATAATAATTCACAACTAACTCAACTAACAACTAACGTAACAACTTCACGTAGTGACCTGGAGCTTCTCTGACATGCTAGCGACATTGACATGTACAGCTGCTACCTAACTATGCTACCAATCTTGGGGCTCGTCAGGCAAGGTTTCGGAGCCACTGAGAAACTAAATATGTATTCCCACCAATGATTGTAAATAAAACAAAATTCGATTAATTAAAAAGGATGTTTTATCTGACACATGTATTACACTTATCTCTGCTATATAAATACACTTGACTTTGACATTCAAGCTAGTTAACGTTAACGAAGGTGAGTCAGCGTAATTGAAAATGAATTTCTCCCAGAAGAACTTATATCCCTTCCTAAGTTTGGATGTTTCTACTTGAGAGTGTTCATTTACAATCCGAACCACTTCGTCGTAGGTGACTTCAGGCAAGTTACGGAGAGACTTGGTCCAGTGGTATTTATCGGCCTCCGCCATTGTAAAAAGCTAACCGGAAGTGTCGTCTCCCCACTCAGAGACGTTCTTCGATATTCAATTGCTGCGTGACATAGGCCTATAGCTGTCCGCCGTGGATTGGCTGCGTTCGGTTTCTGCCGCTCAACCAAGCTCCAGCAAAGCTTCATAATATTTTCAAAACGACTCAAATGCAGTGTTGTGTGTCATTTCTTAACTTAAAGCAACTATAATCACTGCCATTACAAGTTCGGCTGTAGTAAATATTTCATGTGTTCAGCAGATAAACCAATCCAAACCCTGCCTACTGGAGCGGGAGAACCAAACTGCATTGCTGTTTGGCTTAAATCTATATTGCGCGTGTAACCCCTCTTTGCCTGATGAAGCTACAAGCATTAATATTTAGTTTCAGTTTCAGTTCACAGTTTGGACCAGTTATCAGGATTCTAGGTAAACGCTCATGGAGCTCAGGGCGGAACATCAACATTCATCACACTCACACAAAATTTAGTTTGCAAAAATATATTGTCATTCATCAACAAGAACAATATGACGACAACTTCAATTAGATATGAAAAACAATAAACTGCGCGCAAAAAAAATAAAAAAAATGCGTTGCTTTCAGTCTGTATTGTCTTTTCTTTATTATGGTATGAGCTCAGTGTTGTTTATTTCGTTGGGGCCCTTTAATCTTTGTGTATCTCACTGTCCTACCGCACCGCAGGTTCGGGAGGTAAATTCAGCTGTCCTTTATTCCTCTGTTCTGGCTCGTCATCTGATTCTCTGGATCCGTTGATCCAGCAGGGGTCTGGAAAGCCGCCTGGTGGCTATCCAGTGCTGGTATCCTCTCTCTGGCGTCGACTACTGGTGTCCCTGATGTCCTCTCTCTCAACATCAAGTGTCACCGAATCTTATCCTCTCAAAAAAACCTGACCTATAGAACAGGCCACATTCATTTCAGTTAAATTAAATCACTACAGGTCATAACTTCTTGGTTAAAACAATTAATAACATAAATATGACCTATAAATGAATTTACATAAAGTCACAAAAAAAAATATTTAATTATCATTTTTCCTTATAGATCTCATTTCACCAGTGTAAATCAAATGAAATTTCTCAAATAACTCAAACCTTTTTGTTTCATCATTTTATCCAAACAATTGATGGCAAAATGAATTTCTACCTCTTTTTTCCACACACACATGCACACAACATGGCGCACGTACACTACACACCCGATATGCACACACACACACGGCTACACACACACGGCTACACACGATACGCGATACTCACGATACACGGTGTTCACGAAGCACACACACGGCTACACACACACAATATCTTGGCATTTAGTCCGGATTGCCCCACCATATTAGCCGTTAGCTCGTTTGTTAGCTCTATCGTTAGCTGAGTTCAATGCAAATTCACATAGCCTGCTATCCTAGCGACTAACACACGAGGCATCAAATTGGCATTCAGCAGCTAAATTAGCGCTGCGGCTAACACCACTTTACTCGACGCCCCTTCCCTCAAAACACACAACAAACTCACCGCCGAGCGAGTATCATCAACCGAGAACGATGTGGGTTCAGCTCACGGTGGATTCTGACCGCTTCACTCTATTTTAACCACTTCTGGATATTTTTTCAGGCAGAGCGTTCCTCACGCAGTCGGACAGTGCAGTCTCTCCTCCCATTCCAACTATCTCCCAGAGCGCTGTGCGCAATTACAACGCAGTTGGCTCGTGACGTCATAACGCAATACTCTCCTGCAGTTAACCCTATAAATGCCAACTATCTCTCTCACACACTCATTCAGACTAAATAAATGGACTTTTACTCCTTTTCCTTTTTACTTTTTTCACAGCTTATGAAGCCTGGGCTACACTCTCCCCCCCTGAGCTCATGTACGTCCCTGGACATGGCAAAGGTTGAGTGGTTACTACCTGAGAAGTTAAAGAAGAAAAGCCTACAGGATTCTCACACAAAGCAGTGTCAACAACTGTGGATAGACCACGAAGGAATGACTGCATCATAGCCAACAATGGACTACCTAGTTCTGTGTATGTGAGTCGGTTAGGTTGGTCCTTAGTCCGAGTTGAACGTCTGACAGAACTAACCTGTTCTTGCTCACATGTCTCAGATGTACATGTACCTACTGTCTCATTGTCAACAGTGTCATCTAGAACATCTGGAGGTTTGTCACACTGTGTGTCAGGAATGTCATTTTCAGTTGAAACTATTGGTCCAGCCGTGGCGGCTATGTCAGTAGTTGAATGTTCAATGTCCCTTGGCTGACTGTCAGACTGATCAAGTATCGGGGGGGCGTCTGTAGTACAGTCAAGCCTAAAAGGTTGTTTGTCAATTTCCGGTAAATAATCAACACGTTGAACACTTGGAGAACTCTCGACAAGATGATCAAGTGGAAGTATCTGACGCTGTGTGTCTTGCTCAGGGGAAACCCCTGGATCCAACTGAGCTGCACTCTGAAAAGTTGGGACCTGAACACTTGAAGGATCCCTGAACCAGTAGATCGGGATGATCTCATGTTCCTCCTCATCCGAGGGGGTTGTTTCATCTGTGGTAGGATTTGCACGAGTTGACGGCCTACACTTCCCGGACTGTGGGATAGGATGGCTGTCCTCTGTTGGTAAGTATCCACACGGAAGCAGTAAGTCCCGATGTAATGTTCTCAAAGGACCCTCACGGTTCTCGGGTTTGACCGTGTACACTGGGAGTGTTCCAGCTCTACCTACCACAACATGGACCGTTGCTTCCCATTTATCAGAAATTTTATGTTTTCCACGTAAGCGGACGTTTCTGATGAGAACTCGGTCTCCAACATCCAAGTCCGAAGCTGTCACACGCCTGTCATATCTTGTTTTGTTTCGGCTTGCTGTCTTTGCAGCATTTGTTGTTGCCATCTTATAGCTTTCCTGAAGACGAGACTTAAGAGTCTGAACATACTGAGAGTGCGACATGTGCTGATCACCCTGCACAGGCAACCCGAAAGCAAGATCGACTGGTAAGCGGGGCTGGCGGCCGAACATGAGTTCGTATGGCGTGAACCCCGTCACTTCGTTCCTTGTACAGTTGTACGCGTGGACCAAGGGTTTTACAAACTCACGCCACCGAGACTTCTCTTGATTCTCCAACGTACCGAGCATGTTCAATAAGGTGCGATTGAATCTCTCGACAGGGTTACCACGAGGGTGGTAAGGAGTTGTCCTCACCTTATGTATGCCGGCTACTTGACAAAGCTCCTTGATCATGTGCGACTCGAAATCGGGTCCCTGATCACTATGAAGCTTTTCTGGGAACTTGTAATGTACAATGAAATTGTCCCACAGACACTTCGCTACAGTTCGGGCCTTTTGGTTGGGCGTTGGAATGGCAACCGCGAACTTCGTAAAGTGATCTGTGATGACAAGGATATCCTTTGTTCCACTGCTATCGGGTTCCAAAGAAAGGAAATCCATGCAAAGTAACTCAAGGGGCCTCGTAGTGTTGATATTAACTAAAGGTGCCGCTTTCTCTGGCAATGCCTTTCGGCGTACACATCTGCCGCAGGTTTTCACCTTGTTCTCGACGTCTAAAGCCACCTTTGGCCAAAAGAACCTTGTCCTGACAAGATCTAGGGTACGATCTGCACCCATGTGTCCCATGTGATCATGTAAGCTCATCAAGACCATGTCCCGGAGCTCAGCTGGCAAGACTAGCTGATAGGAAGTCTGAGAGCCGACTTGCCGTCTTCGGTAGAGCACATTATTGAGGAGCTCAAGACGCTGTAGCTCTCTCAACAAGAGCGGGAGCTCTGGAAGTTCACTCCGTAGTGTGGGGGGTGGCTTCTCCCCGCACTCAAGCTGGTGAATGACATGTCTCAAACACTGATCTGCCCTTTGTTTGCTCGCTAACTCGACCTCAGTTAAGTGAGGGATGAACGGCAATCCTCCAAGCTGATCCTTTTTCCCATAGCTGTCAGGTACAGCTCTTGTGGAAGTGGTAAGAGTTTCAACCAAAGTAGCACCACCATGAACATCAAGATTGTCACTGTAAACAAACTGCCTCTCACAAATAGCTTGAACAACAGCTTGGTCGACAGCGTCGATATTGTCTGGGTCAGAGAGATGGTCGCGAGTGAACTGACAAATACGCTCCCTCTCCTTCTGTGACTTGGAATCATCCAACAGTTCGCCATGGGGTCTGCGCGACAGTCCGTCGGCATCTGAGTTTTGTTTCCCCGGTCTGTACACAAGTTTGAATGAAAAGGTAGACAATGTTGCAAGCCACCTATAACTCGTTGCATCGAGTTTCGCTGTGGTCAGAATATACGTTAATGGGTTACTGTCAGTAACCACGGTGAAGTGATTTCCATAAAGAAAATCACAGAATTTTTCAGCAACTGACCACTTAAGTGCCAAGAATTCCAGCTTATGGGCTGGGTACCGACTCTCACTCCGCGATAGCCCCCTGCTCGCATAAGCTATGACCCGGAGCTGACCTTCCTGTTCTTGATAAAGAACGGCACCAAGGCCGCTGGTGCTGGCATCAGTGTGTAGTACATACGACTTTTGAGGATCGGCGAAGCCCAATACAGGAGCGGTGGTAAGTGCTTCAATGACATATTCGAATGCCTGTTGACAAGCAGGTGTCCAACGACCTCCAAAGGGTTCCCTTGGGTCATGGTAAGTCTGATCAGTTGGTTTTCTCAAGTTGGATTTCTTACGTGGAGGTGAATACCCAGAAGTCAGGCCGTGCAAGGGCTTCACGATGTCAGAGTATCCCTTCACAACCCTCCTGTAGTACCCAGCAAACCCCAAAAATGACCTCAATTCTCGCAGGTTCTGGGGGACTGGCCACGTTTTGAGAGAAGCGATTTTCTCTGGGTCAGTCTCAACCCCATTTCTTGAGACGACATGTCCCAGATACCTGACCGATGTCTGAAAGAAAGAACACTTCTCAGGTGAAAGTTTTAGACCAAACTCCTTAAGACGACCAAGAACCTTCATAAGTCGGTTACGCCCTGTGGCATCCTGTTCAACTCCCAAAACCCAAGAGGGCATACAAATGCTGTCTTGGATTTGTCTTTCTCTTCAACCTCAATCTGGTAATAACCAGACTTTAGATCAAGAACCGAAAACCACTGAGAACCTGAAAGCGCAGAGAAGGTGTCTTCAAGCTTGGGAAGCGCATATGCATCCTTTATTGTCTGCAGATTCAGCTTGCGGTAGTCAATGCAGAGTCGGACTGAACCGTCCTTTTTTCTGACCACCACAATTGGGGACGAAAAAGGTGACTCAGACTCCCTTATAACCCCAGCATGCAAGAGTTCTTGAATATGCTTGCGAACGGCTTCAACATCAGCTGGATGTATTGGCCGAGGCCGCTGCTTGAAAGGGGTCTCATCTGAAAGCTTGATATGATGCGCCACTTTATCTTTATCTGTTCGCCCAAAATCCAAGTTGTGTTGTGCAAACACTTCTGGCATGCTATGGAGCTTCTGGACAATGCGCTCTTTCCAGTCGGGTGGGATCGGAGAATCTCCAAAGTTGAAGTGCAAGTTTGACTTCTGCAATGACTTAGCATCAGCCGATTGACTTGCTTGCTGTTGAGACAAGATGCTCTGGTAAGTACTGATGTCCGCAAGTTTACACCCTGCAGGGATAACAACTTCATGTTCAGATACATTACTTACAATGACTGGTAGCTTAAAGGGTCGCTGGTTGGGAAGGTCAACCAAGCAAGACTTTACCATTAACCCGCCAGGCAAAGAAGATGAAGATGAATGCTCAACAACAACAGTCTTCTCATTCTGGAAGTCGTTAGCTACAGCAATACCCTCGATGACAACGGTCTTTCCAGCCGGAACGACCTCAGGGTTTCTCCCTTGTAGCTTCACCATGCCATGACTACCGCTAGTCTGCCTGCGTCTGAGTTCAAGGACCTTGATCACGGCTTGATAGCCGTAGTGGGCTGGGTGATAGTTGGTTGACTCACCTTCAGAAAATATGTCGTACAAGACATCCATGGTGTTGGTACCTATAAGCACAAGAGACTGTGAGGTGGCCCTGACATCAGGCACAACCAAAGCAAGGGTAGGTACCTCGATCGAAACACCAAGCAAAGTCTTTGGAAAGACAACAGTCATTTCAACGTAACCGAGGTAGGGCACGGATTGCCCATTTGCTCCCTCTACCTCAAGGAGATCGTGCAAAGGTTTGATTTCTTGTTCAGCTAAGCGCTGCTCATAAAACGAATGGGGAACGGTGGTGACCTGTGAACCCGTATCAAGTAGACAGTTAACTTGCTTACCATTGATAGTCACTTCAGCTGTACTTCTGGTACCAACTAACCCAGAAGGAAGCTTGAAAGAGTGGCTTCTTTTAGAGTGTTCTGAAATGGTACACTTCTGAACCTTGCGTTTCTTTGAGGAGCATGGTTGCTTCTCTGCAGCCCCTATCTGCTCCGCGACAGGGACTGAGTCTAGTTTAAAGGTAAGTCAGGGTGGTTCTGTTGTTCCCACGCGCGCTGTCTTTCCTCTAACTGTTTTCTCTTTTCAGTCACTAAAGTCGGGTTTGAGTTGTTGGTGCAAAATGTCGATATGTGTCCGTCTTCCCCGCAATTAAAGCAATACCAAGGTCTGGGTTTGTTTGTGTAGTTCTTTCTTGGTTGCTTTGACATGTCTGGTTTTGTACTGTGTGATGCTATTACTCTGTCCTGTGTTTTTCCTGTAGCACCCCTATCACTGAACCTCTTAGTCTTGTTCTGAGACATTAAGGTGGTTAGCTGACTCTGGAGGCTGGCTACCTGCTTCCTAAGATCATCAATGGCACTGGGCTGGGTCTCTGGGTTCTCTGTTGGCTCAAAAATATAGCTACTTTGCGACTGGAGCTGAACTCTCTGCTTTGTGGAACCTACATGTTTTCGCATGTGACTAACCTTGGCTGCCTGTCTGTCTTCCTCAGTACGTAGAATCAGCAGAAGCTCTGAGAATGAAGGTGGGAAGTTTTTCTTCTGCTCAAGTTGTAAACTAGAGAGCAGAGCAGCATCCCAGCACCCTCTACAAAACTGTTTGAGGAGATGTTTACCTACTTCCCCCGGTGCAACCCCCCCTCTCTTAACGGCCTGGTTAAGCGCGAGCTGCAACCGTTGCAGGTAAGCTGATGGCTTCTCGCCTGGATCCTGGAGAGTACTCATGAATTGAGCAAACAGCTCTTCGCCATCCTCGACTGCGCCAAAAGCAGAATCTAGAAGTTGCAAATAGGCGGAAGGCAGTGAATTGGAGCACAGGCCTTTTACCACGTCTGCTGCAGGTGAAAGCAAACTCTCCAGAATCCTTCGAGACACTTGAAGAGGAGACATGCTGGGATCATTCAAAAGAAGATCAATGTGCGAGCGCCAAGTGTCATAGTCGACTTCACCATTCGGCCTGGGAGCTTTCCCGGAAAACGAGCGAAGTCGGACAGGAAATGATGAGAAAGAACTTGTGTCCTCCCTCCTCACAATGTGCTCAACCACAACTTTCTGAACCTCTGGTGGATTGACATCACACGTAGAAAGGGATGGAACTCGTCTGTCATCAAGAACTGGTGCTGACGTAGCATTGTTTTCGCCACTGTCACTCTGAGGAGGACCTGAAAAAGGACTGGTGGGCTGTGGGGACTCCACAGGGGTCTCACTGAGTGTTAAAAGTGACGGCTCATCTGCAAGTTGCATGCTTCCAACATCACTACTGATCTGCATCATCATTTCTCTTAAGACTGCCACGTAGTCTTTACCGCTTAGCTTTGCTAGCTCTTTTAACTCTGTCAGGTAAGTTTTAGTAGCACTGCTACCTAGCTTGGAAGTGTAAACACTGCTCAAAGCCTCAACATTATACACAACATTGGGATCGCTTTTTAGTGTGTGTCAGTACGGTAAAAGTGGCTGCAAAGCTTCTACAGCGGAATCACTGGAGTACTCGACGATCAGGTTTTTGTGAAACTCAGAAGACTCATCATTAACCACAAGAGTGCGCTGAATGGCACCATATTTCTTAAGGTAGTCAATCACTTCTTCATCCTGAGCTAATCCGGTTATTCCAATGACAATGACTGTGTTGGGTATTTTAACACTCGATTCCTGGATAAAATCCATGTTTCAATGAAGCAATATTGATGTCACCTACACTGGGCTCCTGGCTGGCTCGCCACTTTACTGTAACCCCTCTTTGCCTGATGAAGCTACAAGCATTAATATTTAGTTTCAGTTTCAGTTCACAGTTTGGACCAGTTATCAGGATTCTAGGTAAACGCTCATGGAGCTCAGGGCGGAACATCAACATTCATCACACTCACACAAAATTTAGTTTGCAAAAATATATTGTCATTCATCAACAAGAACAATATGACAACAACTTCAATTAGATATGAAAAACAATAAACTGCGCGCAAACAAAATAAAAAAAATGCGTTGCTTTCAGTCTGTATTGTCTTTTCTTTATTATGGTATGAGCTCAGTGTTGTTTATTTCGTTGGGGCCCTTTAATCTTTGTGTATCTCACTGTCCTACCGCACCGCAGGTTCGGGAGGTAAATTCAGCTGTCCTTTATTCCTCTGTTCTGGCTCATCATCTGATTCTCTGGATCCGTTGATCCAGCAGGTGTCTGGAAAGCCGCCTGGTGGCTATCCAGTGCTGGTATCCTCTCTCTGGCGTCGACTACTGGTGTCCCTGATGTCCTCTCTCTCAACATCAAGTGTCACCGAATCTTATCCTCTCAAAAAAACCTGACCTATAGAACAGGCCACATTCATTTCAGTTAAATGAAATCAGTACAGGTCATAACTTCTTGGTTAAAACAATTAATAACATAAATATGACCTATAAATGAATTTACATAAAGTCACAAAAAAAAATATTTAATTATCATTTTTCCTTATAGATCTCATTTCACCAGTGTAAATCAAATGAAATTTCTCAAATAACTCAAACCTTTTTGTTTCATCATTTTATCCAAACAATTGATGGCAAAATGAATTTCTACCTCTTTTTTCCACACACACATGCACACAACATGGCGCACGTACACTACACACCCGATATGCACACACACACACGGCTACACACGATACGCGATACTCACGATACACGGTGTTCACGAAGCACACACACGGCTACACACACACAATATCTTGGCATTTAGTCCGGATTGCCCCACCATATTAGCCGTTAGCTCGTTTGTTAGCTCTATCGTTAGCTGAGTTCAATGCAAATTCACATAGCCTGCTATCCTAGCGACTAACACACGAGGCATCAAATTGGCATTCAGCAGCTAAATTAGCGCTGCGGCTAACACCACTTTACTCGACGCCCCTTCCCTCAAAACACACAACAAACTCACCGCCGAGCGAGTATCATCAACCGAGAACGATGTGGGTTCAGCTCACGGTGGATTCTGACCGCTTCACTCTATTTTAACCACTTCTGGATATTTTTTCAGGCAGAGCGTTCCTCACGCAGTCGGACAGTGCAGTCTCTCCTCCCATTCCAACTATCTCCCAGAGCGCTGTGCGCAATTACAACGCAGTTGGCTCGTGACGTCATAACGCAATACTCTCCTGCAGTTAACCCTATAAATGCCAACTATCTCTCTCACACACTCATTCAGACTAAATAAATGGACTTTTACTCCTTTTCCTTTTTACTTTTTTCACAGCTTATGAAGCCTGGGCTACATGCGGTTCTAAACACATCCTAAATAAACTCTCTTTACTTTTTCTTAACAAATATCGACTTAAAGCAATGTCATCGCTAGTTCGGCAATACTAGATATTCGATGTAATCAGTATATCTTTTTTACAACCCTATTTTAACATATATGTTTGAAAATGAAAAAACTACAAATATCACATGACTTGGTATCAAGCTACATGTCGCAGCTCAAGGGATTTGAAGTTTCTACCACGATTAGTGATTTCCTCGAATAGGAGGATATAAATAACTAGACAATTCCCCTGCGGGAAATCGCGAGAGTGATGCAGTGGCCGCAGCAGTCTGCGATACCATGCTATATTGCTGTGATAGTACGATGCTACGATGCTACGATGATGCTACTATGCCAAGATGCTACAATGCTGAATGAATGAATTAATTTATTGATCACTGAGAGATACTCACGAGCACGAACGGGGGGACGAGCTTGAGAGCAGGGTCAGTGGGAAGGCTCCTCTCCGGCCGGGGGGGACGTCTGATGAAACATTAAGACCAAACACATACAGAACTCAGCAGTTAAGGAGAAAACAATAGATGTAACATTTCTAGAGCCATTTTCACGCAGACAGATGTCATTGTGGCACAGAAGCTTATCTACTGTGTAAATACCTCCAGGGGGGAAGGGGTGGACCTCAGCTCCTCCAGGTCGAGCCTCCTCCAGCGCTGCTTCACCGCCATGGAACGTCTGGACTTCCTAGGCATCCTGCTGACAAAAAATAGACAAAAAAAAAAACAAGACAAAATACTTTTCAAAGCTTAACAGGCTATCAAACCTATCAAACTAACCTAAACCCTAACCTTTACCTGAACTCTAACTACCTAATGTAAAATAATCTAATCTAAGACAAATTAATGTAATATGTTATACTTAAATTAAATCTGTGTAGATGAAGGTGTGGTGAATGTATGTGTGTGGGTGAGGTGGCGATACTGCTCTGCGATGGTTGAAGGCGATGAATCAACGATGATCACTCTCAGCTGTCGAAGCACAGGAACCCTTTAATCCTATCAAAGACAATGCAAAAAAATTGAAATGTCTTTCAAATGTTATAAGTAAATGTAAGCAACAAGCTAATAACAAAGCAGACACATGTTAAACATCTGTAGTTGTCATAAAGTGTGTGTTTTCCTTATACTAAGATGCTATGATGCTAAGATACTACAATGCTAAGATGCTTTAATGATGCTACAATGCCATGATGCTAAGATGCTTTAATGATCACCTGTTCATATAGTCATAATATAATCCTGGTGAAATTATTTGCGACTTACGTCGCAAATAATTTCATGTTTGACTACAAAAAGTAATGGTCACGTCAAGACAGGTATGAAAGTATTCGCGACTTACGTCGCGAATGTCTTTACTAAGTAGCATGTCTTTACTACCATGAGCAGCAGCTATAACAAAAAGCACAACTCAAATAGTCATTTAAGGCCTGGTTCCTTCTGACTGGATGGGTGTGAGTTTGATGTCATGCAGGGTACAACAAACCAAACAGAATGAGGAGGATGCAGTAGGCCTGGCTGAGAGAGAGAGACACTGAGAAGGGTCGTCCTTTACACCCTTCTACAAACTGAAGGGCAGGTACAGGCAGCAGACCCCTCCCAGCTCCACCTGAAAGCCAGCATCAAATAAGGAAGAGAGTGGGAGGGATCTCACTAGGATCCCCAGACAAAGAACGAGCAAATCGTAATAATTGATCGTTAATCATAATAATTTTAACAATAAAACTCATTACTCCTACCTGAGCAATAGTTTAACAGTTTACGGCACAGTCTTACAGTTAGAAAAACAATAATATTAAACTTAACACATCCAGGCTGTAACAAGGAATCAGCGATGAAGTGAAGACCTTCAAATTGTCCTGCGAGTCCAGCTCTTTGTCTCATGTTGGACGTCACTGCAGTCTGTCTGGATCAGCTGGAGGAAAACTACAGGCAGACAAATAGACATGTCAAATAATGTTATGTAACATACTTAATATAACTCTTATGAGTGTTCAACAGCTCATTATTTATTTCATTAAAAACATCATATTATATTAAATTACTCCAATTATATATATATATACTGTTGTTGCAAGCCATAAATGTTTCCTACTTTATGTGGTGGAATAATATATTTTTCAGTTTGACACAGTTTCATTTAAAAATATCTTCCCTTTAAATTGTAAAACTTCAACATTATTACTGTGATAAGCACCCGCTAGCAAGGCGGCGAATTAGCCGGCGGCTAACCCCACTAGCCTCCGCGTTAGCTCACGGCTAACTGCCGCGGCTAATTCGTGTTTAACTCCCGCGGGTCCGCGGTTAAATCCCGGTTAGCTAGCGGTTAGTTAGCGGTTAGCTCGAGGCTAACTCCGCGGTTGAGTCCGCGGCGTTAAGGTAGCGGCTAGCTAGCTCCGTTAGCTCCGCTAGCTTGCTAACATACATGAGCTATGCTGGAAGGCTAGTCGTCGGCTAAATCACTGGGCGGCTAGTCGTTAGCGTCTGTTAGCAGTTTAGCTATTCACTGACCTAATAAGATGAAGGAAACGGGTCAGGGATGTTGTGTCAGGAGTTTCAGCAAAGCAGCCAGATATAATTTGTGTTTAAAATAAAGGAAAAGGTCACAATGTCAGGTTCTGGCCCCCTACAGTACTGCAGTAATGGTTTGGGGGGTTTTAATGTTTTGGCAGATCATGTTTTCCACTGAGAGCTCTTTTCCCGCCTCTCGTCCCCAGCAGCTGCGTGTGTGAACGTGTGTAAGCTGGTTGGGGTCTGGTTGTCATGGCTACTAGGGTCAACTGCTCCTGTTAGAATGTCAGTTGGAAGACGGGGAAAGAGAGAGAAAATGCTGAAAAATCGCCTCGAACAGGAAGGACTTGTGGCCAAACCGTATTTCCAATCATTGAACCGACTTAACTTTGGGCATCTTGAGGCTTTCCTGAACGTCTAGATGTGTAATTTGTGGGTAAAATGAAGAAATGTGACCTATTCTAAGCGATTCAAAGAAAGGTTACGTCTGCTTTCCTCCAGAAATTTCCCTGCCTTTTTAACATGGCAGTCTATGGAGCGGTGGGTGGGTGTTGCTGGCGCATCTTTGTGTCTGACGCCAAAACTATAAGACTTACAGCTTTAGCAGACGAATTTGAGTGAGAAGACACATTTTCCTACGTTTCTATGTATAAATTATGTCTGTCGTGTGAAATTTGTGGCCACGGGAGCAGTTTCTGTGCAGTTTTTTGACTAACTTTCTTCTCCCCTCCTCACTCTAGCTGATGATGTCATCCACTCTAGCACAAACATTCCGCGCAATACACACCCATTATAAACCCTGAAATTTGAGTAAAAACCTACACAACTCTGAGGCTTCATAGTTTAAAAACGGTAAAAGTTGTCGATAAGTGAAGTGAATCTCTGAAGAGAAGGCAAGAGTACCTACGTTTTAAAGTTTAAATGAAGTCTCTCGGTTAAAGTATGCCAGAGCAGTTCATTGTTGAAAATGTCTGTTGAATTTTTATTTTTTTCGGGCTTCTCCATTCATTTCAATTGGGAAATTTGTCGCAGTTTTTTCGCGACTACGTCGCGAAAAAATCTTGTTTGAAAGAACTGTATAGAAGCACACCGAGTCCGATCGAGACGCACGTTTTGATGTATTTTGTGTCTGTGTGCGACGAACGGTATTTGAGTTGAAAGGTTTCGAAAATGCGTAGGAAAAAGTTTAATAATAACTAGACAATTCCCCTGCGGGAAATCGCGAGAGTGATGCAGTGGCCGCAGCAGTCTGCGATACCATGCTATATTGCTGTGACAGTACGATGCTACGATGCTATGATGATGCTACTATGCCAAGATGCTACTACAATGCTATGATGCTAAGATACTAAGATGCTACAAAGCTAAGATACTATGTTGCTACGATGCTAAGATGCTACAATGCAATTATACTAAGATGCTATGATGCTAAGATACTACAATGCTAAGATGCTTTAATGATGCTACCATGCTATGATGCTAAGATGCTACAATGCTATGATGTTAAGATGCTTTAATGATGCTACCATGCTATGATGCTTTAATGATGCTACAATGCTATGATGCTAAGATGCTTTAATGATGCTACAATGCTACAATGCAAAGATGCTTAAATGATGCTTTAATGCTAAAATGCTAAAATGCTACAATATACCTTTAACTAAGCTGAAACTATAAGATAAGTGATAAAACAGCCATAAACAGACAGTTTGCAACAGAAATTAAGTTTATTTTTCAACAAAACAATCAAGGAACATGAAAACATCTGATGAGTCGGTAAAAAACGTTAATCTAACAAGAAACAAAGTTGTAAAAACACGGCCACCGAACCCATCAGGAAACTAAAGATACAAAGGAAAAAAAAAAGTCCTCTGGACGTCTTCTTCCTGGATCTTGGGTCCTTGATCCTGGATTTAAAAGATCAGTAGGTTAGAGGTTTCAAATCATCATGGAGACATTTGATCACAAACTTAATGAAATATTACTTCCCTTATTGTTGTTGTGTTGCTGTCATCTGGGCGTCTTCTTCCTAGATCTCGTTCACACAATTTAAACAAAAACAGACATAAGTTAAAGGTTCAAAACATTAAGTTAAAACATTTGATCAAAAAATGTGAAATATTACTTCCCTTTTTTTTTGGTGTTGGTTTGCTGTCTCTACTGGAGAGAGATCAGCTGTGGTCCTCTTGATGTCTCCTCCTGTTGAACATGAATGACAGTAAAGACAGAACAGACAGACAGGAGAAGAGAAGGGAGGTTAGTTCAAATATTCAATGTGATTAATCATTTTAAAGAGAGATACTCACCTTTTGATGGACCTGGTTGACACGTAGATTGTCGACCTGTAACTTACATGATTTAATTTACAATACATGATTTACATTATTTAGGTTAGCTAATGTAATTTAAATAATTACATTAGCTAAGCTAATTACAAAATATTTAACATTATACATTGAAAGCCGTTCTCATCATCTCAATAGATGATGAGAACGGCTTGATAAGATAATGCTGACCCCTTTGTTACATTAATAAATATAAAAAAACACTACATCAATACATGATTCAACTATTTCCAGCCAACACATGCCATTACAACATCATGATTAAAGTTTACAATTTAAACATTTATAAAATACAACACAATTTAAAAGCCTAAACAACATGAATATAAATAACAATTACATAGGAAATAAGAAACAACACACACACACACACGAGTATAAAATGACACAATGAGAAGATTTAAACAAACATTTATTTGTTTAAAGTCAATTAACATTACAGAGGAGTTTACAATAACAAACAATAGAACAACCTACTCATTGAACAGGCTCAATGAGTGACTAGAAACTACATAGATATACTACATATATATAATACTAGATAACATTTACATATCTACAAAATACATAAAGTCACACTTACTTTTCTATGGACCATGTGTTGGCTGGAGAGACTTAGTCAGTCAAAATACAATAGACTGGACTGTGGTAACTGTAATAAGTTTGGAGAACACCTGATTGAAGACATTTATCAGGATGTGAAATATAAATGTGATCAATCAGAGTGTTCTTCTCAGTGGTGGATTCACTAATTAGTTGAGTGTAACCTCTGGCCTGAAACAAGTCTTTTATACTTTTTTTGCCTTTACTGAGGAGATCCTCATTAAAGTCGCCACAAACAATGATGGGCTGGTGATTTATCACGTCCAATGAGTCTAAGAGGTTTCTCAAGTTTTGTAAGAACATAGCCAATCGGAAATTTGGTGGTTTGTAAACAGTCGCTAAAAGTAGTTTGACTGGAGCCTCAATTTTGATGACAACAAACTCCAAATCAGTGACCTGTTGCATGTACCTGCGAGGCTCTGCTTGCACGTTGCATCTACAGTACACTGCAACTCCACCTCCATCTTTTCGAGCCATGTCCACACAGCTGTTGTAAGACAGCAACCTACTGCGTGTGAACATGGTGTATCCCTCCAGGTCGAAAATTGGGGATACAGAGGACCCTGACAAATGTGTCTCTGTGAGGCACAGCACGTCTGCTAGTTGCAGTTCGTGATGAGCCTTCAGGTCTGAAATGTGGGACGGAAGTCCCTGAGTATTGTGGTGGATGATTGTCAAGGTCTTTGGAGTTTGTTCCATCAATCTATAAAATGCTAACAATGGTCGACAGCTCTGGAAAGAGGCTTGAGGCATACTTTCCAGAGCTGTCTTGATTTCGGGGTCAGCATATATCTTTTTCTCGTCAAAGTCACAGATAGTGAGACCTCCCAGCGAAGTTGTGCGGCTGAGCGCTACATAAGCCATGCCCGGTTCAAACACGCGCTTCAGACACACAACCGCTGACGCCATCGTCATACCTTGAACCTTGTGGGCCGTACACGCAAAAGCCAACTTCATGGGGAACTGGCGCCGAATGACCCCTTTTGTGTTACTCAGGCTCTCCTCAGATCTTTCAATGTAGGCCAGATTGTCTGAGGGACCCAAGATCTTTTTGCGGAATCTCTGTCCTGCTGTGGGATTGTCCAGCTCGAGTCCAATTAACTTAACAGACTTTGGCTCGCTGTCCGTCATTACAATGTGCGAGATGGTTCCGAATGTTCCATTAACAATTCCGTCCTCCACGTCGAGATTCCTGGTCAACATAACGCGTACTCCTGGAGCAGCCACTATGTTGTCAGGCAAATCTCGCTTGGTGCCGTTAACGTTCGACACGATCGTCATGCAGCCGGTCGTAGGCATTTTCCTATAATCCCGAGCTGCGATGTCGATAGCGTCGTCGTGGAGGGAGGCTACAGTACCAGAGTTGTGACGGTCAACTTCTTTGTTGGTAGCAAAAATGTGTAGCCTATCTACTGGACAATCTTTGACGTCAGCCACTGCCTGTGTGAGCAACTCTCTGTCCTCATCACTCAAAGGATCCAGCTTTTGCTTCACTCTGAGGCGGTTCAAGAGTTCAGCAAAAGCTCGATCGTCCTTCTGTCGCATGATCTCTGTAAGGATGACCATCTTGAAGTGATCCTTCCAGAGATCAAACTCAGTCTCCTCATACACACACAGTGGCTTGGCTCTGCCTAAAGGCGGCAGTTGGTAAAAGTCACCAACAGCGAGGACAGAAATCCCCCCGAACGGCTTCCTGTTTCCTCGGATCTGTTGAAAACGCCAGTTGACGTAAGCAAACAGCTCCTTGGAAACCATGGAGACCTCATCGATGATGAGAATCTCCGCGTTGGAAAGTGTCGCTCGGACCTCATCCAGGGCGTTGCCGAGACCTTGATACGGTGCCTTCAAGGACCTCGGCAGTTTGAGCAGTGAGTGCAACGTGACGCCTGAAATGTTGAAGGCTGCTGTGCCAGTGAAGGCAGTCAGCAGCACTGCAGGCTGCGTCATGTCTGCTTGGTCCCTGAATCTGGGGAGCTCACGCAGAATCCTCGTTGCCTCCTGGTGAACGCACTTGATTACGTGCGATTTACCACAGCCAGCTCCCCCTGTCAAAAAGTAATAAAACGGCTCTACATCGCGGCCCCACACCAGCTCAAAGCACCACTGACGAATGCTGTAGAAGATAGAAGCCTGCGTTTCGTTCAGACTTTGATACATTTTTCTAACAAAGTCTGGACTCAACTGCGGCGCTTCTATCCTCGGCATGGAGCTCCCCCTATCTCTAGTGACCTGAAACTCTGGGACCTCTCCTGGGTCTTCGTGCTCGGCAGGTTGTCGCTCTGCAAGACACTCTAACCGTTCAGCTTCTACTTCAGGCGCAAAACAGTTCCACTCATTAACTATAGGGCCCAGCACCTGATACTGTTCTAACGCTTCGTCGATCCTTTTACCCTGACCTTCGTAGCGTTTTTTGTTACGGGTTACGAGATCTCTAACACTCATACCCGGGATCTCGCCACACGTATAAAACTGCTCATAAGTGGGGTTAGCTTCATCTCTCAGGTCGTCATCAGATCGGTGTGGGAGATAAAGTTTGAGCAGTCGTCTATAAAACTTCTCAGGAGCTTTCTTCTCTGAGAAGCGAGGAAATCTGATAATTGCCGGCTTTCCAGCAGTTCTTTTCTGAATAAAGCCCATTTCATTCAGGAGGGGGATGGCGCTTTTACTTTTAGTTTGCTCACCGTACAGCACCCTGTACTCTGACGCAAACTCGGCCATGCACATACGCGCAAACTCAGCACCGCGAGGTCTGTTGACGTATTTTTCTGGCAGGCCGGACATCCACACCTCCTCTGAACCCGGTTCCATCTGTTGGAGTCTACCGATAGGGTGACTCATCCTCAGACCGTCCTCGTCGGTCTGAAGGAACACCACGGTCCGGGAGCACCTCTTCAGCCGTAAGCTGCAGGTGCGAGCAACAGCCTCTTGAGCGCTGACTTCCCTATGTTTAGCATAGGCCTGCATGATCTGCTTCATTTCGTCACGCTCGTTAACATTGGACTGTTTAACATTTCCGATGACGTTCTTAAGGAATTGCGTCATCTCGTGCTCTGGCTTGGACACGTAGGACATCATGTACATTATGCAGCTATAATCGTCCACAACGTACTGAATGTCCATGTTGGCATTCCAGGCTCGGAGCAGGTCTGGGTTATAGGCGTTAACCCAGCAATCGTTTGGATGCCGCTTCAGGATCACGACATGGCTGCTCGCCAGGCGGTGGACAAGGGCTCGGTATTCCGTGTACGTCAAGCCGCACTGGTCGAGCAAGTCTGTCAAACTACTGAATGAAGCGTTTGCATCCAAGAGCAAGTCTCTAAGTTGCTGAAGTTTGACTTTGGCTTCCTTTCGCTTCTTAGCGAGTGCCCGCTTCTGCTCCAGTATTCTGGCGACCTCATCTTGGTTCTGGTCTTGATCTAAAGGTTTTGAGGTGCCAGCACTAATGGGGGGTCTAGTGATGAATGTATCATCCATGGGCTGCTTCGGGAAGCCAAACCTACAGGCAACGTTGCCTTTTTTGCAGGACTTGGAATGTTTCCTGCTGTGAACCTGAACCTCTGAGACAATTTTGTGGAGCTCCAGGTCTGTCTCAGGATCAGGCATCTTGCATGTTATGTACCTATCTATGAAAGCCGCGACCTTGTGGTCGGACTCTTCTTCAAATTTAGGTGCATTTTTAATCCAAATTAGCATGTGGATGTGGGGACTTCCTCTAGCCTGGAACTCAACCCTATAAAAATAATCCTCCACCTCGCCAATGGGCTGCGCTGGTGAGAGGAGAAGGTTAGTCATCAGAGCGTCGACTCTCTTTTCAAACATGCGCATTACTGTGACCGGATTGCTCCGCAGAATGTCGCACTTTGATTTCCAGTCGAGCTCTGAAAAGTCCCCGTGTTCTCCCTGCTGAGCTTTGATGACCTCTATGACCTCAGGCCATCTCATCTCAGCAGCCGAGAACGTGACAAAAAATGTGGGTTTGCCTATTTGTCGCACCATGGCGTGGACGTCTTTCAGAGTCTTGGTCCAATAGGCTGGAGTGCCTCTGAGAGGCTGCATGAAGCGAGTTGCGTCTTGGCTCATAATGAGCCGCTGCACCTCGTCTTGGTCCAGGAGCATGAGGTTGTTAATACGACGGCCGTCTCTAGCTCTGGACTTTCCTTTGCGCATCTGAATTGACATGCTGTTTGTCGCCAGGTGGGTTTCTGTGACAAACTGCGCAAAGAAAAGGTAGCTTTGGTCGCTAGCGAAACGTGTATCGACAGCAAACAACCTGCAGTTAAAATACATGCTAGGTGACAGGGAGAAGGTTCTGGGTTCATCCAGTGTGTTCTCTCCTGTCGGGAATTGCACAGGGAAAGCCATGGCTTCAAGCTTTGGTATGGTGAAGAAGCCTACTGGTCTGTTGCCCTGGGCGGGGGCAATGCTAAATATTCCATCACCATACGAAAGACTCTCCTGTGCAATGTCAGGCGGCTGCATACACGTGTCCAGAGTCAGGCCAGGCCTCAGCTCCTCCTGTTCGTCGTCAGCTCCCTGAGGCTGCTGACTTCTACTAGAGTCTGGGTCGTTCTGACTAGAAAAAACTTCCTCTAAGTCTTTGTCCATGTCTGGGTCTGGCTGCTGCCTTTGTGGTTGGTCTGGGTCGTTTTTCCTATTAAAGACCTCCTCGAGGTCCACGTCTGCCTCAATGTCTCCCTGATGCTGCTCTGACTGAGCAGCATCAGCAACATTGAGTTGTGAGTCGTCATCGTCGACTGACTCATCAAAAACAACACTATCGTCTATGGATACATCCTGATACTCAGAATGTATCCTTTTAAGTGTGGCGAGACTAGCTAATACATTTCTCATATTAACAGTGTAAAAGTACTGGTAGCCCTTGTAGTTAATGCGCCTCTTTAATTTAACCTGAAGTAGTTGTGACTCAGATCTGGGTCTTGGGAGACTGTTGACTGTTGCTTCCACCTCTGATGGAACACAGACAACAGCTCCATGGACTGCTTTTTGTTGTCCTTTCGGCAGAGCGACAACCTTAGCAAAAGGCAGTATTTTAGCAATTAGCTGCCTCTCGAGCACGTTGAGCCTCGCTAACTCTGGGGGGATGGGCGACAACTCTAAGTTGTTCGCCGTCGCAACCGGTGGCATCCGTCCTCTCTTCAAGTGGCTGTCACACGTGTGACAGATCCACTCTTTTAGTCGCTCGTGTGTAACAGAGCAATGTGCAGCGCAGTCGTTGTCACAAAAGTGGACATAGTTTCCTGTTAAACAGGATGCTGCCACTGCAGGTTTTTGTCTATATTTTTCTCTTTTGCACAATCTGACCTGATTAGGAAACATTGCTCTGTTACACACGGTGCAGACATACGTCGGCCCGTGTCGAATAGTTTCACGAAACACTGTGATGGCGGCTTCCATCACAGGATTTATTATCGGCTGCGGTTGGGGGGTGTTATAGGGCACGATCCTTCTATATTTTTGTTTGATCCTTAATGCGTTTTGCATCTTGTTAAAGATGCAAAAAGTAGCATTTGTTGCGAGTTTAGTTACTCTGCGTTGGATACAGCGTAACCTAAACTCAGGATCATTGTGATACCTTCTATTTAAACTTTCTTTTTTCTTTTGTCTAAATCTAAGATTAGATTTGTACCTAGTTAACATGTACATTTTCTTTTTGGTACAAAAATCAGGATCTGCCCTATATTTCTGTTTAATGTAATTTTTGTGCCTACTCTGAAAGGCAGGATCCTCCTTATACTTTTCTTTAATATATTTTTTTTGCCTAGTTTGAAAGGCAGGGTCTGCCTTATACTTTTCTTTAATATATTTTTTTTGCCTAGTTTGAAAGGCAAGGTCTGCCTTATACTTTTCTTTAATATAATTTTTGTGCCTAGTTTGAAAGGCAGGATCCATGTTATATTTCTCTGTAAAAATTTTTTTCTTCCTGCTCTGGAAAGCAGGATCGGCCCTGTATTTGTCTGTATAATGTTTTTTTCTACTGCTCCGGAATGTTGGGTCTTCCTTATATTTTTGATTAAGTTTTATTTTTTTTGTATTTTTAACTTTTGAATAATAATTTCTGAAAGACAGTAACCGTTGTTTCCTATGATTACTGTCTTGGGAATGTTTTATTTTGTTTGCTTCTATTTTTTCAATTCTAAATTCCGGGCAGTTGTCATACCTATTTTTTTCATTAATGTTTTTTTCACATTTGATAACATGGCTGTCACTTTCCCTCCTTTTAACTTTTTGTCTTCGTTGTTTACCTAATTTACCTAGTTTTATGACTGTTTTTTTAGCTGGAGGGAGAGCTGTCCTGGAGACTTCTAAATCTACTTCTACCGTCGGTTGTTGAAGACCTTCACTGGAACCGACGGCTTCAAATGACACAGGCACAAGCTCATAGCTGGCAGAAGGTCCACGATCAGCAAAGAGTTTGTGCAGGTGTTCAGCCAGGTCACTGATTTCAGTGAAGGTCTTCATGATTGCAGTTCCGTTGAATTTTGGAAAACCTGCCGAATCTCTGGTGTGTGAATCAAACACACCATACGTCCCTGTTTGGGTACGGAACACTGCAATGCATTCTGGATTTACTATGATAAACGCATGCCTCACATCTCCTGACAGACACTGCAGCTCTTCAGCAAGGGAAATTAAGTCGCCGTTTCCGTCGCTGGAGGCTTTGACGGTTCCACATTTAACTTCGCACATGTGGACATCGTACATTGCAGTGTCTGTCAGGACTTGTTTAGGCATTTTCTCGACGGTGAGATGATCATTTTCATACCTGTGCTCCAGGATCAGCTGTTGTTTCACTCCTACGTAGAGTGAATCTCCCTGAGCCAGCACTCTGTCGAGGGTAGCTGTGTTAAAGCTACAACCCTCATTCTCGAAAGCGAGAAAAGTCAGGGACATGCAGGTACACTGACTGTTCCTAGAGAACTTACTGTACCTCCTGTCCCTCTGACTATGACTAGCCCTAACAGTGACAGCCTGACCCCCACTTACCTGAGTACCTACCTTTATGCTTGCCTGTAAAGATGTTCAATGGTTAATTATTAGTAGGTTAGTCATAATTAATTTTATTAGTCTATTAGTATTAAAATACTATTAATTACTACACATTATTAGTATCAGTATTATTATAGTTAGCTTTATTATTATTACTAGTATTAATAGCAGAAGTAGTAATGAATCAAGTTACAAATTGTTATAGAACATCAATTCCAGCAAGTTTTTCAGATCAACTAAACATCTATAAAAAGCTGACACAATCTTACACACATATCATGAGCACACTTGACTAGAACACATTACTGGTATTCTGAACATTATTAATATCTTGGTAAGTTTACCAAGATATTAATAATGATCAAAAAACAAATTAAATCTCTCCTTCATTTCCTCAAGTTTTTTATACATTACAGTTTAAAGGAAATTACACTCTCCCTCAAACAAACACTTTATTGAGCCCACGATAAACCAGAAGGTAAATGTTCTTACCTCTTTAGCAGAGGAGGTGGACAGTCCGTCGTCGATGATCCAGGGCCAGGAAGTTGATGAGGGGAACGGTGTCCGGGTCTGTGACAAGTCATAAGACCAGTATTAGAACAAGCACTAAGTTGTTACGAGAAAAGTTTTCTAAATGTATTTTTATTACTCACTTCCTCTGCATTTATGAACTGCAGAGGAAGATGAACCAGGTTAATGTAGTTACAGCTGATTTTACAGTAAACGTTGTGTGTGTGTCAGTTGTGGATTAAATACCTTAGCTGGGCGAGGAGAGGAGCGGGCCACAGCGGTGAGGGAAAGGGAAGGTCCAGCCGGGGAAGGTGTCTGGATCCTGGCCACCTGAGAACAAATCATAACAACAATTCAGTAGAATGAAGACTTTGATGACATCATCAACTTTATTCAATAGGAATAATATGTACCTTGGCCACCGGTGAACAGGTGGGGGTCTCCGGAGATCCCAGACTGCAGGCCAACCTGGTAGGAGGGGATCCAACCAGCTGTTGACACATGAGAATAGACATGTTAAAATTCACTCAGTGAACACACTGTGTGTTCTGTGTCACATTGTGTGTGTTGTGGCAGATAAAAACGTACATTAGTCACTGTAGTCTGGGGGCGGGGGGTCCTGCGTCGTCTGGCTGCTGCTGGGGAGGCCACCTGCACAGTCAGATAGAACATAGCAACAGTAACTGTAGGGAACAAGGAGAAACTTTACAGCTGAGAAGAATCAGACAACTTACCTTCTTCCGCGCTGGAGGAGACGGGGGGTCCACGACACCAGACAGCTGAGAAGGAGACACTTCCTCCACAGCACGAAGAAGCGTGCTGCTGAACCAAACAGGGTTCAGTGGGAGGAAGGACTCCTTCTCCTGCTGCTGAGTCGCGCTGGCCGGGGAGGGAACCTGGAAAAGTTCACATCACATTTGATTAAATAGGTGCTTTTTAAGACTGTGAACCCGATCTCCAACATGTTCACAAACACATGTAAACACACATGATGATACAATAGTAAAACTTTACTAACCTTGCTGCTCTGACCAACGACCTTCCAACGGAAGGGGTCAGAAGCCAGCGGAGCACGTACCTCTCCCCTCACAACCAGCTTAGGAGAAACCTTCCTAAGTGGCTGTAGAGGAGTAGGAGACACCGGGGGGGGAGGTGGTGTCTCCAGGTACTGCTCCGTCGCGGACCACAGCAGGCTGGTCAGGATGGCCATCCCCTCACGGTCGCTCAGGTGAACCTGCACACATGAACACAAACCCACAAAGACACATACAAAGTTCAGGTATAGAACAGTAGCTCGTGTTGAATGTTTCATATCAACACACAAGACATTATAAAAAAATTTGACTTTTACTATCACACATTGATTTTCTACTTACGCCGTCTCTGCTCCAGAGCTCCAGGCGCGTCAGGGGGAAGTACTCCGCCGCAGAGAAGTACCTCACACCTGAAAATACACAAAAGAAAACAACAAGCAATTACAACATGTACCATGAATCACAGACACTTTTAAGTTCTTTTTCCTTGTTTTTATTGACATGATAATTTGTACACACCCATACGAGCCGACACGCGGTGGTACTCCTGGCGAAGAAGGTCCTGGTACGTCTGGTCCTCCGTCAGGCGGGGGGGGAAGTCCACCACAAAGACCTGTAATAAAGCAAAATTTTCCAAAACAAAACATGTTCGCTACCAATTGACATTTTCTTTCAAAATCACACACGTTACAATAAATACACATTAATTTTTTTAAATCTCTTTTTTTAAATCTCATACGTTTAAGCAGAGTCAATGAACTTCTAGTCTTGTTAAACTACTACAAATACAGGACAAGTGAGACATGAAATTAAACTTACCTCTGGCCAACGGCTCCTCACCGCAGTGAGGAAACGGGCGTAGTCGACGGCCGCCTCCTCGATGGTCCTGCTGGCTGTCAGGTTGTTACTAGGAGCAAGAACACAAACAGCATCAGGTGAGAGAGGTACATTAGCATTAAGGACCTCAGTCCGCAACTGAGCGGCATGGGCCCCAGGGGTCGACATGATACCGAACGAATACTTAGTGTCTGGCATCACGGCGAATCCGTCGGCGATGGAGCGCAGGTGGGAGTCCCCGACAATCAGAACGAACTGTAACAACCAAGAAAATGTAATTAGCATGAAAATCATTAATCCCTCTAAACATCAATCACTTTCTTCATAAAGTGGCTAATAATATCACCTTCTTGTCAGGAGACTCCGGTGGGATGACCAACTTGTGGCTCCGTCCAGTGAGCGACGAAGTTGGCCACCGCAGGACCCGATGGCGGTAGCCGGTACCGCGGCCTGTTTAGTAAACGACAAAACACATCACGAGATAACGGTGTTACTGAATTGAAAACAAACCAGGAAATGTCAACAATCATTTGTTAATATGAGTACAACAGGACAGAAAAAAACAGTTTAGAAAGTTAAATACTGATGCCGAATTAATTTATTGATCATTGAGAGATACTCACGAGCACGAACGGGGGGACGAGCTTGAGAGCAGGGTCGGTGGGAAGGCTCCTCTCCGGCCGGGGGGGACGTCTGATGAAACATTAAGACCAAACACATACAGAACTCAGCAGTTAAGGAGAAAACAATAGATGTAACATTTCTAGAGCCATTTTCACGCAGACAGATGTCATTGTGGCACAGAAGCTTATCTACTGTGTAAATACCTCCAGGGGGGAAGGGGTGGACCTCAGCTCCTCCAGGTCGAGCCTCCTCCAGCGCTGCTTCACCGCCATGGAACGTCTGGACTTCCTAGGCATCCTGCTGACAAAAAATAGACAGAAAAAAAAAACAAGACAAAATACTTTTCAAAGCTTAACAGGCTATCAAACCTATCAAACTAACCTAAACCCTAACCTTTACCTAAACTCTAACTACCTAATGTAAAATAATCTAATCTAAGACAAATTAATGTAATATGTTATATTTAAATTAAATCTGTGTAGATGAAGGTGTGGTGAATGTATGTGTGTGGGTGAGGTGGCGATACTGCTCTGCGATGGTTGAGGGCGATGAATCAACTCTCAGCTGTCGAAGCACAGGAACCCTTTAATCCTATCAAAGACAATGCAAAAAAATTGAAATGTCTTTCAAATGTTATAAGTAAGTGTAAGCAACAAGCTAATAACAAAGCAGACACATGTTAAACATCTGTAGTTGTCATAAAGTGTGTGTTTTTGGGCACAATATTTCTATATTATAATAACTATGGATGATAATTATACTACTATATTAATTTATTTTAAACAGTATCATATTATAAGTTTTTTTTCATAAAAACAAATAATTACTATGACAAATAGATATTCCACACAAGTAAAGATAACATTAACTTCAGCAAATGTACAGGATTGTATCAACATCTGAATGAACATTTATTACCAAAAGTAAAAAAAATAGTCTTGTATCAAAATGCTTTTCTATTTAATGAAGGTATGATGTAAAAGTGTTTAACATATTAGCCTAGCTATTTTAACCAAGCTCTATCTACAGCCAGTTAGCCCCGTTAGCTTTTCATTAGCATAATGGCTGCCGTTCGCGCCACAGCCAGTTAGCTTTGTAGGCTTTTCATTAACACAACAGCGGAGCTCCGTCTACAGCCAGTGAGCTTCGTTAGCCCTTCATTAGCATAATGGCGGCGGTACAGGCCGCTAGCTTAGCTCTGTCTATAGCCAATTAGCTCCGTTAGCTTTTTAGCTCGGTTTAATGTTCTTGTATTGAAATGAACCAACCGTAAAATCACCAGAAAGTAATATTTAGCTTTAATAATCTCTCTTTTGATAAAGATATATACATATTACCACAGTTAGAGCTGTTTGCTTTTGTCTTTGTTTAATGTTTTATATAGAAAAGGCACAGTCACTTTTACCAAGCTTTTACCGCGGCTTAATATTCTTTAATATAAACACACCGAACATAAATAATTAAATACATTTACAGAATAACGACAGAACAATATCTAGCTTAAATAATATCACTTTTCTTTAACAATTTAATAAAATATTTGTTATCTAAAGAGGAATGAAACGTACACTTACCTCTGCCGAGAAGAAAGGGGAGGAGCAGATTCAGACGAGGGTATTTAACTCCGTAGTAACGGACCTGACCAATCAGAGTCCTCCCTGTGAACACGTCATTGCTACTGTCCAATCAGATGGATGAATTTTTCGCGGGCTTCACAGATTCACAGACACGCACACACATATGCGCGTTCACGATCTCTCTGTCTCTCTCATGGACACAGGTTAGATTCCTGAGCTACGCTATGATGCTGTTATAGATAGATGTGTGTGTGTGTGTAAATGTATGTATGTAAATATATATATATATACATATTTAGTGTATATATATATATATAAGTATATATACTATGTATTTTAACTCATACTATCCTTTTTTTTTAAATTATATCATTAATGCAAAGGATTATTGTAGCATCATATCATCATATCATCTTAGCATCGCAGTATCAAATCGTTATATCATAGCATCATATCATATCACAGACTGCTGCGGCCAGAGCCGGCCCAAGCTTCCATGGGGCCCTAAGCAACATTTGATTTCGGGGCCCATTTTGTTGCCCATTTTGTTGCATTTTATTGTTGTTCTTGCACTACAAATTATTATTGTACATTGCTGTTGCAGTTTTTTGAAACCAAAAATAATAAACCAGATTACACTTTCAAAGTAAATATGTTGTCTACTGGTTTCTTTTTGTTACACATGTTACACACTGAAATTACAAATTGTCAGGCTGACAATAGGATAATGTAAACAACACTGCCAGAGCTGCAATGAGTTTATAGTAGGTGTGTGAATGATCAACAATCAATATTGGTGGCAGAAATAGAGGGCCCCAAAATCAAATGTTGCTTAGGACCCCATGGAAACTTAGGCTGGCTCTGGGCGCACATGACCGGTGCAGCGGAGCTTTGACATTTACAGAGAGGCAGTAAGAACCACTAGGCCTACATCAGCAGCAGCAGCAGCAGCACTCTGTTGACATAAAATTGTGTTTTTGTACAGTAGTATATCTTTGATCATATAGAAAGCATCACTCATACATGCAAAGATAAATCAAAAAATAAAATAAATAAAAAATCTGTGAATTGCTCTCTGGGGCCCCCTAGTGGTCGCGGGGCCCTAAGCAGGCGCTTAGTTCGCTTATGCATTGGGCCGGCTCTGGCTGCGGCCACTGCATCACTCTCGCGAATTCCCGCAGGGCAATATTAAAGATGTCTATCTATAGTCTATTAAAGATGAAATCCTCATGACATTATTTACAACTGACCTCGCAAATAATTTCCTTGTTCACCCGTTTATCTCGTCATGATATAATCCTGATGAAAGTATACTTTCATATACTTTCATACTTGTATATATTCAATACTTTCCTTGTTCACCTGTTTATCTAGTCATGATGAAATGATTGGCGACTAACGTCGCCAATCATTTCATTTTTCACCTGTTCATATACTCATAATATAATCCTGGTGAAATTATTTGCGACTTACGTCGCAAATAATTTCATGTTTGACTACAAAAAGTAATGGTCACGTCAAGACAGGTGTGAAAGTATTCGCGACTTACGTCGCGAATACTTTCATGCTTGTCTATGTTCAATACTTTCCTTGTTCACCTGTTTATCTAGTCATGATGATTTAATAATTTTAACAATAAAACTCATTACTCCTACCTGAGCAATAGTTTAACAGTTTACGGCACAGTCTTACAGTTAGATAAACAATAATATTAAACTTAACACATCCAGGCTGTAACAAGGAATCAGCGATGAAGTGAAGACCTTCAAATTGTCCTGCGAGTCCAGCTCTTTGTCTCATGTTGGACGTCACTGCAGTCTGTCTGGATCAGCTGGAGGAAAACTATAGGCAGACAAATAGACATGTCAAATAATGTTATGTAACATACTTAATATAACTCTTATGAGTGTTCAACAGCTCATTATTTATTTAATTAAAAACATCATATTATATTAAATTACTCCAATTATATATATATACTGTCATTAATGTTGTTGCAAGCCATAAATGTTTCCTACTTTATGTGGTGGAATAATATATTTTTCAGTTTGACACAGTTTAATTTAAAAATATCTTCCCTTTAAATTGTAAAACTTCAACATTATTACTGTGATAAGCACCCGCTAGCAAGGCGGCGAATTAGCCGGCGGCTAACCCCACTAGCCCCCGCGTTAGCTCACGGCTAACTGCTGCGGCTAATTCGTGTTTAACTCCCGCGGGTCCGCGGTTAAATCCCGGTTAGCTAGCGGTTAAATCCCGGTTAGCTCGCGGTTAGCTCGAGGCTAACTCCGCGGTTGAGTCCGCGGCGGTTAGCTAGCGGCTAGCTAGCTCCGTTAGCTCCGCTAGCTTGCTAACATACATGAGCTATGCTGGAAGGCTAGTCGTCGGCTAAATCACTGGGCGGCTAGTAGTTAGCGTCTGTTACCAGTTGAGCTATTCACTGACCTAATAAGATGAAGGAAACGGGTCAGGGATGTTGTGTCAGGAGTTTCAGCAAAGCAGCCAGATATAATTTGTGTTTAAAATAAAGGAAAAGGTCATAATGTCAGGTTCTGGCCCCCTACAGTACTGCAGTAATGGTTTGGGGGGGTTTTAATGTTTTGGCAGATACTGTTTTCCACTGAGAGCTCTTTTCCCGCCTCTGGTCCCCTTCTGCTGCGTGTGTAAGCTGGTTGGGGTCTGGTTGTCATGGCTACCAGGGTCAACTGCTGCTGAAGTCTCCCTCTCACCTCTGCCTGAGTCAGAGGGAAAGCGCAAACTAGGATTTGCCCTCCGAACAAATGCTTGTATCTCAAAAACTACAAGTGCTATCGAGAAAACAAACACATCGTGAGCGTCAGCCAAGGGTTTTCTACAATTTAGTGTTGTCGCCACGCGCGTACTGCCAAAATTGTGGCCATAGTCGTTTTGGAAAGAAAGTATGCGACACGAAAATCGTCGAGAAATCCCTCTCGATTTCCACATACACACACATGGGGAAAAATTCGAAAAGCTGGCGCCGCACTCCTCGCTCAGAGGAGCCTCCAGTCCAAACCGTACGTCCCACACAAATCAAACCAACACCATCTTAAAGCCAACAAAAATCCCTACGTTTTTATGTATTTTTTATCTCTGTACCTCAAAAACTGTGGCCACCACATGAGATTGAACCTTTTTTTTTCAGAATATCACCGAAACTCTGAAGTTAGAGTGAGCGTCAGAGGGAGGGATTTTTAATTTTTTTCCCCAGATTTCACCAAACGTAAACTGCAACCCTGACCAAACCGTAAAAGGTATCGAAACGCCGTTTTCAGGAAGAGAAAGCTACACTTCCCGTGCCTCGTACAAACTTCCAAGCAAGTTTCTACTACAAAGCATGGCCGACTAATCGCTGGACAAAGCCAAGCTGGACATTTTGGAATGTTGCCGCTTTTTTCGGGCTTCTCCATTCATTTCAATGGGAAATTGATCGCGATTGTTTCGCGACTACGTCGCGAAAAAATCTTGTTTGAAAGAACTGTATAGAAGCACACCGAGTCCGATCGAGACGCACGTTTTGATGTATTTTGTGTCTGTGTGCGACGAACGGTATTTGAGTTGAAAGGTTTCGAAAATCGGCCGTAGGAAAAAGTTTAATAATAATAAGAAGAAAAACGTAGTGAAGAACAATAGTTTGCAGTGCTTCGCACTGCAAACTATTGACTCCCATAGCTTTGCTATGAGGGTCAATAGTTTGCATTGCGTAGCACTGCATCACTAATAATAATAAGAAGAAAAACGTAGTGAAGAACAATAGTTTGCAGTGCTTCGCACTGCAAACTATTGACTCCCATAGCTTTGCTATGAGGGTCAATAGTTTGCATTGCGTAGCACTGCATCACTAATAATAACTAGACAATTCCCCTGCGGGAAATCGCGAGAGTGATGCAGTGGCCGCAGCAGTCTGCGATACCATGCTATATTGCTGCGACAGTACGATGCTACGATGCTATGATGATGCTACTATGCCAAGATGCTACAATGCTGAATGAATGAATGAATTTATTTATCATTGAGAGATACTCACGAGCACGAACGGGGGGACGAGCTTGAGAGCAGGGTCGGTGGGAAGGCTCCTCTCCGGCCGGGGGGGACGTCTGATGAAACATTAAGACCAAACACATACAGAACTCAGCAGTTAAGGAGAAAACAATAGATGTAACATTTCTAGAGCCATTTTCACGCAGACAGATGTCATTGTGGCACAGAAGCTTATCTACTGTGTAAATACCTCCAGGGGGGAAGGGGTGGACCTCAGCTCCTCCAGGTCGAGCCTCCTCCAGCGCTGCTTCACCGCCATGGAACGTCTGGACTTCCTAGTCATCCTGCTGACAAAAAATAGACAGAAAAAAAAAACAAGACAAAATACTTTTCAAAGCTTAACAGGCTATCAAACCTATCAAACTAACCTAAACCCTAACCTTTACCTAAACTCTAACTACCTAATGTAAAATAATCTAATCTAAGACAAATTAATGTAATATGTTATACTTAAATTAAATCTGTGTAGATGAAGGTGTGGTGAATGTATGTGTGTGGGTGAGGTGGCGATACTGCTCTGCGATGGTTGAGGGCGATGAATCAACGATGATCACTCTCAGCTGTCGAAGCACAGGAACCCTTTAATCCTATCAAAGACAATGCAAAAAAATTGAAATGTCTTTCAAATGTTATAAGTAAATGTAAGCAACAAGCTAATAACAAAGCAGACACATGTTAAACATCTGTAGTTGTCATAAAGTGTGTGTTTTCCTTATACTAAGATGCTATGATGCTAAGATACTACAATGCTAAGATGCTTTAATGATGCTACAATGCTATGATGCTAAGATGCTTTAATGATGCTACCATGCTATGATGCTTTAATGATCACCTGTTCATATAGTCATAATATAATCCTGGTGAAATTATTTGCGATTTACGTCGCAAATAATTTCATGTTTGACTACAAAAAGTAATGGTCACGTCAAGACAGGTATGAAAGTGTCTTTACTAAGTAGCATGTCTTTACTACCATGAGCAGCTGGCACGCTGGATGCTCTTGGTAGTAAAGCATTAGCCACTAATGTTAGCAATTAGCATGTCTTTACTAAGTAGCATGTCTTTACTACCATGAGCAGCAGCTATAACAAAAAGCACAACTCAAATAGTCATTTAAGGCCTGGTTCCTACTGACTGGATGGGTGTGAGTTTGATGTCATGCAGGGTACAACAAACCAAACAGGATGAGGAGGATGCAGTAGGCCTGGCTGAGAGAGAGAGACACTGAGAAGGGTCGTCCTTTATGCTTCGCCTTCTACAAACTGAAGGGCAGGTACAGGCAGCAGACCCCTCCCAGCTCCACCTGAAAGCCAGCATCAAATAAGGAAGAGAGTGGGACGGATCGTCACACCCCCACCAGGATTATATTATGACTATATGAACAGGTGAATTATTATGATTAACGATCAATTATTACAATTTGCTCGTTAATCATAATAATTTCAACAATAAAACTCATTACTCCTACCTGAGCAATAGTTGAACAGTTTACGGCACAGTCTTACAGTTAGAAAAACAATAATATTAAACTTAACACATCCAGGCTGTAACAAGGAATCAGCGATGAAGTGAAGACCTTCAAATTGTCCTGCGAGTCCAGCTCTTTGTCTCATGTTGGACGTCACTGCAGTCTGTCTGGATCAGCTGGAGGAAAACTATAGGCAGACAAATAGACATGTCAAATAATGTTATGTAACATACTGAATATAACTCTTATGAGTGTTCAACAGCTCATTATTTATTTAATTAAAAACATCATATTATATTAAATTACTCCAATTATATATATACTGTCATTAATGTTGTTGCAAGCCATAAATGTTTCCTACTTTATGTGGTGGAATAATATATTTTTCAGTTTGACACAGTTTAATTTAAAAATATCTTCCCTTTAAATTATAAAACTTCAACATTATTACTGTGATAAGCACCCGCTAGCAAGGCGGCGAATTAGCCGGCGGCTAACCCCACTAGCCTCCGCGTTAGCTCACGGCTAACTGCCGCGGCTAATTCGTGTTTAACTCCCGCGGGTCCGCGGTTAAATCCCGGTTAGCTAGCGGTTAAATCCCGGTTAGCTCGCGGTTAGCTCGAGGCTAGCTCGCGGTTAGCTCGAGGCTAACTCCGCGGTTGAGTCCGCGGCGGTTAGCTAGCGGCTAGCTAGCTCCGTTAGCTCCGCTAGCTTGCTAACATACATGAGCTATGCTGGAAGTCTAGTCGTCGGCTAAATCACTGGGCGGCTAGTAGTTAGCGTCTGTTACCAGTTGAGCTATTCACTGACCTAATAAGATGAAGGAAACGGGTCAGGGATGTTGTGTCAGGAGTTTCAGCAAAGCAGCCAGATATAATTTGTGTTTAAAATAAAGGAAAAGGTCAAACATGACTGAGAAATTGTCAGTCAGTCAATGAGAAGAGCTATAGCTAAGAGGCCCAGCAGCTGTGTGAAAGCACCAAGGGAGACAGGGGTGGTTTGGGGGGTTTTAATGTTTTGGCAGATCATGTTTTCCACTGAGAGCTCTTTTCCCGCCTCTCGTCCCCTCCTGCTGCGTGTGTAAGCTGGTTGGGGTCTGGTTGTCATGGCTACCAGGGTCAACTGACGCTGAAGTCTCCTTCTCTCTCTCACCTCTGCCTGAGTCAGAGGGAAAGTGCAAACTAGGATTTGCCCTCCGAACAAATGCTCATAAATCAAAAACTACAAGTCCTATCGGGAAAACGAACACATCGTGAGCGTCAGCCGAGGGTTTTCTACAATTTAGTGTTGTTCCCACGCGCCTACTGCGAAAATTGTGGCCGTAGTCGTTTTAGAAAAAAAGTATGCGACGTGAAAAATCGTCGAAAAATCGCTCTCGCTTTCCACATACACACACATGGGGAAAAATTCGAAAACTGGTCGGCGCACTCCTCGCTCGGAGGAGCCTGCAGCCCAAACCGTACGTCTCACACAAATAAAACCCACACCATCTGAAAGCCAACAAAAATCCCTACGTTTTTACGTATTTTTTATCTCTGTACCTCAAAATCTGTGGCCACCACGTGAGATTGAACCTTTTTTTTTCAGAATATCACCGAAACTCTGAAGTTAGAGTGTCGGTCAGAGTGGGCCCATAGAGCCCCATTATAAACGCTGATTTTTAATTTTTTTCCCCAAATTTCATCAAAACGTAAACTGCGACCCTGACCAAACCGTAAAAGGTATCGAAACGCCGTTTTCAGGAAGAGAAAGATACACTTCCCGTGCCTCGTACAAACTTCCAAGCAAGTTTCTACTACAAAGCATGGCCGAGTAATCACTCGACAAAGCCAAGAAAGTATGCGACACGAAAAATCGTCGAGAAATCCCTCTCGATTTCCACATACACACACATGGGGAAAAATTCGAAAAGCTGTCGCCGCACTCCTCTCTCAGAGGAGCCTCCAGTCCAAACCGTACGTCCCACACATATTAAACCAACACCATCTTAAAGCCAACAAAAATCCCTACGTTTTTATGTATTTTTTATCTCTGTACCTCAAAAACTGTGGCCACCACGTGAGATTGAACCTTTTTTTTTCAGAATATCACAGAAACTCTGAAGTTAGAGTGAGGCTCAGAGGGAGGGATTTTTAATTTTTCTCCCCAAATTTCACCAAACGTAAACTGCGACCCTGACCAAACCGTAAAAGGTATCGAAACGCCGTTTTCAGGAAGAGAAAGCTACACTTCCCGTGCCTCGTACAAACTTCCAAGCAAGTTTCTACTACAAAGCATGGCCGAGTAATCGCTCGACAAAGCCAAGCTGTAAATTTTGGAATGTTGCCGCTTTTTTCGGGCTTCTCCATTCATTTCAATGGGAAATTTATCGCGTTTTTTTCGCGACTACGTCGCGAAAAAATCTTGTTTGAAAGAACTGTATAGAAGCACACCGAGTCCGATCGAGACGCACGTTTTGATGTATTTTGTGTCTGTGTGCGACGAACGGTATTTGAGTTGAAAAGTTTCGAAAAATCGGGTGTGGAAAAAGTTTAATAATAAGAAGAAAAAACGTAGTGAAGAACAATAGTTTGCAGTGCTTCGCACTGCAAACTATTGACTCCCATAGCTTTGCTATGAGGGTCAATAGTTTGCATTGCGTAGCACTGCATCACTAATAAGAAGAAAAACGTAGTGAAGAACAATAGTTTGCAGTGCTTCGCACTGCAAACTATTGACTCCCATAGCTTTGCTATGAGGGTCAATAGTTTGCATTGCGTAGCACTGCATCACTAATAACTAGACAATTCCCCTGCGGGAAATCGCGAGAGTGATGCAGTGGCCGCAGCAGTCTGCGATACCATGCTATATTGCTGTGATAGTACGATGCTATGATGATGCTACTATGCCAAGATGCTACAATGCTATGATGCTAAGATACTAAGATGCTATGATACTAAGATGCTACAAAGCTAAGATACTATGTTGTTACGATGCTAACGTCGCGAATGTCTTTACTAAGTAGCATGTCTTTACTACCATGAGCAGCAGCTATAACAAAAAGCACAACTCAAATAGTCATTTAAGGCCTGGTTCCTTCTGACTGGATGGGTGTGAGTTTGATGTCATGCAGGGTACAACAAACCAAACAGGATGAGGAGGATGCAGTAGGCCTGGCTGAGAGAGCGAGACACTGAGAAGGGTCGTCCTTTATGCTTCGCCTTCTACAAACTGAAGGGCAGGTACAGGCAGCAGACCCCTCCCAGCTCCACCTGAAAGCCAGCATCAAATAAGGAAGAGAGTGGGAGGGATCGTCACACCCCCACCTTTAAGAGGGCTGTCTTCACTAGGATCCCCAGACAAAGAACGAGCAAATCGTAATAATTGATCGTTAATCATAATAATTTTAACAATAAAACTCATTACTCCTACCTGAGCAATAGTTTAACAGTTTACGGCACAGTCTTACAGTTAGAAAAACGTCAATATTAAACTTAACACATCCAGGCTGTAACAAGGAATCAGCGATGAAGTGAAGACCTTCAAACTGTCCTGTTAGTCCAGCTCTTTGTCTCATGTTGGACGTCACTGCAGTCTGTCTGGATCAGCTGGAGGAAAACTATACGCAGACAAATAGACATGTCAAATAATGTTATGTAACATACTGAATATAACTCTTATGAGTGTTCAACAGCTCATTATTTATTTAATTAAAAATATCATATTATATTAAATTACTCCAATTATTTATATATACTGTCATTAATGTTGTTACAAGCCATAAACGTTTCCTACTTTATGTGGTGGAATAATATATTTTTCAGTTTGACACAGTTTTAGTGGCTAACCCCACTAGCCTCCGCGTTAGCTCGCGGCTAACTCCCGCGGGTCCGCGGTTAAATCCCGGTTAGCTCGCGGTTAAGTCCCGGTTAGCTCGCGGTTAAATCCCGGTTAGCTTGCGGTTAGCTCGAGGCTAGCTCGCAGTTAGCTCGAGGCTAACTCCGCGGTTTAGTCCGCGGCGGTTAGCTAGCTGCTAGCTCCGCTAGCTCGCTAACATACATGAGCTATGCTGGAAGGCTAGCCTAAGGCTAAAACATTGGGCAGCTAGTAGTTAACTTCTATTAACAGTTCAGCTATGTTGGGCACAAACACTTAACATATAAATAATTCTAGAAACTCACTTACCTAATAAAGTGATAGCACCAACAGAGGAGGGAGGGAGAGAGAGAGGGAAGGAGGGAGAGGGAGAGAGAGAGCGAGAGGGAGGGGGGGGGGGGGGTCATGGAGTGTTCTGTCTCCCCATTGTAACAGTCTGAGAGTCCCTAATGTTTTGTCAGTCTGTGTCTGTAATGCTATAGTGGGAGGGGAGGTGGGGGGGTTGGAGTGGGGGGGTCATAGTGTCAGGTTCTGGCTCCCTACTATAGTCCTGTAATGGGTTTAGGGGGTCATAATGTTTTGGCAGTCTGTGTCTGTAATGCTTAAATGGAGTGGAGGGGGGGGGGGGGGGGGTCATAGTGTCAGATTCTGGCTCCCTACTGTAGTCCTGTAATGGGTTGAGGGGTCATAATGTTTTGGCAGTCTGTGTCTGTAATGCTATAGTGGGAGGGGGGGTGGGGGGGGTTGGAGTGGGGGGGTCATAATGTCAGGTTCTGGCCCCCTACAGTACTGCAGTAATGGTTTGAGGGGGTTTTAATGTTTTGGCAGATCCTGTTATCCACTGAGAACTCTTTTCCCGCCACTCGGGTCTGGTTGTCATGGCTACCAGGGTCAACTGCTGCTCCTTCTCCTTCTCCCTCTCACCTCTGCCTGAGTCAGAGGGAAAGTGCAGACTAGGATTTGCCCTCCGAACAAATGCTTGTATCTCAAAAACTACAAGTGCTATCGAGAAAACAAACACATCGTGAGCGTCAGCCAAGGGTTTTCTACAATTTAGTGTTGTCGCCACGCGCGTACTGCCAAAATTGTGGCCGTAGTCGTTTTGGAAAGAAAGTATGCGACACGAAAAATCGTCGAGAAATCCCTCTCGATTTCCACATACACACACATGGGGAAAAATTCGAAAAGCTGTCGCCGCACTCCTCTCTCAGAGGAGCCTCCAGTCCAAACCGTACGTCCCACACATATCAAACCAACACCATCTTAAAGCCAACAAAAATCCCTACGTTTTTATGTATTTTTTATCTCTGTACCTCAAAAACTGTGGCCACCACGTGAGATTGAACCTTTTTTTTTCAGAATATCACAGAAACTCTGAAGTTAGAGTGAGGCTCAGAGGGAGGGATTTTTAATTTTTCTCCCCAAATTTCACCAAACGTAAACTGCGACCCTGACCAAACCGTAAAAGGTATCGAAACGCCGTTTTCAGGAAGAGAAAGCTACACTTCCCGTGCCTCGTACAAACTTCCAAGCAAGTTTCTACTACAAAGCATGGCCGAGTAATCGCTCGACAAAGCCAAGCTGTAAATTTTGGAATGTTGCCGCTTTTTTCGGGCTTCTCCATTCATTTCAATGGGAAATTGATCGCGTTTTTTTCGCGACTATGTCGCGAAAAAATCTTGTTTGGAAGAACTGTATAGAAGCACACCGAGTCCGATCGAGACGCACGTTTTGATGTATTTTGTGTCTGTGTGCGACGAACGGTATTTGAGTTGAAAGGTTTTGAAAATCGGCCGTAGGAAAAAGTTTAATAATAACTAGACAATTCCCCTGCGGGAAATCGCGAGAGTGATGCAGTGGCCGCAGCAGTCTGCGATATCATGCTATATTGCTGTGATAGTACGATGCTACGATGCTATGATGATGCTACTATGCCAAGATGCTACAATGCTATGATGCTAAGATACTAAGATGCTATGATACTAAGATGCTACAAAGCTAAGATACTATGTTGCTACGATGCTAAGATGTTACAATGCAATTATACTAAGATGCTATGATGCTTTAATGATCACCTGTTCATATAGTCATAATATAATCCTGGTGAAAATATTTGCGACTTACGTTGCAAATAATTTCATGTTTGACTACAAAAAGTAATGGTCAGGTCAAGACAGGTATGAAAGTATTCGCGACTTACGTCGCGAATGTCTTTACTAAGTAGCATGTCTTTACTACCATGAGCAGCAGCTATAACAAAAAGCACAACTCAAATAGTCATTTAAGGCCTGGTTCCTTCTGACTGGATGGGTGTGAGTTTGATGTCATGCAGGGTACAACAAACCAAACAGGATGAGGAGGATGCAGTAGGCCTGGCTGAGAGAGAGAGACACTGAGAAGGGTCGTCCTTTACGCCCTTCTACAAACTGAAGGGCAGGTACAGGCAGCAGAGCCCTCCCAGCTCCACCTGAAAGCCAGCATCAAATAAGGAAGAGAGTGGGAGGGATCTCACTAGGATCCCCAGACAAAGAACGAGCAAATCGTAACAATTGATCGTTAATCATAATAATTTTAACAATAAAACTCATTACTCCTACCTGAGCAATAGTTTAACAGTTTACGGCACAGTCTTACAGTTAGATAAACAATAATATTAAACTTAACACATCCAGGCTGTAACAAGGAATCAGCGATGAAGTGAAGACCTTCAAATTGTCCTGCGAGTCCAGCTCTTTGTCTCATGTTGGACGTCACTGCAGTCTGTCTGGATCAGCTGGAGGAAAACTATAGGCAGACAAACAGACATGTCAAATAATGTTATGTAACATACTTAATATAACTCTTATGAGTGTTCAACAGCTCATTATTTATTTAATTAAAAACATCATATTATATTAAATTACTCCAATTATATATATACTGTCATTAATGTTGTTGCAAGCCATAAATGTTTCCTACTTTATGTGGTGGAATAATATATTTTTCAGTTTGACACAGTTTAATTTAAAAATATCTTCCCTTTAAATTGTAAAACTTCAACATTATTACTGTGATAAGCACCCGCTAGCAAGGCGGCGAATTAGCCGGCGGCTAACCCCACTAGCCTCCGCGTTAGCTCACGGCGAACTGCCGCGGCTAATTCGTGTTTAACTCCCGCGGGTCCGCGGTTAAATCCCGGTTAGCTAGCGGTTAGTTAGCGGTTAGCTCGAGGCTAACTCCGCGGTTGAGTCCGCGGCGTTAAGGTAGCGGCTAGCTAGCTCCGTTAGCTCCGCTAGCTTGCTAACATACATGAGCTATGCTGGAAGGCTAGTCGTCGGCTAAATCACTGGGCGGCTAGTCGTTAGCGTCTGTTAGCAGTTTAGCTATTCACTGACCTAATAAGATGAAGGAAACGGGTCAGGGATGTTGTGTCAGGAGTTTCAGCAAAGCAGCCAGATATAATTTGTGTTTAAAATAAAGGAAAAGGTCATAATGTCAGGTTCTGGCCCCCTACAGTACTGCAGTAATGGTTTGGGGGGTTTTAATGTTTTGGCAGATCATGTTTTCCACTGAGAGCTCTTTTCCCGCCTCTCGTCCCCAGCAGCTGCGTGTGTGAACGTGTGTAAGCTGGTTGGGGTCTGGTTGTCATGGCTACCAGGGTCAACTGCTCCTGTTAGAATGTCAGTTGGAAGACGGGGAAAGAGAGAGAAAATGCTGAAAAATCGCCTCGAACAGGAAGGACTTGTGGCCAAACCGTATTTCCAATCATTGAACCGACTTAACTTTGGGCATCTTGAGGCTTTCCTGAACGTCTAGATGTGTAATTTGTAGGTAAAATGAAGAAATGTGACCTATTCAAAGCGATTCAAAGAAAGGTTACGTCTGCTTTCCTCCAGAAATTTCCCTGCCTTTTTAACATGGCAGTCTATGGAGCTGTGGGTGGGTGTTGCTGGCGCATCTTTGTGTCTGACGCCAAAACTATAAGACTTACAGCTTTAGCAGACGAATTTGAGTGAGAAGACACATTTTCCTACGTTTCTATGTATAAATTATGTCTGTCGTGTGAAATTTGTGGCCACGGGAGCAGTTTCTGTGCAGTTTTTTGACTAACTTTCTTCTCCCCTCCTCACTCTAGCTGATGATGTCATCCACTCTAGCACAAACATTCCGCGCAATACACACCCATTATAAACCCTGAAATTTGAGTAAAAACCTACACAACTCTGAGGCTTCATAGTTTAAAAACGGTAAAAGTTGTCGACAAGTGAAGTGAATCTCTGAAGAGAAGGCAAGAGTACCTACGTTTTAAAGTTTAAATGAAGTCTCTCGGTTAAAGTATGCCAGAGCAGTTCATTGTTGAAAATGTCTGTTGAATTTTTTTTTTTTTCGGGCTTCTCCATTCATTTCAATTGGGAAATTTGTCGCAGTTTTTTCGCGACTACGTCGCGAAAAAATCTTGTTTGAAAGAACTGTATAGAAGCACACCGAGTCCGATCGAGACGCACGTTTTGACGTATTTTGTGTCTGTGTGCGACGAACGGTATTTGAGTTGAAAGGTTTCGAAAATCGGCCGTAGGAAAAAGTTTAATAATAACTAGACAATTCCCCTGCGGGAAATCGCGAGAGTGATGCAGTGGCCGCAGCAGTCTGCGATACCATGCTATATTGCTGCGACAGTACGATGCTACGATGCTATGATGATGCTACTATGCCAAGATGCTACTACAATGCTATGATGCTAAGATACTAAGATGCTATGATACTAAGATGCTACAAAGCTAAGATACTATGTTGCTACGATGCTAAGATGCTACAATGCAATTATACTAAGATGCTATGATGCTTTAATGATCACCTGTTCATATAGTCATAATATAATCCTGGTGAAAATATTTGCGATTTACGTTGCAAATAATTTCATGTTTGACTACAAAAAGTAATGGTCAGGTCAAGACAGGCATGAAAGTATTCGCGACTTACGTCGCGAATGTCTTTACTAAGTAGCATGTCTTTACTACCATGAGCAGCAGCTATAACAAAAAGCACAACTCAAATAGTCATTTAAGGCCTGGTTCCTTCTGACTGGATGGGTGTGAGTTTGATGTCATGCAGGGTACAACAAACCAAACAGGATGAGGAGGATGCAGTAGGCCTGGCTGAGAGAGAGAGACACTGAGAAGGGTCGTCCTTTACGCCCTTCTACAAACTGAAGGGCAGGTACAGGCAGCAGAGCCCTCCCAGCTCCACCTGAAAGCCAGCATCAAATAAGGAAGAGAGTGGGAGGGATCTCACTAGGATCCCCAGACAAAGAACAGCAAATCGTAACAATTGATCGTTAATCATAATAATTTTAACAATAAAACTCATTACTCCTACCTGAGCAATAGTTTAACAGTTTACGGCACAGTCTTACAGTTAGATAAACAATAATATTAAACTTAACACATCCAGGCTGTAACAAGGAATCAGCGATGAAGTGAAGACCTTCAAATTGTCCTGCGAGTCCAGCTCTTTGTCTCATGTTGGACGTCACTGCAGTCTGTCTGGATCAGCTGGAGGAAAACTATAGGCAGACAAATAGACATGTCAAATAATGTTATGTAACATACTTAATATAACTGTTATGAGTGTTCAACAGCTCATTATTCATTTCATTAAAAACATCATATTATATTAAATTACTCCAATTATATATATATACTGTCATTAATGTTGTTGCAAGCCATAAATGTTTACTACTTTATGTGGTGGAATAATATATTTTTCAGTTTGACACAGTTTAATTTAAAAATATCTTCCCTTTAAATTGTAAAACTTCAACATTATTACTGTGATAAGCACCCGCTAGCAAGGCGGCGAATTAGCCGGCGGCTAACCCCACTAGCCTCCGCGTTAGCTCACGGCTAACTGCCGTGGCTAATTCGTGTTTAACTCCCGCGGGTCCGCGGTTTAATCCCGGTTAGCTAGCGGTTAGTTAGCGGTTAGCTCGAGGCTAACTCCGCGGTTGAGTCCGCGGCGTTAAGGTAGCGGCTAGCTAGCTCCGTTAGCTCCGCTAGCTTGCTAACATACATGAGCTATGCTGGAAGGCCAGTCGTCGGCTAAATCACTGGGCGGCTAGTCGTTAGCGTCTGTTAGCAGTTTAGCTATTCACTGACCTAATAAGATGAAGGAAACGGGTCAGGGATGTTGTGTCAGGAGTTTCAGCAAAGCAGCCAGATATAATTTGTGTTTAAAATAAAGGAAAAGGTCATAATGTCAGGTTCTGGCCCCCTACAGTACTGCAGTAATGGTTTGGGGGGTTTTAATGTTTTGGCAGATCATGTTTTCCACTGAGAGCTCTTTTCCTGCCTCTCGTCCCCAGCAGCTGCGTGTGTGAACGTGTGTAAGCTGGTTGGGGTCTGGTTGTCATGGCTACCAGGGTCAACTGCTCCTGTTAGAATGTCAGTTGGAAGACGGGGAAAGAGAGAGAAAATGCTGAAAAATCGCCTCGAACAGGAAGGACTTGTGGCCAAACCGTATTTCCAATCATTGAACCGACTTAACTTTGGGCATCTTGAGGCTTTCCTGAACGTCTACATATGCAGTTTGTGGGTAAAATGACGAAATGTGACCTATTCAAAGCGATTCAAAGAAAGGTTACGTCTGCTTTCCTCCAGAAATTTCCCTGCCTTTTTAACATGGCAGTCTATGGAGCTGTGGGTGGGTGTTGCTGGCGCATCTTTGTGTCTGACGCCAAAACTATAAGACTTACAGCTTTAGCAGATGAATTTGAGTGAGAAGACACATTTTCCTACGTTTCTATGTATAAATTATGTCTGTCGTGTGAAATTTGTGGCCACGGGAGCAGTTTCTGTGCAGTTTTTTGACTAACTTTCTTCTCCCCTCCTCACTCTAGCTGATGATGTCATCCACTCTAGCACAAACATTCCGCGCAATACACACCCATTATAAACCCTGAAATTTGAGTAAAAACCTACACAACTCTGAGGCTTCATAGTTTAAAAACGGTAAAAGTTGTCGACAAGTGAAGTGAATCTCTGAAGAGAAGGCAAGAGTACCTACGTTTTAAAGTTTAAATGAAGTCTCTCGGTTAAAGTATGCCAGAGCAGTTCATTGTTGAAAATGTCTGTTGAAATATTTTTTTTTTCGGGCTTCTCCATTCATTTCAATTGGGAAATTTGTCGCAGTTTTTTCGCGACTACGTCGCGAAAAAATCTTGTTTGAAAGAACTGTATAGAAGCACACCGAGTCCGATCGAGACGCACGTTTTGATGTATTTTGTGTCTGTGTGCGACGAACGGTATTTGAGTTGAAAGGTTTCGAAAATGCGTAGGAAAAAGTTTAATAATAATAATAAGAAGAAAAAACGTAGTGAAGAACAATAGTTTGCAGTGCTTCGCACTGCAAACTATTGACTCCCATAGCTTTGCTATGAGGGTCAATAGTTTGCATTGCGTAGCACTGCATCACTAACTAGACAATTCCCCTGCGGGAAATCGCGAGAGTGATGCAGTGGCCGCAGCAGTCTGCGATACCATGCTATATTGCTGCGACAGTACGATGCTACGATGCTATGATGATGCTACTATGCCAAGATGCTACTACAATGCTATGATGCTAAGATACTAAGATGCTATGATACTAAGATGCTACAAAGCTAAGATACTATGTTGCTACGATGCTAAGATGCTACAATGCAATTATACTAAGATGCTATGATGCTTTAATGATCACCTGTTCATATAGTCATAATATAATCCTGGTGAAAATATTTGCGACTTACGTTGCAAATAATTTCATGTTTGACTACAAAAAGTAATGGTCAGGTCAAGACAGGTATGAAAGTATTCGCGACTTACGTCGCGAATGTCTTTACTAAGTAGCATGTCTTTACTACCATGAGCAGCAGCTATAACAAAAAGCACAACTCAAATAGTCATTTAAGGCCTGGTTCCTTCTGACTGGATGGGTGTGAGTTTGATGTCATGCAGGGTACAACAAACCAAACAGGATGAGGAGGATGCAGTAGGCCTGGCTGAGAGAGCGAGACACTGAGAAGGGTCGTCCTTTATGCTTCGCCTTCTACAAACTGAAGGGCAGGTACAGGCAGCAGACCCCTCCCAGCTCCACCTGAAAGCCAGCATCAAATAAGGAAGAGAGTGGGAGGGATCGTCACACCCCCACCTTTAAGAGGGCTGTCCTCACTAGGATCCCCAGACAAAGAACGAGCAAATCGTAATAATTGATCGTTAATCATAATAATTTTAACAATAAAACTCATTACTCCTACCTGAGCAATAGTTTAACAGTTTACGGCACAGTCTTACAGTTAGAAAAACGTCAATATTAAACTTAACACATCCAGGCTGTAACAAGGAATCAGCGATGAAGTGAAGACCTTCAAACTGTCCTGTTAGTCCAGCTCTTTGTCTCATGTTGGACGTCACTGCAGTCTGTCTGGATCAGCTGGAGGAAAACTATAGGCAGACAAATAGACATGTCAAATAATGTTATGTAACATACTGAATATAACTCTTATGAGTGTTCAACAGCTCATTATTTATTTAATTAAAAATATCATATTATATTAAATTACTCCAATTATTTATATATACTGTCATTAATGTTGTTACAAGCCATAAACGTTTCCTACTTTATGTGGTGGAATAATATATTTTTCAGTTTGACACAGTTTTAGTGGCTAACCCCACTAGCCTCCGCGTTAGCTCGCGGCTAACTCCCGCGGGTCCGCGGTTAAATCCCGGTTAGCTCGCGGTTAAGTCCCGGTTAGCTCGCGGTTAAATCCCGGTTAGCTTGCGGTTAGCTCGAGGCTAGCTCGCGGTTAGCTCGAGGCTAACTCCGCGGTTTAGTCCGCGGCGGTTAGCTAGCTGCTAGCTCAGCTAGCTCGCTAACATACATGAGCTATGCTGGAAGGCTAGCCTAAGGCTAAAACATTGGGCAGCTAGTAGTTAACTTCTATTAACAGTTCAGCTATGTTGGGCACAAACACTTAACATATAAATAATTCTAGAAACTCACTTACCTAATAAAGTGATAGCACCAACAGAGGAGGGAGGGAGAGAGAGAGGGAAGGAGGGAGAGGGAGAGAGAGAGCGAGAGGGAGAGGGGGGGGGGGGGGGTCATGGAGTGTTCTGTCTCCCCATTGTAACAGTGTGAGAGTCCCTAATGTTTTGTCAGTCTGTGTCTGTAATGCTATAGTGGGAGGGGAGGTGGGGGGGGTTGAGTGGGGGGGTCATAGTGTCAGGTTCTGGCTCCCTACTATAGTCCTGTAATGGCTTTAGGGGGTCATAATGTTTTGGCAGTCTGTGTCTGTAATGCTTAAATGGAGTGGAGGGGGGGGGGGGGGGTCATAGTGTCAGATTCTGGCTCCCTACTATAGTCCTGTAATGGGTTGAGGGGTCATAATGTTTTGGCAGTCTGTGTCTGTAATGCTATAGTGGGAGGGGGGGGTGGGGGGGGTTGGAGTGGGGGGGTCATAATGTCAGGTTCTGGCCCCCTACAGTACTGCAGTAATGGTTTGAGGGGGTTTTAATGTTTTGGCAGATCCTGTTATCCACTGAGAACTCTTTTCCCGCCACTCGGGTCTGGTTGTCATGGCTACCAGGGTCAACTGCTGCTCCTTCTCCTTCTCCCTCTCACCTCTGCCTGAGTCAGAGGGAAAGTGCAAACTAGGATTTGCCCTCCGAACAAATGCTTGTATCTCAAAAACTACAAGTGCTATCGAGAAAACAAACACATCGTGAGCGTCAGCCAAGGGTTTTCTACAATTTAGTGTTGTCGCCACGCGCGTACTGCCAAAATTGTGGCCGTAGTCGTTTTGGAAAGAAAGTATGCGACACGAAAAATCGTCGAGAAATCCCTCTCGATTTCCACATACACACACATGGGGAAAAATTCGAAAAGCTGTCGCCGCACTCCTCTCTCAGAGGAGCCTCCAGTCCAAACCGTACGTCCCACACATATCAAACCAACACCATCTTAAAGCCAACAAAAATCCCTACGTTTTTATGTATTTTTTATCTCTGTACCTCAAAAACTGTGACCACCAAGTGAGATTGAACCTTTTTTTTTCAGAATATCACCGAAACTCTGAAGTTAGAGTGAGGCTCAGAGGGAGGGATTTTTAATTTTTTTCCCCAAATTTCACCAAACGTAAACTGCGACCCTGACCAAACCGTAAAAGGTATCGAAACGCCGTTTTCAGGAAGAGAAAGCTACACTTCCCGTGCCTCGTACAAACTTCCAAGCAAGTTTCTACTACAAAGCATGGCCGAGTAATCGCTGGACAAAGCCAAGCTGTAAATTTTGGAATGTTGCCGCTTTTTTCAGGCTTCTCCATTCATTTCAATGGGAAATTGATCGCGTTTTTTTCGCGACTACGTCGCGAAAAAATCTTGTTTGGAAGAACTGTATAGAAGCACATCGAGTCCGATCGAGACGCACGTTTTGATGTATTTTGTGTCTGTGTGCGACGAACGGTATTTGAGTTGAAAGGTTTCGAAAATCGGCCGTAGGAAAAAGTTTAATAATAATAAGAAGAAAAACGTAGTGAAGAACAATAGTTTGCAGTGCTTCGCACTGCAAACTATTGACTCCCATAGCTTTGCTATGAGGGTCAATAGTTTGCATTGCGTAGCACTGCATCACTAACTAGACAATTCCCCTGCGGGAAATCGCGAGAGTGATGCAGTGGCCGCAGCAGTCTGCGATACCATGCTATATTGCTGTGATAGTACGATGCTACGATGATGCTACTATGCCAAGATGCTACTACAATGCTATGATGCTAAGATACTAAGATGCTATGATACTAAGATGCTACAAAGCTAAGATACTATGTTGCTACGATGCTAAGATGCTACAATGCAATTATACTAAGATGCTATGATGCTTTAATGATCACCTGTTCATATAGTCATAATATAATCCTGGTGAAAATATTTGCGACTTACGTCGCAAATAATTTCATGTTTGACTACAAAAAGTAATGGTCAGGTCAAGACAGGTATGAAAGTATTCGCGACTTACGTCGCGAATGTCTTTACTAAGTAGCATGTCTTTACTACCATGAGCAGCAGCTATAACAAAAAGCACAACTCAAATAGTCATTTAAGGCCTGGTTCCTTCTGACTGGATGGGTGTGAGTTTGATGTCATGCAGGGTACAACAAACCAAACAGGATGAGGAGGATGCAGTAGGCCTGGCTGAGAGAGAGAGACACTGAGAAGGGTCGTCCTTTACGCCCTTCTACAAACTGAAGGGCAGGTACAGGCAGCAGAGCCCTCCCAGCTCCACCTGAAAGCCAGCATCACATAAGGAAGAGAGTGGGAGGGATCTCACTAGGATCCCCAGACAAAGAACGAGCAAATCGTAACAATTGATCGTTAATCATAATAATTTTAACAATAAAACTCATTACTCCTACCTGAGCAATAGTTTAACAGTTTACGGCACAGTCTTACAGTTAGATAAACAATAATATTAAACTTAACACATCCAGGCTGTAACAAGGAATCAGCGATGAAGTGAAGACCTTCAAATTGTCCTGCGAGTCCAGCTCTTTGTCTCATGTTGGACGTCACTGCAGTCTGTCTGGATCAGCTGGAGGAAAACTATAGGCAGACAAATAGACATGTCAAATAATGTTATGTAACATACTTAATATAACTCTTATGAGTGTTCAACAGCTCATTATTTATTTAATTAAAAACATCATATTATATTAAATTACTCCAATTATATATATATACTGTCATTAATGTTGTTGCAAGCCATAAATGTTTCCTACTTTATGTGGTGGAATAATATATTTTTCAGTTTGACACAGTTTAATTTAAAAATATCTTCCCTTTAAATTGTAAAACTTCAACATTATTACTGTGATAAGCACCCGCTAGCAAGGCGGCGAATTAGCCGGCGGCTAACCCCACTAGCCTCCGCGTTAGCTCACGGCGAACTGCCGCGGCTAATTCGTGTTTAACTCCCGCGGGTCCGCGGTTAAATCCCGGTTAGCTAGCGGTTAGTTAGCGGTTAGCTCGAGGCTAACTCCGCGGTTGAGTCCGCGGCGTTAAGCTAGCGGCTAGCTAGCTCCGTTAGCTCCGCTAGCTTGCTAACATACATGAGCTATGCTGGAAGGCTAGTCGTCGGCTAAATCACTGGGCGGCTAGTCGTTAGCGTCTGTTAGCAGTTTAGCTATTCACTGACCTAATAAGATGAAGGAAACGGGTCAGGGATGTTGTGTCAGGAGTTTCAGCAAAGCAGCCAGATATAATTTGTGTTTAAAATAAAGGAAAAGGTCATAATGTCAGGTTCTGGCCCCCTACAGTACTGCAGTAATGGTTTGGGGGGTTTTAATGTTTTGGCAGATCATGTTTTCCACTGAGAGCTCTTTTCCCGCCTCTCGTCCCCTGCAGCTGCGTGTGTGAACGTGTGTAAGCTGGTTGGGGTCTGGTTGTCATGGCTACCAGGGTCAACTGCTCCTGTTAGAATGTCAGTTGGAAGACGGGGAAAGAGAGAGAAAATGCTGAAAAATCGCCTCGAACAGGAAGGACTTGTGGCCAAACCGTATTTCCAATCATTGAACCGACTTAACTTTGGGCATCTTGAGGCTTTCCTGAACGTCTAGATGTGTAATTTGTAGGTAAAATGAAGAAATGTGACCTATTCAAAGCGATTCAAAGAAAGGTTACGTCTGCTTTCCTCCAGAAATTTCCCTGCCTTTTTAACATGGCAGTCTATGGAGCTGTGGGTGGGTGTTGCTGGCGCATCTTTGTGTCTGACGCCAAAACTATAAGACTTACAGCTTTAGCAGACGAATTTGAGTGAGAAGACACATTTTCCTACGTTTCTATGTATAAATTATGTCTGTCGTGTGAAATTTGTGGCCACGGGAGCAGTTTCTGTGCAGTTTTTTGACTAACTTTCTTCTCCCCTCCTCACTCTAGCTGATGATGTCATCCACTCTAGCACAAACATTCCGCGCAATACACACCCATTATAAACCCTGAAATTTGAGTAAAAACCTACACAACTCTGAGGCTTCATAGTTTAAAAACGGTAAAAGTTGTCGCTAAGTGAAGTGAATCTCTGAAGAGAAGGCAAGAGTACCTACGTTTTAAAGTTTAAATGAAGTCTCTCGGTTAAAGTATGCCAGAGCAGTTCATTGTTGAAAATGTCTGTTGAATTTTTTTTTTTTCGGGCTTCTCCATTCATTTCAATAGGGAAATTTGTCGCAGTTTTTTCGCGACTACGTCACAGTCTTACAGTTAGAAAAACATCAATATTAAACTTAACACATCCAGGCTGTAACAAGGAATCAGCGATGAAGTGAAGACCTTCAAATTGTCCTGTGAGTCCAGCTCTTTGTCTCACGTTGGACATCACTGCAGTCTGTCTGGATCAGCTGGAGGAAAACTATACGCAGACAAATAGACATGTCAAATAATGTTATGTAACATACTGAATATAACTCTTATGAGTGTTCAACAGCTCATTATTTATTTAATTAAAAATATCATATTATATTAAATTACTCCAATTATTTATATATACTGTCATTAATGTTGTTACAAGCCATAAACGTTTCCTACTTTATGTGGTGGAATAATATATTTTTCAGTTTGACACAGTTTTAGTGGCTAACCCCACTAGCCTCCGCGTTAGCTCGCGGCTAACTCCCGCGGGTCCGCGGTTAAATCCCGGTTAGCTCGCGGTTAAGTCCCGGTTAGCTCGCGGTTAAATCCCGGTTAGCTTGCGGTTAGCTCGAGGCTAGCTCGCGGTTAGCTCGAGGCTAACTCCGCGGTTTAGTCCGCGGCGGTTAGCTAGCTGCTAGCTCCGCTAGCTCGCTAACATACATGAGCTATGCTGGAAGGCTAGCCTAAGGCTAAAACATTGGGCAGCTAGTAGTTAACTTCTATTAACAGTTCAGCTATGTTGGGCACAAACACTTAACATATAAATAATTCTAGAAACTCACTTACCTAATAAAGTGATAGCACCAACAGAGGAGGGAGGGAGAGAGAGAGGGAAGGAGGGAGAGGGAGAGAGAGAGCGAGAGGGGGGGGGGGGGGGGGGGGGGGGTCATGGAGTGTTCTGTCTCCCCATTGTAACAGTCTGAGAGTCCCTAATGTTTTGTCAGTCTGTGTCTGTAATGCTATAGTGGGAGGGGAGGTGGGGGGGTTGGAGTGGGGGGGTCATAGTGTCAGGTTCTGGCTCCCTACTATAGTCCTGTAATGGGTTTAGGGGGTCATAATGTTTTGGCAGTCTGTGTCTGTAATGCTTAAATGGAGTGTGGGGGGGGGGGGGTCATAGTGTCAGATTCTGGCTCCCTACTATAGTCCTGTAATGGGTTGAGGGGTCATAATGTTTTGGCAGTCTGTGTCTGTAATGCTATAGTGGGAGGGGGGGTGGGGGGGGTTGGAGTGGGGGGGTCATAATGTCAGGTTCTGGCCCCCTACAGTACTGCAGTAATGGTTTGAGGGGGTTTTAATGTTTTGGCAGATCCTGTTATCCACTGAGAACTCTTTTCCCGCCACTCGGGTCTGGTTGTCATGGCTACCAGGGTCAACTGCTGCTCCTTCTCCTTCTCCCTCTCACCTCTGCCTGAGTCAGAGGGAAAGTGCAGACTAGGATTTGCCCTCCGAACAAATGCTTGTATCTCAAAAACTACAAGTGCTATCGAGAAAACAAACACATCGTGAGCGTCAGCCAAGGGTTTTCTACAATTTAGTGTTGTCGCCACGCGCGTACTGCCAAAATTGTGGCCGTAGTCGTTTTGGAAAGAAAGTATGCGACACGAAAAATCGTCGAGAAATCCCTCTCGATTTCCACATACACACACATGGGGAAAAATTCGAAAAGCTGTCGCCGCACTCCTCTCTCAGAGGAGCCTCCAGTCCAAACCGTACGTCCCACACATATCAAACCAACACCATCTTAAAGCCAACAAAAATCCCTACGTTTTTATGTATTTTTTATCTCTGTACCTCAAAAACTGTGGCCACCACGTGAGATTGAACCTTTTTTTTTCAGAATATCACCGAAACTCTGAAGTTAGAGTGAGGCTCAGAGGGAGGGATTTTTAATTTTTTTCCCCAAATTTCACCAAACGTAAACTGCGACCCTGACCAAACCGTAAAAGGTATCGAAACGCCGTTTTCAGGAAGAGAAAGCTACACTTCCCGTGCCTCGTACAAACTTCCAAGCAAGTTCCTACTACAAAGCATGGCCGAGTAATCACTCGACAAAGCCAAGCTGTAAATTTTGAAATGTTGCCGCTTTTTTCGGGCTTCTCCATTCATTTCAATGGGAAATTTATCGCGTTTTTTTCGCGACTACGTCGCGAAAAAATCTTGTTTGGAAGAACTGTATAGAAGCACACCGAGTCCGATCGAGACGCACGTTTTGATGTATTTTGTGTCTGTGTGCGACGAACGGTATTTGAGTTGAAAAGTTTCGAAAATCGGCCGTAGGAAAAAGTTTAATAATAATAAGAAGAAAAACGTGGTCACTTCGCACTGCAAACTATTGACTCCCATAGCTTTGCTATGAGGGTCAATAGTTTGCATTGCGTAGCACTGCATCACTAATAATAAGAAGAAAAACGTAGTGAAGAACAATAGTTTGCAGTGCGCTGCAAACTATTGACTCCCATAGCTTTGCTATGAGGGTCAATAGTTTGCATTGCGTAGCACTGCATCACTAATAATAAGAAGAAAAACGTAGTGAAGAACAATAGTTTGCATTGCGTAGCACTGCATCACTAATAATAATAAGAAAAACGTAGTGAAGAACAATAGTTTGCAGTGCTTCGCACTGCAATCTATTGACTCCCATAGCTTTGCTATGAGGGTCAATAGTTTGCATTGCGTAGCACCGCATCACTAATAAAATAAATATAGAAACTATATATAAAATACAAAAAATACAAAAATACAAAATACAAAAATATATACACAGTATATATATATATTCCACCAGAACTGTGGGATGGTAGTGAGTTTGATGTGTTCATGGGGGGGGGGGGGGGGACTGCGGATGGGAAAAAACTGTTCGCCATGCGAGTGGTCCTAGACTCGATGGATCGCTACTACAAAGCATGGCCGAGTAATCACTCGACAAAGCCAAGCTGTAAATTTTGAAATGTTGCCGCTTTTTTCGGGCTTCTCCATTCATTTCAATGGGAAATTTATCGCGTTTTTTTCGCGACTACGTCGCGAAAAAATCTTGTTTGGAAGAACTGTATAGAAGCACACCGAGTCCGATCGAGACGCACGTTTTGATGTATTTTGTGTCTGTGTGCGACGAACGGTATTTGAGTTGAAAAGTTTCGAAAATCGGCCGTAGGAAAAAGTTTAATAATAACTAGACAATTCCCCTGCGGGAAATCGCGAGAGTGATGCAGTGGCCGCAGCAGTCTGCGATACCATGCTATATTGCTGCGACAGTACGATGCTACGATGCTACGATGATGCTACTATGCCGAGATGCTACTACAATGCTATGATGCTAAGATACTAAGATGCTATGATACTAAGATGCTACAAAGCTAAGATACTATGTTGCTACGATGCTAAGATGCTACAATGCAATTATACTAAGATGCTATGATGCTTTAATGATCACCTGTTCATATAGTCATAATATAATCCTGGTGAAAATATTTGCGACTAACGTTGCAAATAATTTCATGTTTGACTACAAAAAGTAATGGTCAGGTCAAGACAGGTATGAAAGTATTCGCGACTTACGTCGCGAATGTCTTTACTAAGTAGCATGTCTTTACTACCATGAGCAGCAGCTATAACAAAAAGCACAACTCAAATAGTCATTTAAGGCCTGGTTCCTTCTGACTGGATGGGTGTGAGTTTGATGTCATGCAGGGTACAACAAACCAAACAGGATGAGGAGGATGCAGTAGGCCTGGCTGAGAGAGAGAGACACTGAGAAGGGTCGTCCTTTACGCCCTTCTACAAACTGAAGGGCAGGTACAGGCAGCAGACCCCTCCCAGCTCCACCTGAAAGCCAGCATCAAATAAGGAAGAGAGTGGGACAGATCGTCACACCCCCACCAGGATTATATTATGACTATATGAACAGGTGAATTATTATGATTAACGATCAATTATTACAATTTGCTCGTTAATCATAATAATTTTAACAATAAAACTCATTACTCCTACCTGAGCAATAGTTTAACGGTTTACGGCACAGTCTTACAGTTAGAAAAACAATAATATTAAACTTAACACATCCAGGCTGTAACAAGGAATCAGCGATGAAGTGAAGACCTTCAAATTGTCCTGCGAGTCCAGCTCTTTGTCTCATGTTGGACGTCACTGCAGTCTGTCTGGATCAGCTGGAGTAAAACTATAGGCAGACAAACAGACATGTCAAATAATGTTATGTAACATACTTAAAATAACTCTTATGAGTGTTCAACAGCTCATTATTTATTTAATTAAAAACATCATATTATATTAAATTACTCCAATTATATATATACTGTCATTAATGTTGTTGCAAGCCATAAATGTTTCCTACTTTATGTGGTGGAATAATATATTTTTCAGTTTGACACAGTTTAATTTAAAAATATCTTCCCTTTAAATTGTAAAACTTCAACATTATTACTGTGATAAGCACCCGCTAGCAAGGCGGCGAATTAGCCGGCGGCTAACCCCACTAGCCTCCGCGTTAGCTCACGGCGAACTGCCGCGGCTAATTCGTGTTTAACTCCCGCGGGTCCGCGGTTAAATCCCGGTTAGCTAGCGGTTAGTTAGCGGTTAGCTCGAGGCTAACTCCGCGGTTGAGTCCGCGGCGTTAAGGTAGCGGCTAGCTAGCTCCGTTAGCTCCGCTAGCTTGCTAACATACATGCGCTATGCTGGAAGGCTAGTCGTCGGCTAAATCACTGGGCGGCTAGTCGTTAGCGTCTGTTAGCAGTTAAGCTATTCACTGACCTAATAAGATGAAGGAAACGGGTCAGGGATGTTGTGTCAGGAGTTTCAGCAAAGCAGCCAGATATAATTTGTGTTTAAAATAAAGGAAAAGGTCAAACATGACTGAGAAATTGTCATTCAGTCAATGAGAAGAGCTATAGCTAAGAGGCCCAGCAGCTGTGTGAAAGCACCAAGGGAGACAGCGATGGTTTGGGGGGTTTTAATGTTTTGGCAGATCATGTTTTCCACTGAGAGCTCTTTTCCCGCCTCTCGTCCCCAGCAGCTGCGTGTGTGAACGTGTGTAAGCTGGTTGGGGTCTGGTTGTCATGGCTACCAGGGTCAACTGCTCCTGTTAGAATGTCAGTTGGAAGACGGGGAGAGAGAGAGAAAATGCTGAAAAATCGCCTCGAACAGGAAGGACTTGTGGCCAAACCGTATTTCCAATCATTGAACCGACTTAACTTTGGGCATCTTGAGGCTTTCCTGAACGTCTACATATGCAGTTTGTGGGTAAAATGAAGAAATGTGACCTATTCTAAGCGATTCAAAGAAAGGTTACGTCTGCTTTCCTCCAGAAATTTCCCTGCCTTTTTAACATGGCAGTCTATGGAGCTGTGGGTGGGTGTTGCTGGCGCATCTTTGTGTCTGACGCCAAAACTATAAGACTTACAGCTTTAGCAGACGAATTTGAGTGAGAAGACACATTTTCCTACGTTTCTATGTATAAATTATGTCTGTCGTGTGAAATTTGTGGCCACGGGAGCAGTTTCTGTGCAGTTTTTTGACTAACTTTCTTCTCCCCTCCTCACTCTAGCTGATGATGTCATCCACTCTAGCACAAACATTCCGCGCAATACACACCCATTATAAACCCTGAAATTTGAGTAAAAACCTACACAACTCTGAGGCTTCATAGTTTAAAAACGGTAAAAGTTGTCGACAAGTGAAGTGAATCTCTGAAGAGAAGGCAAGAGTACCTACGTTTTAAAGTTTAAATGAAGTCTCTCGGTTAAAGTATGCCAGAGCAGTTCATTGTTGAAAATGTCTGTTGAATTTTTTTTTTTTTCGGGCTTCTCCATTCATTTCAATTGGGAAATTTGTCGCAGTTTTTTCGCGACTATGTCGCGAAAAAATCGTGTTTGAAAGAACTGTATAGAAGCACACCGAGTCCGATCGAGACGCACGTTTTGATGTATTTTGACCTGTGTGCGACGAACGGTATTTGAGTTGAAAAGTTTCGAAAATGCGTAGGAAAAAGTTTAATAATAATAATAATAAAAAGAAAAAACGTAGTGAAGAACAATAGTTTGCAGTGCTTCGCACTGCAAACTATTGGCCCCCATAGCTTTGCTATGAGGGGGTCAATAGTTTGCATTGCGTAGCACTGCATCACTAACTAGACAATTCCCCTGCGGGAAATCGCGAGAGTGATGCAGTGGCCGCAGCAGTCTGCGATACCATGCTATATTGCTGTGATAGTACGATGCTACGATGCTATGATGATGCTACTATGCCAAGATGCTACTACAATGCTATGATGCTAAGATACTAAGATGCTATGATACTAAGATTCTACAAAGCTAAGATACTATGTTGCTACGATGCTAAGATGCTACAATGCAATTATACTAAGATGCTATGATGCTTTAATGATCACCTGTTCATATAGTCATAATATAATCCTGGTGAAAATATTTGCGACTTACGTTGCAAATAATTTCATGTTTGACTACAAAAAGTAATGGTCAGGTCAAGACAGGTATGAAAGTATTCGCGACTTACGTCGCGAATGTCTTTACTAAGTAGCATGTCTTTACTACCATGAGCAGCAGCTATAACAAAAAGCACAACTCAAATAGTCATTTAAGGCCTGGTTCCTTCTGACTGGATGGGTGTGAGTTTGATGTCATGCAGGGTACAACAAACCAAACAGGATGAGGAGGATGCAGTAGGCCTGGCTGAGAGACAGAGACACTGAGAAGGGTCGTCCTTTATGCTTCGCCTTCTACAAACTGAAGGGCAGGTACAGGCAGCAGACCCCTCCCAGCTCCACCTGAAAGCCAGCATCAAATAAGGAAGAGAGTGGGAGGGATCTCACTAGGATCCCCAGACAAAGAACGAGCAAATCGTAACAATTGATCGTTAATCATAATAATTTTAACAATAAAACTCATTACTCCTACCTGAGCAATAGTTTAACAGTTTACGGCACAGTCTTACAGTTAGAAAAACAATAATATTAAACTTAACACATCCAGGCTGTAACAAGGAATCAGCGATGAAGTGAAGACCTTCAAATTGTCCTGCGAGTCCAGCTCTTTGTCTCATGTTGGACGTCACTGCAGTCTGTCTGGATCAGCTGGAGGAAAACTATAGGCAGACAAATAGACATGTCAAATAATGTTATGTAACATACTTAATATAACTCTTATGAGTGTTCAACAGCTCATTATTTATTTAATTAAAAACATCATATTATATTAAATTACTCCAATTATATATATACTGTCATTCAGGGCATGAAATTGGCACCCGCCCACCCGCCAAATGCGGGTAACTTTTGTGATTGGCGGGTGAAACTGTCAATCTACCTGCCACGTTGGCGGGTAGCCAATTCCATGGTCTTAAGTATCCCGATTTTGATCGGGTTTTTTGAAGTATCCCGTTTTTGTGTTTGTCCATGTAAACACCATATCCCGAATTCAGAAATCGGGATATGCTCATTTCACGATTTCAAGAAACCCGGTTTTGCTACCTGGAGTACTCCGATAGAAGCCGGGATACTGGAGCATACACCTTATCCCGATTTCTGACGGCTGCCCACTGTCTGCGCAGGCGCGAGTGACGCCAAGTGACGCACTAGATATACAAACAACATGGCGGCAACGAGAACGTCTCACTTTTGGAGCGACGAAGAGACAGAATTTTCCCTTAAAGTAATGAAAGAACTAAACATAACGAAGTGTTTAGACGCAGAAAACACCGACATGCTGATGTATTCAAATCTGTTGCGGAAAAGCTACGTGACGCTGGTTTTCCACCTCGCTCCGTTGAACAAGTTAGGTCGCGTTGGAAAACATTGAAAAAAAAAACGTGAAACACGCATGCGCAGACAGGATACAGTGATCGGAAAACGGGTTACTGGTATTTATCATGTATACGGGGATGTTTGTATTTATGTTAATTTTTATTCTAAATGCCTGCCACGACACCAGGTCAGATACAGTTATAATCATTATGTAGGTCTAGTCATAAATGAGATTGGTTAAGTTGGTTAATAACCAGACAGCACTTTAATGTGTATTCTGTACAAGTTCAAGAACCATTCTTATGCATTTTCTGAGTCGTTCACCTTTATTTTAGGCACAAAAAAATTTTGGCTGGTAAAAAACTACTGTGGCAGGTGGAAATCCACCTGCCACAGTGGCTGGTGGCCAAAAAAGTTAACTTCAGGCCCTGCTGTCATTAATGTTGTTGCAAGCCATAAATGTTTCCTACTTTATGTGGTGGAATAATATATTTTTCAGTTTGACACAGTTTCATTTAAAAATATCTTCCCTTTAAATTGTAAAACTTCAACATTATTACTGTGATAAGCACCCGCTAGCAAGGCGGCGAATTAGCCGGCGGCTAACCCCACTAGCCTCCGCGTTAGCTCACGGCTAACTGCCGCGGCTAATTCGTGTTTAACTCCCGCGGGTCCGCGGTTAAATCCCGGTTAGCTAGCGGTTAGTTAGCGGTTAGCTCGAGGCTAACTAAGCGGTTGAGTCCGCGGCATTAAGGTAGCGGCTAGCTAGCTCCGTTAGCTCCGCTAGCTTGCTAACATACATGAGCTATGCTGGAAGGCTAGTCGTCGGCTAAATCACTGGGCGGCTAGTCGTTAGCGTCTGTTAGCAGTTTAGCTATTCACTGACCTAATAAGATGAAGGAAACGGGTCAGGGATGTTGTGTCAGGAGTTTCAGCAAAGCAGCCAGATATAATTTGTGTTTAAAATAAAGGAAAAGGTCATAATGTCAGGTTCTGGCCCCCTACAGTACTGCAGTAATGGTTTGGGGGGTTTTAATGTTTTGGCAGATCATGTTTTCCACTGAGAGCTCTTTTCCCGCCTCTCGTCCCCAGCAGCTGCGTGTGTGAACGTGTGTAAGCTGGTTGGGGTCTGGTTGTCATGGCTACCAGGGTCAACTGCTCCTGTTAGAATGTCAGTTGGAAGACGGGGAAAGAGAGAGAAAATGCTGAAAAATCGCCTCGAACAGGAAGGACTTGTGGCCAAACCGTATTTCCAATCATTGAACCTGAACGTCTACATATGCAGTTTGTGGGTAAAATGACGAAATGTGACCTATTCAAAGCGATTCAAAGAAAGGTTACGTCTGCTTTCCTCCAGAAATTTCCCTGCCTTTTTAACATGGCAGTCTATGGAGCTGTGGGTGGGTGTTGCTGTCGCATCTTTGTGTCTGACGCCAAAACTATAAGACTTACAGCTTTAGCAGACGAATTTGAGTGAGAAGACACATTTCCCTACGTTTCTATGTATAAATTATGTCTGTCGTGTGAAATTTGTGGCCACGGGAGCAGTTTCTGTGCAGTTTTTTGACTAACTTTCTTCTCCCCTCCTCACTCTAGCTGATGATGTCATCCACTCTAGCACAAACATTCCGCGCAATACACACCCATTATAAACCCTGAAATTTGAGTAAAAACCTACACAACTCTGAGGCTTCATAGTTTAAAAACGGTAAAAGTTGTCGACAAGTGAAGTGAATCTCTGAAGAGAAGGCAAGAGTACCTACGTTTTAAAGTTTAAATGAAGTCTCTCGGTTAAAGTATGCCAGAGCAGTTCATTGTTGAAAATGTCTGTTGAAATTTTTTTTTTGTCGGGCTTCTCCATTCATTTCAATTGGGAAATTTGTCGCAGTTTTTTCGCGACTACGTCGCGAAAAAATCTTGTTTGAAAGAACTGTATAGAAGCACACCGAGTCCGATCGAGACGCACGTTTTGATGTATTTTATGTCTGTGTGCGACGAACGGTATTTGAGTTGAAAGGTTTCGAAAATCGGCCGTAGGAAAAAGTTTAATAATAACTAGACAATTCCCCTGCGGGAAATCGCGAGAGTGATGCAGTGGCCGCAGCAGTCTGCGATACCATGCTATATTGCTGCGACAGTACGATGCTACGATGATGCTACTTTGCCAAGATGCTACTACAATGCTATGATGCTAAGATACTAAGATGCTATGATACTAAGATGCTACAAAGCTAAGATACTATGTTGCTACGATGCTAAGATGCTACAATGCAATTATACTAAGATGCTATGATGCTAAGATACTACAATGCATCATAGCAATGTAGCATCATTAAAGCATCATAGCATGGTAGCATCATTAAAGCATCTTAGCATCATAGCATTGTAGCATCTTAGCATCATAGCATTCAAATAGTCATTTAAGGCCTGGTTCCTTCTGACTGGATGGGTGTGAGTTTGATGTCATGCAGGGTACAACAAACCAAACAGGATGAGGAGGATGCAGTAGGCCTGGCTGAGAGAGAGAGACACTGAGAAGGGTCGTCCTTTACGCCCTTCTACAAACTGAAGGGCAGGTACAGGCAGCAGACCCCTCCCAGCTCCACCTGAAAGCCAGCATCAAATAAGGAAGAGAGTGGGAGGGATCGTCACACCCCCACCTTTAAGAGGGCTGTCCTCACTAGGATCCCCAGACAAGGAACGAGCAAATCCTCGTCAGTCAAACATGACTGAGAAGTTGTCATTCAGTCAATGAGAGGAGCTATAGCTAGGAGGCCCAGCAGCTGTGTGGAAGCACCAACTGAGGAGGGAGGGAGAGAGGGAGAGAGGGGGGTTCATGGGGTGTTCTGCCTCCCTACTGTAATGAATGTAATGCTGTGAGAGTCCCTAATGTTTCGTCGGTCTGTGTCTGTAATGCTATAGTGGGAGGGGAGGTGGGAGGTTGGAGTGGGGGGGTCATAGTGTCAGGTTCTGGCTCCCTACTATAGTCCTGTAATGGGTTTAGAGGGTCATAATGTTTTGGCAGTCTATTACTGTAATGCTTAAATGGAGTGGAGGGGGGTCATAGTGTCAGATTCTGGCTCCCAACTATAGTCCTGTAATGGGTTAAGTGGTCATAATGTTTTGGCAGTCTCTTACTGTAATGGTTAAATGGAGTGGGGGGGGGGGGGGGGTCATAGTGTCAGATTCTGCAGCCCTACTATAGTCCTGTAATGGGTTAAGTGGTCATAATGTTTTGGCACTCTCTTACTGTAATGGTTAAATGGAGTGGGGGGGGGGGGGGGGGGGGGGGTCATAGTGTCAGATTCTGCCACCCTACTATAGTCCTGTAATGGGTTGAGGGGTCATAATGTTTTGGCAGTCTGTGTCTGTAATGCTATAGTGGGAGGGGGGGTGGGGGGGTTGGAGTGGGGGGGTCATAATGTCAGGTTCTGGCCCCCTACAGTACTGCAGTAATGGTTTGGGGGGGTTTTAATGTTTTGGCAGATACTGTTTTCCACTGAGAGCTCTTTTCCCGCCTCTGGTCCCCTTCTGCTGCGTGTGTAAGCTGGTTGGGGTCTGGTTGTCATGGCTACCAGGGTCAACTGCTGCTGAAGTCTCCCTCTCACCTCTGCCTGAGTCAGAGGGAAAGTGCAAACTAGGATTTGCCCTCCGAACAAATGCTTGTATCTCAAAAACTACAAGTGCTATCGAGAAAACAAACACATCGTGAGCGTCAGCCAAGGGTTTTCTACAATTTAGTGTTGTCGCCACGCGCGTACTGCCAAAATTGTGGCCGTAGTGGTTTTAGAAAAAAAGTATGCGACGTGAAAAATCGTCGAAAAATCGCTCTCGCTTTCCACATACACACACATGGGGAAAAATTCGAAAACTGGTCGGCGCACTCCTCGCTCGGAGGAGCCTGCAGCCCAAACCGTACGTCCCACACAAATAAAACCCACACCATCTGAAAGCCAACAAAAATCCCTACGTTTTTACATATTTTTTATCTCTGTACCTCAAAAACTGTGGCCACCACGTGAGATTGAACCTTTTTTTTTCAGAATATCACCGAAACTCTGAAGTTAGAGTGAGCGTCAGAGGGAGGGATTTTTAATTTTTTTCCCCAGATTTCACCAAACGTAAACTGCGACCCTGACCAAACCGTAAAAGGTATCGAAACGCCGTTTTCAGGAAGAGAAAGCTACACTTCCCGTGCCTCGTACAAACTTCCAAGCAAGTTTCTACTACAAAGCATGGCCGAGTAATCGCTGGACAAAGCCAAGCTGTAAATTTTGGAATGTTGCCGCTTTTTTCGGGCTTCTCCATTCATTTCAATGGGAAATTGATCGCGGTTTTTTCGCGACTACGTCGCGAACAAATCTTGTTTGAAAGAACTGTATAGAAGCACACCGAGTCCGATCGAGACGCACGTTTTGATGTATTTTGTGTCTGTGTGCGACGAACGGTATTTGAGTTGAAAGGTTTCGAAAATCGGCCGTAGGAAAAAGTTTAATAATAATAAGAAGAAAAACGTAGTGAAGAACAATAGTTTGCAGTGCTTCGCACTGCAAACTATTGACTCCCATAGCTTTGCTATGAGGGTCAATAGTTTGCATTGCGTAGCACTGCATCACTAACTAGACAATTCCCCTGCGGGAAATCGCGAGAGTGATGCAGTGGCCGCAGCAGTCTGCGATACCATGCTATATTGCTGCGACAGTACGATGCTACGATGCTATGATGATGCTACTATGCCAAGATGCTACAATGCTGAATGAATGAATGAATTTATTTATCATTGAGAGATACTCACGAGCACGAACGGGGGGACGAGCTTGAGAGCAGGGTCGGTGGGAAGGCTCCTCTCCGGCCGGGGGGGACGTCTGATGAAACATTAAGACCAAACGCATACAGAACTCAGCAGTTAAGGAGAAAACAATAGATGTAACATTTCTAGAGCCATTTTCACGCAGACAGATGTCATTGTGGCACAGAAGCTTATCTACTGTGTAAATACCTCCAGGGGGGAAGGGGTGGACCTCAGCTCCTCCAGGTCGAGCCTCCTCCAGCGCTGCTTCACCGCCATGGAACGTCTGGACTTCCTAGTCATCCTGCTGACAAAAAATAGACAGAAAAAAAAAACAAGACAAAATACTTTTCAAAGCTTAACAGGCTATCAAACCTATCAAACTAACCTAAACCCTAACCTTTACCTAAACTCTAACTACCTAATGTAAAATAATCTAATCTAAGACAAATTAATGTAATATGTTATACTTAAATTAAATCTGTGTAGATGAAGGTGTGGTGAATGTATGTGTGTGGGTGAGGTGGCGATACTGCTCTGCGATGGTTGAGGGCGATGAATCAACGATGATCACTCTCAGCTGTCGAAGCACAGGAACCCTTTAATCCTATCAAAGACAATGCAAAAAAATTGAAATTTCTTTCAAATGTTATAAGTAAATGTAAGCAACAAGCTAATAACAAAGCAGACACATGTTAAACATCTGTAGTTGTCATAAAGTGTGTGTTTTCCTTATACTAAGATGCTATGATGCTAAGATACTACAATGCTAAGATGCTTTAATGATGCTACAATGCTATGATGCTAAGATGCTTTAATGATGCTACCATGCTATGATGCTTTAATGATCACCTGTTCATATAGTCATAATATAATCCTGGTGAAATTATTTGCGATTTACGTCGCAAATAATTTCATGTTTGACTACAAAAAGTAATGGTCACGTCAAGACAGGTATGAAAGTATTCGCGACTTACGTCGCGAATGTCTTTACTAAGTAGCATGTCTTTACTACCATGAGCAGCAGCTATAACAAAAAGCACAACTCAAATAGTCATTTAAGGCCTGGTTCCTTCTGACTGGATGGGTGTGAGTTTGATGTCATGCAGGGTACAACAAACCAAACAGGATGAGGAGGATGCAGTAGGCCTGGCTGAGAGAGAGAGACACTGAGAAGGGTCGTCCTTTACGCTTCGCCTTCTACAAACTGAAGGGCAGGTACAGGCAGCAGACCCCTCCCAGCTCCACCTGAAAGCCAGCATCAAATAAGGAAGAGAGTGGGACGGATCGTCACACCCCCACCAGGATTATATTATGACTATATGAACAGGTGAATTATTATGATTAACGATCAATTATTACAATTTGCTCGTTAATCATAATAATTTCAACAATAAAACTCATTACTCCTACCTGAGCAATAGTTGAACAGTTTACGGCACAGTCTTACAGTTAGAAAAACAATAATATTAAACTTAACACATCCAGGCTGTAACAAGGAATCAGCGATGAAGTGAAGACCTTCAAATTGTCCTGCGAGTCCAGCTCTTTGTCTCATGTTGGACGTCACTGCAGTCTGTCTGGATCAGCTGGAGGAAAACTATAGGCAGACAAATAGACATGTCAAATAATGTTATGTAACATACTGAATATAACTCTTATGAGTGTTCAACAGCTCATTATTTATTTAATTAAAAACATCATATTATATTAAATTACTCCAATTATATATATACTGTCATTAATGTTGTTGCAAGCCATAAATGTTTCCTACTTTATGTGGTGGAATAATATATTTTTCAGTTTGACACAGTTTAATTTAAAAATATCTTCCCTTTAAATTATAAAACTTCAACATTATTACTGTGATAAGCACCCGCTAGCAAGGCGGCGAATTAGCCGGCGGCTAACCCCACTAGCCTCCGCGTTAGCTATCGGCTAACTGCCGCGGCTAATTCGTGTTTAACTCCCGCGGGTCCGCGGTTAAATCCCGGTTAGCTAGCGGTTAGCTCGAGGCTAACTCCGCGGTTGAGTCCGCGGCGTTAAGGTAGCGGCTAGCTAGCTCCGTTAGCTCCGCTAGCTTGCTAACATACATGAGCTATGCTGGAAGGCTAGTCGTCGGCTAAATCACTGGGCGGCTAGTCGTTAGCGTCTGTTAGCAGTTGAGCTATTCACTGACCTAATAAGATGAAGGAAACGGGTCCGGGATGTTGTGTCAGGAGTTTCAGCAAAGCAGCCAGATATAATTTGTGTTTAAAATAAAGGAAAAGGTCAAACATGAAGTTGTCATTCAGTCAATGACAAGAGCTATAGCTAAGAGGCCCAGCAGCTGTGTGAAAGCACCATGGCAGACAGGGATGGTTTGGGGGGTTTTAATGTTTTGGCAGATCATGTTTTCCACTGAGAGCTCTTTTCCCGCCTCTCGTCCCCTGCAGCTGCGTGTGTGAACGTGTGTAAGCTGGTTGGGGTCTGGTTGTCATGGCTACCAGGGTCAACTGCTCCTGTTAGAATGTCAGTTGGAAGACGGGGAGAGAGAGAGAAAATGCTGAAAAATCGCCTCGAACAGGAAGGACTTGTGGCCAAACCGTATTTCCAATCATTGAACCGACTTAACTTTGGGCATCTTGAGGCTTTCCTGAACGTCTACATATGCAGTTTGTGGGTAAAATGACGAAATGTGACCTATTCTAAGCGATTCAAAGAAAGTTTACGTCTGCTTTCCTCCAGAAATTTCCCTGCCTTTTTAACATGGCAGTCTATGGAGCTGTGGGTGGGTGTTGCTGGCGCATCTTTGTGTCTGACGCCAAAACTATAAGACTTACAGCTTTAGCAGACGAATTTGAGTGAGAAGACACATTTTCCTACGTTTCTATGTATAAATTATGTCTGTCGTGTGAAATTTGTGGCCACGGGAGCAGTTTCTGTGCAGTTTTTTGACTAACTTTCTTCTCCCCTCCTCACTCTAGCTGATGATGTCATCCACTCTAGCACAAACATTCCGCGCAATACACACCCATTATAAACCCTGAAATTTGAGTAAAAACCTACACAACTCTGAGGCTTCATAGTTTAAAAACGGTAAAAGTTGTCGACAAGTGAAGTGAATCTCTGAAGAGAAGGCAAGAGTACCTACGTTTTAAAGTTTAAATGAAGTCTCTCGGTTAAAGTATGCCAGAGCAGTTCATTGTTGAAAATGTCTGTTGAATTTTTATTTTTTTCGGGCTTCTCCATTCATTTCAATTGGGAAATTTGTCGCAGTTTTTTCGCGACTACGTCGCGAAAAAATCTTGTTTGGAAGAACTGTATAGAAGCACACCGAGTCCGATCGAGACGCACGTTTTGATGTATTTTGTGTCTGTGTGCGACGAACGGTATTTGAGTTGAAAGGTTTCGAAAATGCGTAGGAAAAAGTTTAATAATAACTAGACAATTCCCCTGCGGGAAATCGCGAGAGTGATGCAGTGGCCGCAGCAGTCTGCGATACCATGCTATATTGCTGTGATAGTACGATGCTACGATGCTATGATGATGCTACTATGCCAAGATGCTACAATGCTATGATGCTATGATGCTAAGATACTAAGATGCTATGATAGTAAGATGCTACAAAGCTAAGATACTATGTTGCTACGATGCTAAGATGCTACAATGCAATTATACTAAGATGCTATGATGCTTTAATGATCACCTGTTCATATAGTCATAATATAATCCTGGTGAAAATATTTGCGACTTACGTTGCAAATAATTTCATGTTTGACTACAAAAAGTAATGGTCACGTCAAGACAGGTATGAAAGTATTCGCGACTTACGTCGCGAATGTCTTTACTAAGTAGCATGTCTTTACTACCATGAGCAGCAGCTATAAAAAAAAGCACAACTCAAATAGTCATTTAAGGCCTGGTTCCTTCTGACTGCATGGGTGTGAGTTTGATGTCATGCAGGGTACAACAAACCAAACAGGATGAGGAGGATGCAGTAGGCCTGGCTGAGAGAGAGAGACACTGAGAAGGGTCGTCCTTTACGCCCTTCTACAAACTGAAGGGCAGGTACAGGCAGCAGACCCCTCCCAGCTCCACCTGAAAGCCAGCATCAAATAAGGAAGAGAGTGGGAGGGATCGTCACACCCCCACCTTTAAGAGGGGTGTCCTCACTAGGATCCCCAGACAAAGAACGAGCAAATCGTAATAATTGATCGTTAATCATAATAATTTTAACAATAAAACTCATTACTCCTACCTGAGCAATAGTTTAACAGTTTACGGCACAGTCTTACAGTTAGAAAAACGTCAATATTAAACTTAACACATCCAGGCTGTAACAAGGAATCAGCGATGAAGTGAAGACCTTCAAACTGTCCTGTTAGTCCAGCTCTTTGTCTCATGTTGGACGTCACTGCAGTCTGTCTGGATCAGCTGGAGGAAAACTATACGCAGACAAATAGACATGTCAAATAATGTTATGTAACATACTTAATATAACTCTTATGAGTGTTCAACAGCTCATTATTTATTTAACTAAAAATATCATATTATATTAAATTACTCCAATTATTTATATATACTGTCATTAATGTTGTTACAAGCCATAAACGTTTCCTACATTATGTGGTGGAATAATATATTTTTCAGTTTGACACAGTTTTAGTGGCTAACCCCACTAGCCTCCGCGTTAGCTCGCGGCTAACTCCCGCGGGTCCGCGGTTAAATCCCGGTTAGCTCGCGGTTAAGTCCCGGTTAGCTCGCGGTTAAATCCCGGTTAGCTTGCGGTTAGCTCGAGGCTAGCTCGCGGTTAGCTCGAGGCTAACTCCGCGGTTTAGTCCGCGGCGGTTAGCTAGCTGCTAGCTCCGCTAGCTCGCTAACATACATGAGCTATGCTGGAAGGCTAGCCTAAGGCTAAAACATTGGGCAGCTAGTAGTTAACTTCTATTAACAGTTCAGCTATGTTGGGCACAAACACTTAACATATAAATAATTCTAGAAACTCACTTACCTAATAAAGTGATAGCACCAACAGAGGAGGGAGGGAGAGAGAGAGGGAGGGAAGGAGGGAGAGGGAGAGAGAGAGCGAGAGGGAGAGAGGGGGGGGGGGGGGGGTCATGGAGTGTTCTGTCTCCCCATTGTAACAGTGTGAGAGTCCCTAATGTTTTGTCAGTCTGTGTCTGTAATGCTATAGTGGGAGGGGAGGTGGGGGGGTTGGAGTGGGGGGGTCATAGTGTCAGGTTCTGGCTCCCTACTATAGTCCTGTAATGGGTTTAGGGGGTCATAATGTTTTGGCAGTCTGTGTCTGTAATGCTTAAATGGAGTGGAGGGGGGGGGTCATAGTGTCAGATTCTGGCTCCCTACTATAGTCCTGTAATGGGTTGAGGGGTCATAATGTTTTGGCAGTCTGTGTCTGTAATGCTATAGTGGGAGGGGGGGTGGGGGGGTTGGAGTGGGGGGGTCATAATGTCAGGTTCTGGCCCCCTACAGTACTGCAGTAATGGTTTGAGAGGGTTTTAATGTTTTGGCAGATCCTGTTATCCACTGAGAACTCTTTTCCCGCCACTCGGGTCTGGTTGTCATGGCTACCAGGGTCAACTGCTGCTCCTTCTCCTTCTCCCTCTCACCTCTGCCTGAGTCAGAGGGAAAGTGCAAACTAGGATTTGCCCTCCGAACAAATGCTTGTATCTCAAAAACTACAAGTGCTATCGAGAAAACAAACACATCGTGAGCGTCAGCCAAGGGTTTTCTACAATTTAGTGTTGTCGCCACGCGCGTACTGCCAAAATTGTGGCCGTAGTCGTTTTGGAAAGAAAGTATGCGACACGAAAAATCGTCGAGAAATCCCTCTCGATTTCCACATACACACACATGGGGAAAAATTCGAAAAGCTGTCGCCGCACTCCTCTCTCAGAGGAGCCTCCAGTCCAAACCGTACGTCCCACACATATCAAACCAACACCATCTTAAAGCCAACAAAAATCCCTACGTTTTTATGTATTTTTTATCTCTGTACCTCAAAAACTGTGACCACCACGTGAGATTGAACCTTTTTTTTTCAGAATATCACCGAAACTCTGAAGTTAGAGTGAGGCTCAGAGGGAGGGATTTTTAATTTTTTTCCCCAAATTTCACCAAACGTAAACTGCGACCCTGACCAAACCGTAAAAGGTATCGAAACCCCGTTTTCAGGAAGAGAAAGCTACACTTCCCGTGCCTCGTACAAACTTCCAAGCAAGTTTCTACTACAAAGCATGGCCGAGTAATCACTCGACAAAGCCAAGCTGTAAATTTTGGAATGTTGCAGCTTTTTTCGGGCTTCTCCATTCATTTCAATGGGAAATTGATCGCGTTTTTTTCGCGACTACGTCGCGAAAAAATCTTGTTTGAAAGAACTGTATAGAAGCACACCGAGTCCGATCGAGACGCACGTTTTGATGTATTTTGTGTCTGTGTGCGACGAACGGTATTTGAGTTGAAAGGTTTCGAAAATCGGCCGTAGGAAAAAGTTTAATAATAATAAGAAGAAAAACGTAGTGAAGAACAATAGTTTGCAGTGCTTCGCACTGCAAACTATTGACTCCCATAGCTTTGCTATGAGGGTCAATAGTTTGCATTGCGTAGCACTGCATCACTAACTAGACAATTCCCCTGCGGGAAATCGCGAGAGTGATGCAGTGGCCGCAGCAGTCTGCGATACCATGCTATATTGCTGCGACAGTACGATGCTATGATGATGCTACTATGCCGAGATGCTACTACAATGCTATGATGCTAAGATACTAAGATGCTATGATACTAAGATGCTACAAAGCTAAGATACTATGTTGCATGTCTTTACTACCATGAGCAGCAGCTATAACAAAAAGCACAACTCAAATAGTCATTTAAGGCCTGGTTCCTTCTGACTGGATGGGTGTGAGTTTGATGTCATGCAGGGTACAACAAACCAAACAGGATGAGGAGGATGCAGTAGGCCTGGCTGAGAGAGAGAGACACTGAGAAATGGTCGTCCTTTACGCCCTTCTACAAACTGAAGGGCAGGTACAGGCAGCAGACCCCTCCCAGCTCCACCTGAAAGCCAGCATCAAATAAGGAAGAGAGTGGGAGGGATCTCACTAGGATCCCCAGACAAAGAACGAGCAAATCGTAACAATTGATCGTTAATCATAATAATTTTAACAATAAAACTCATTACTCCTACCTGAGCAATAGTTTAACAGTTTACGGCACAGTCTTACAGTTAGAAAAACAATAATATTAAACTTAACACATCCAGGCTGTAACAAGGAATCAGCGATGAAGTGAAGACCTTCAAATTGTCCTGCGAGTCCAGCTCTTTGTCTCATGTTGGACGTCACTGCAGTCTGTCTGGATCAGCTGGAGGAAAACTATAGGCAGACAAACAGACATGTCAAATAATGTTATGTAACATACTTAATATAACTCTTATGAGTGTTCAACAGCTCATTATTTATTTAATTAAAAACATCATATTATATTAAATTACTCCAATTATATATATACTGTCATTAATGTTGTTGCAAGCCATAAATGTTTCCTACTTTATGTGGTGGAATAATATATTTTTCAGTTTGACACAGTTTAATTTAAAAATATCTTCCCTTTAAATTGTAAAACTTCAACATTATTACTGTGATAAGCACCCGCTAGCAAGGCGGCGAATTAGCCGGCGGCTAACCCCACTAGCCTCCGCGTTAGCTCACGGCGAACTGCCGCGGCTAATTCGTGTTTAACTCCCGCGGGTCCGCGGTTAAATCCCGGTTAGCTAGCGGTTAGTTAGCGGTTAGCTCGAGGCTAACTCCGCGGTTGAGTCCGCGGCGTTAAGGTAGCGGCTAGCTAGCTCCGTTAGCTCCGCTAGCTTGCTAACATACATGAGCTATGCTGGAAGGCTAGTCGTCGGCTAAATCACTGGGCGGCTAGTCGTTAGCGTCTGTTAGCAGTTTAGCTATTCACTGACCTAATAAGATGAAGGAAACGGGTCAGGGATGTTGTGTCAGGAGTTTCAGCAAAGCAGCCAGATATAATTTGTGTTTAAAATAAAGGAAAAGGTCATAATGTCAGGTTCTGGCCCCCTACAGTACTGCAGTAATGGTTTGGGGGGTTTTAATGTTTTGGCAGATCATGTTTTCCACTGAGAGCTCTTTTCCCGCCTCTCGTCCCCAGCAGCTGCGTGTGTGAACGTGTGTAAGCTGGTTGGGGTCTGGTTGTCATGGCTACCAGGGTCAACTGCTCCTGTTAGAATGTCAGTTGGAAGACGGGGAAAGAGAGAGAAAATGCTGAAAAATCGCCTCGAACAGGAAGGACTTGTGGCCAAACCGTATTTCCAATCATTGAACCGACTTAACTTTGGGCATCTTGAGGCTTTCCTGAACGTCTAGATGTGTAATTTGTGGGTAAAATGAAGAAATGTGACCTATTCAAAGCGATTCAAAGAAAGGTTACGTCTGCTTTCCTCCAGAAATTTCCCTGCCTTTTTAACATGGCAGTCTATGGAGCTGTGGGTGGGTGTTGCTGGCGCATCTTTGTGTCTGACGCCAAAACTATAAGACTTACAGCTTTAGCAGACGAATTTGAGTGAGAAGACACATTTTCCTACGTTTCTATGTATAAATTATGTCTGTCGTGTGAAATTTGTGGCCACGGGAGCAGTTTCTGTGCAGTTTTTTGACTAACTTTCATCTCCCCTCCTCACTCTAGCTGATGATGTCATCCACTCTAGCACAAACATTCCGCGCAATACACACCCATTATAAACCCTGAAATTTGAGTAAAAACCTACACAACTCTGAGGCTTCATAGTTTAAAAACGGTAAAAGTTGTCGCTAAGTGAAGTGAATCTCTGAAGAGAAGGCAAGAGTACCTACGTTTTAAAGTTTAAATGAAGTCTCTCGGTTAAAGTATGCCAGAGCAGTTCATTGTTGAAAATGTCTGTTGAATTTTTTTTTTTTTCGGGCTTCTCCATTCATTTCAATAGGGAAATTTGTCGCAGTTTTTTCGCGACTACGTCGCGAAAAAATCTTGTTTGAAAGAACTGTATAGAAGCACACCGAGTCCGATCGAGACGCACGTTTTGATGTATTTTGTGTCTGTGTGCGACGAACGGTATTTGAGTTGAAAGGTTTCGAAAATGCGTAGGAAAAAGTTTAATAATAACTAGACAATTCCCCTGCGGGAAATCGCGAGAGTGATGCAGTGGCCGCAGCAGTCTGCGATACCATGCTATATTGCTGCGACAGTACGATGCTACGATGCTATGATGATGCTACTATGCCGAGATGCTACTACAATGCTATGATGCTAAGATACTAAGATGCTATGATACTAAGATGCTACAAAGCTAAGATACTATGTTGCTACGATGCTAAGATGCTACAATGCAATTATACTAAGATGCTATGATGCTTTAATGATCACCTGTTCATATAGTCATAATATAATCCTGGTGAAAATATTTGCGACTAACGTTGCAAATAATTTCATGTTTGACTACAAAAAGTAATGGTCAGGTCAAGACAGGTATGAAAGTATTCGCGACTTACGTCGCGAATGTCTTTACTAAGTAGCATGTCTTTACTACCATGAGCAGCAGCTATAACAAAAAGCACAACTCAAATAGTCATTTAAGGCCTGGTTCCTTCTGACTGGATGGGTGTGAGTTTGATGTCATGCAGGGTACAACAAACCAAACAGGATGAGGAGGATGCAGTAGGCCTGGCTGAGAGAGAGAGACACTGAGAAGGGTCGTCCTTTATGCTTCGCCTTCTACAAACTGAAGGGCAGGTACAGGCAGCAGAGCCCTCCCAGCTCCACCTGAAAGCCAGCATCAAATAAGGAAGAGAGTGGGAGGGATCTCACTAGGATCCCCAGACAAAGAACGAGCAAATCGTAACAATTGATCGTTAATCATAATAATTTTAACAATAAAACTCATTACTCCTACCTGAGCAATAGTTTAACAGTTTACGGCACAGTCTTACAGTTAGATAAACATCAATATTAAACTTAACACATCCAGGCTGTAACAAGGAATCAGCGATGAAGTGAAGACCTTCAGATTGTCCTGCGAGTCCAGCTCTTTGTCTCATGTTGGACGTCACTGCAGTCTGTCTGGATCAGCTGGAGGAAAACTATAGGCAGACAAATAGACATGTCAAATAATGTTATGTAACATACTTAATATAACTCTTATGAGTGTTCAACAGCTCATTATTTATTTAATTAAAAACATCATATTATATTAAATTACTCCAATTATATATATATACTGTCATTAATGTTGTTGCAAGCCATAAATGTTTCCTACTTTATGTGGTGGAATAATATATTTTTCAGTTTGACACAGTTTAATTTAAAAATATCTTCCCTTTAAATTGTAAAACTTCAACATTATTACTGTGATAAGCACCCGCTAGCAAGGCGGCGAATTAGCCGGCGGCTAACCCCACTAGCCTCCGCGTTAGCTCACGGCGAACTGCCGCGGCTAATTCGTGTTTAACTCCCGCGGGTCCGCGGTTAAATCCCGGTTAGCTAGCGGTTAGTTAGCGGTTAGCTCGAGGCTAACTCCGCGGTTGAGTCCGCGGCGTTAAGGTAGCGGCTAGCTAGCTCCGTTAGCTCCGCTAGCTTGCTAACATACATGAGCTATGCTGGAAGGCTAGTCGTCGGCTAAATCACTGGGCGGCTAGTCGTTAGCGTCTGTTAGCAGTTTAGCTATTCACTGACCTAATAAGATGAAGGAAACGGGTCAGGGATGTTGTGTCAGGAGTTTCAGCAAAGCAGCCAGATATAATTTGTGTTTAAAATAAAGGAAAAGGTCATAATGTCAGGTTCTGGCCCCCTACAGTACTGCAGTAATGGTTTGGGGGGTTTTAATGTTTTGGCAGATCATGTTTTCCACTGAGAGCTCTTTTCCCGCCTCTCGTCCCCAGCAGCTGCGTGTGTGAACGTGTGTAAGCTGGTTGGGGTCTGGTTGTCATGGCTACCAGGGTCAACTGCTCCTGTTCGAATGTCAGTTGGAAGACGGGGAGAGAGAGAGAAAATGCTGAAAAATCGCCTCGAACAGGAAGGACTTGTGGCCAAACCGTATTTCCAATCATTGAACCGACTTAACTTTGGGCATCTTGAGGCTTTCCTGAACGTCTACATATGCAGTTTGTGGGTAAAATGAAGAAATGTGACCTATTAAAGCGATTCAAAGAAAGGTTACGTCTGCTTTCCTCCAGAAATTTCCCTGCCTTTTTAACATGGCAGTCTATGGAGCTGTGGGTGGGTGTTGCTGGCGCATCTTTGTGTCTGACGCCAAAACTATAAGACTTACAGCTTTAGCAGACGAATTTGAGTGAGAAGACAAATTTTCCTACGTTTCTATGTATAAATTATGTCTGTCGTGTGAAATTTGTGGCCACGGGAGCAGTTTCTGTGCAGTTTTTTGACTAACTTTCTTCTCCCCTCCTCACTCTAGCTGATGATGTCATCCACTCTAGCACAAACATTCCGCGCAATACACACCCATTATAAACCCTGAAATTTGAGTAAAAACCTACACAACTCTGAGGCTTCATAGTTTAAAAACGGTAAAAGTTGTCGACAAGTGAAGTGAATCTCTGAAGAGAAGGCAAGAGTACCTACGTTTTAAAGTTTAAATGAAGTCTCTCGGTTAAAGTATGCCAGAGCAGTTCATTGTTGAAAATGTCTGTTGAATTTTTATGTTTTTCGGGCTTCTCCATTCATTTCAATTGGGAAATTTGTCGCAGTTTTTTCGCGACTACGTCGCGAAAAAATCTTGTTTGAAAGAACTGTATAGAAGCACACCGAGTCCGATCGAGACGCACGTTTTGATGTATTTTGACCTGTGTGCGACGAACGGTATTTGAGTTGAAAGGTTTCGAAAATGCGTAGGAAAAAGTTTAATAATAACTAGACAATTCCCCTGCGGGAAATCGCGAGAGTGATGCAGTGGCCGCAGCAGTCTGCGATACCATGCTATATTGCTGTGATAGTACGATGCTACGATGCTACGATGATGCTACTATGCCAAGATGCTACTACAATGCTATGATGCTAAGATACTAAGATGCTATGATAGTAAGATGCTACAAAGCTAAGATACTATGTTGCTACGATGCTAAGATGTTACAATGCAATTATACTAAGATGCTATGATGCTTTAATGATCACCTGTTCATATAGTCATAATATAATCCTGGTGAAAATATTTGCGACTTACGTTGCAAATAATTTCATGTTTGACTACAAAAAGTAATGGTCAGGTCAAGACAGGTATGAAAGTATTCGCGACTTACGTCGCGAATGTCTTTACTAAGTAGCATGTCTTTACTACCATGAGCAGCAGCTATAACAAAAAGCACAACTCAAATAGTCATTTAAAACCTGGTTCCTTCTGACTGGATGGGTGTGAGTTTGATGTCATGCAGGGTACAACAAACCAAACAGGATGAGGAGGATGCAGTAGGCCTGGCTGAGAGAGAGAGACACTGAGAAGGGTCGTCCTTTACGCCCTTCTACAAACTGAAGGGCAGGTACAGGCAGCAGACCCCTCCCAGCTCCACCTGAAAGCCAGCATCAAATAAGGAAGAGAGTGGGAGGGATCGTCACACCCCCACCAGGATTATATTATGACTATATGAACAGGTGAATTATTATGATTAACGATCAATTATTACAATTTGGTCGTTAATCATAATAATTTTAACAATAAAACTCATTACTCCTACCTGAGCAATAGTTTAACAGTTTACGGCACAGTCTTACAGTTAGAAAAACAATAATATTAAACTTAACACATCCAGGCTGTAACAAGGAATCAGCGATGAAGTGAAGACCTTCAAATTGTCCTGCGAGTCCAGCTCTTTGTCTCATGTTGGACGTCACTGCAGTCTGTCTGGATCAGCTGGAGGAAAACTATAGGCAGACAAATAGACATGTCAAATAATGTTATTTAACATACTTAATATAACTCTTATGAGTGTTCAACAGCTCATTATTTATTTAATTAAAAACATCATATTATATTAAATTACTCCAATTATATATATACTGTCATTAATGTTGTTGCAAGCCATAAATGTTTCCTACTTTATGTGGTGGAACAATATATTTTTCAGTTTGACACAGTTTAATTTAAAAATATCTTCCCTTTAAATTGTAAAACTTCAACATTATTACTGTGATAAGCTCCCGCTAGCAACGGGGCGAATTAGCCGGCGGCTAACCCCACTAGCCTCCGCGTTAGCTCACGGCTAACTGACGCGGCTAATTCGTGTTTAACTCCCGCGGGTCCGCGGTTAAATCCCGGTTAGCTAGCGGTTAGCTAGCGGTTAGCTCGAGGCTAACTCCACGGTTGAGTCCGCGGCGTTAAGGTAGCGGCTAGCTAGCTCCGTTAGCTCCGCTAGCTTGCTAACATACATGCGCTATGCTGGAAGGCTAGTCGTCGGCTAAATCACTGGGCGGCTAGTCGTTAGCGTCTGTTAGCAGTTAAGCTATTCACTGACCTAATAAGATGAAGGAAACGGGTCAGGGATGTTGTGTCAGGAGTTTCAGCAAAGCAGCCAGATATAATTTGTGTTTAAAATAAAGGAAAAGGTCAAACATGACTGAGAAATTGTCATTCAGTCAATGAGAAGAGCTATAGCTAAGAGGCCCAGCAGCTGTGTGAAAGCACCATGGGAGACAGCGATGGTTTGGGGGGTTTTAATGTTTTGGCAGATCATGTTTTCCACTGAGAGCTCTTTTCCCGCCTCTCGTCCCCAGCAGCTGCGTGTGTGAACGTGTGTAAGCTGGTTGGGGTCTGGTTGTCATGGCTACCAGGGTCAACTGCTCCTGTTAGAATGTCAGTTGGAAGACGGGGAAAGAGAGAGAAAATGCTGAAAAATCGCCTCGAACAGGAAGGACTTGTGGCCAAACCGTATTTCCAATCATTGAACCGACTTAACTTTGGGCATCTTGAGGCTTTCCTGAACGTCTAGATGTGTAATTTGTAGGTAAAATGAAGAAATGTGACCTATTCAAAGCGATTCAAAGAAAGGTTACGTCTGCTTTCCTCCAGAAATTTCCCTGCCTTTTTAACATGGCAGTCTATGGAGCTGTGGGTGGGTGTTGCTGGCGCATCTTTGTGTCTGACGCCAAAACTATAAGACTTACAGCTTTAGCAGACGAATTTGAGTGAGAAGACACATTTTCCTACGTTTCTATGTATAAATTATGTCTGTCGTGTGAAATTTGTGGCCACGGGAGCAGTTTCTGTGCAGTTTTTTGACTAACTTTCTTCTCCCCTCCTCACTCTAGCTGATGATGTCATCCACTCTAGCACAAACATTCCGCGCAATACACACCCATTATAAACCCTGAAATTTGAGTAAAAACCTACACAACTCTGAGGCTTCATAGTTTAAAAACGGTAAAAGTTGTCGCTAAGTGAAGTGAATCTCTGAAGAGAAGGCAAGAGTACCTACGTTTTAAAGTTTAAATGAAGTCTCTCGGTTAAAGTATGCCAGAGCAGTTCATTGTTGAAAATGTCTGTTGAATTTTTTTTTTTTTCGGGCTTCTCCATTCATTTCAATAGGGAAATTTGTCGCAGTTTTTTCGCGACTATGTCGCGAAAAAATCTTGTTTGAAAGAACTGTATAGAAGCACACCGAGTCCGATCGAGACGCACGTTTTGATGTATTTTGTGTCTGTGTGCGACGAACGGTATTTGAGTTGAAAGGTTTCGAAAATGCGTAGGAAAAAGTTTAATAATAATAATAATAAGAAGAAGAAAAACGTAGTGAAGAACAATAGTTTGCAGTGCTTCGCACTGCAAACTATTGACCCCCATAGCTTTGCTATGAGGGGGGTCAATAGTTTGCATTGCGTAGCACTGCATCACTAACTAGACAATTCCCCTGCGGGAAATCGCGAGAGTGATGCAGTGGCCGCAGCAGTCTGCGATACCATGCTATATTGCTGTGACAGTACGATGCTACGATGCTATGATGATGCTACTATGCCAAGATGCTACTACAATGCTATGATGCTAAGATACTATGATACTAAGATGCTACAAAGCTAAGATACTATGTTGCTACGATGCTAAGATGCTACAATGCAATTATACTAAGATGCTATGATGCTTTAATGATCACCTGTTCATATAGTCATAATATAATCCTGGTGAAAATATTTGCGACTTACGTTGCAAATAATTTCATGTTTGACTACAAAAAGTAATGGTCAGGTCAAGACAGGTATGAAAGTATTCGCGACTTACGTCGCGAATGTCTTTACTAAGTAGCATGTCTTTACTACCATGAGCAGCAGCTATAACAAAAAGCACAACTCAAATAGTCATTTAAGGCCTGGTTCCTTCTGACTGGATGGGTGTGAGTTTGATGTCATGCAGGGTACAACAAACCAAACAGGATGAGGAGGATGCAGTAGGCCTGGCTGAGAGAGAGAGACACTGAGAAGGGTCGTCCTTTACGCCCTTCTACAAACTGAAGGGCAGGTACAGGCAGCAGAGCCCTCCCAGCTCCACCTGAAAGCCAGCATCACATAAGGAAGAGAGTGGGAGGGATCTCACTAGGATCCCCAGACAAAGAACGAGCAAATCGTAACAATTGATCGTTAATCATAATAATTTTAACAATAAAACTCATTACTCCTACCTGAGCAATAGTTTAACAGTTTACGGCACAGTCTTACAGTTAGATAAACAATAATATTAAACTTAACACATCCAGGCTGTAACAAGGAATCAGCGATGAAGTGAAGACCTTCAAATTGTCCTGCGAGTCCAGCTCTTTGTCTCATGTTGGACGTCACTGCAGTCTGTCTGGATCAGCTGGAGGAAAACTATAGGCAGACAAATAGACATGTCAAATAATGTTATGTAACATACTTAATATAACTCTTATGAGTGTTCAACAGCTCATTATTTATTTAATTAAAAACATCATATTATATTAAATTACTCCAATTATATATATACACTGTCATTAATGTTGTTGCAAGCCATAAATGTTTCCTACTTTATGTGGTGGAATAATATATTTTTCAGTTTGACACAGTTTAATTTAAAAATATCTTCCCTTTAAATTGTAAAACTTCAACATTATTACTGTGATAAGCACCCGCTAGCAAGGCGGCGAATTAGCCGGCGGCTAACCCCACTAGCCTCCGCGTTAGCTCACGGCGAACTGCCGCGGCTAATTCGTGTTTAACTCCCGCGGGTCCGCGGTTAAATCCCGGTTAGCTAGCGGTTAGTTAGCGGTTAGCTCGAGGCTAACTCCGCGGTTGAGTCCGCGGCGTTAAGGTAGCGGCTAGCTAGCTCCGTTAGCTCCGCTAGCTTGCTAACATACATGAGCTATGCTGGAAGGCTAGTCGTCGGCTAAATCACTGGGCGGCTAGTCGTTAGCGTCTGTTAGCAGTTTAGCTATTCACTGACCTAATAAGATGAAGGAAACGGGTCAGGGATGTTGTGTCAGGAGTTTCAGCAAAGCAGCCAGATATAATTTGTGTTTAAAATAAAGGAAAAGGTCATAATGTCAGGTTCTGGCCCCCTACAGTACTGCAGTAATGGTTTGGGGGGTTTTAATGTTTTGGCAGATCATGTTTTCCACTGAGAGCTCTTTTCCCGCCTCTCGTCCCCAGCAGCTGCGTGTGTGAACGTGTGTAAGCTGGTTGGGGTCTGGTTGTCATGGCTACCAGGGTCAACTGCTCCTGTTCGAATGTCAGTTGGAAGACGGGGAGAGAGAGAGAAAATGCTGAAAAATCGCCTCGAACAGGAAGGACTTGTGGCCAAACCGTATTTCCAATCATTGAACCGACTTAACTTTGGGCATCTTGAGGCTTTCCTCAACGTCTACATATGCAGTTTGTGGGTAAAATGAAGAAATGTGACCTATTAAAGCGATTCAAAGAAAGGTTACGTCTGCTTTCCTCCAGAAATTTCCCTGCCTTTTTAACATGGCAGTCTATGGAGCTGTGGGTGGGTGTTGCTGGCGCATCTTTGTGTCTGACGCCAAAACTATAAGACTTACAGCTTTAGCAGACGAATTTGAGTGAGAAGACAAATTTTCCTACGTTTCTATGTATAAATTATGTCTGTCGTGTGAAATTTGTGGCCACGGGAGCAGTTTCTGTGCAGTTTTTTGACTAACTTTCTTCTCCCCTCCTCACTCTAGCTGATGATGTCATCCACTCTAGCACAAACATTCCGCGCAATACACACCCATTATAAACCCTGAAATTTGAGTAAAAACCTACACAACTCTGAGGCTTCATAGTTTAAAAACGGTAAAAGTTGTCGATAAGTGAAGTGAATCTCTGAAGAGAAGGCAAGAGTACCTACGTTTTAAAGTTTAAATGAAGTCTCTCGGTTAAAGTATGCCAGAGCAGTTCATTGTTGAAAATGTCTGTTGAATTTTTATTTTTTTCGGGCTTCTCCATTCATTTCAATTGGGAAATTTGTCGCAGTTTTTTCGCGACTACGTCGCGAAAAAATCTTGTTTGAAAGAACTGTATAGAAGCACACCGAGTCCGATCGAGACGCACGTTTTGATGTATTTTGACCTGTGTGCGACGAACGGTATTTGAGTTGAAAGGTTTCGAAAATGCGTAGGAAAAAGTTTAATAATAATAATAATAATAAGAAGAAAAAACGTAGTGAAGAACAATAGTTTGCAGTGCTTCGCACTGCAAACTATTGACTCCCATAGCTTTGCTATGAGGGTCAATAGTTTGCATTGCGTAGCACTGCATCACTAATAATAATAAGAAAAAACGTAGTGAAGAACAATAGTTTGCAGTGCTTCGCACTGCAAACTATTGACTCCCATAGCTTTGCTATGAGGGTCAATAGTTTGCATTGCGTAGCACTGCATCACTAACTAGACAATTCCCCTGCGGGAAATCGCGAGAGTGATGCAGTGGCCGCAGCAGTCTGCGATACCATGCTATATTGCTGCGACAGTACGATGCTACGATGCTATGATGATGCTACTATGCCAAGATGCTGCTACAATGCTATGATGCTAAGATACTAAGATGCTATGATACTAAGATGCTACAAAGCTAAGATACTATGTTGCTACGATGCTAAGATGCTACAATGCAATTATACTAAGATGCTATGATGCTTTAATGATCACCTGTTCATATAGTCATAATATAATCCTGGTGAAAATATTTGCGACTTACGTTGCAAATAATTTCATGTTTGACTACAAAAAGTAATGGTCAGGTCAAGACAGGTATGAAAGTATTCGCGACTTACGTCGCGAATGTCTTTACTAAGTAGCATGTCTTTACTACCATGAGCAGCAGCTATAACAAAAAGCACAACTCAAATAGTCATTTAAGGCCTGGTTCCTTCTGACTGGATGGGTGTGAGTTTGATGTCATGCAGGGTACAACAAACCAAACAGGATGAGGAGGATGCAGTAGGCCTGGCTGAGAGAGAGAGACACTGAGAAGGGTCGTCCTTTATGCTTCGCCTTCTACAAACTGAAGGGCAGGTACAGGCGGCAGACCCCTCCCAGCTCCACCTGAAAGCCAGCATCAAATAAGGAAGAGAGTGGGAGGGATCGTCACACCCCCACCAGGATTATATTATGACTATATGAACAGGTGAATTATTATGATTAATGATCAATTATTACAATTTGCTCGTTAATCATAATAATTTTAACAATAAAACTCATTACTCCTACCTGAGCAATAGTTGAACAGTTTACGGCACAGTCTTACAGTTAGAAAAACAATAATATTAAACTTAACACATCCAGGCTGTAACAAGGAATCAGCGATGAAGTGAAGACCTTCAAATTGTCCTGCGAGTCCAGCTCTTTGTCTCATGTTGGACGTCACTGCAGTCTGTCTGGATCAGCTGGAGGAAAACTATAGGCAGACAAATAGACATGTCAAATAATGTTATGTAACATACTTAATATAACTCTTATGAGTGTTCAACAGCTCATTATTTATTTAATTAAAAACATATTATATTAAATTACTCCAATTATATATATACTGTCATTAATGTTGTTGCAAGCCATAAATGTTTCCTACTTTATGTGGTGGAATAATATATTTTTCAGTTTGACACAGTTTAATTTAAAAATATCTTCCCTTTAAATTGTAAAACTTCAACATTATTACTGTGATAAGCACCCGCTAGCAAGGCGGCGAATTAGCCGGCGGCTAACTCCACTAGCCTCCGCGTTAGCTCACGGCTAACTGCCGCGGCTAATTCGTGTTTAACTCCCGCGGGTCCGCGGTTAAATCCCGGTTAGCTAGCGGTTAGCTAGCGGTTAGCTCGAGGCTAACTCCGCGGTTGAGTCCGCGGCGTTAAGGTAGCGGCTAGCTAGCTCCGTTAGCTCCGCTAGCTTGCTAACATACATGAGCTATGCTGGAAGGCTAGTCGTCGGCTAAATCACTGGGCGGCTAGTCGTTAGCGTCGTTGTTCCCACGCGCCTACTGCGAAAATTATGGCCGTAGTCGTTTTAGGAAAAAAGTATGCAACGTGAAAAATCGTGGAAAAATCGCTCTCGCTTTCCACATACACACACATGGGGAAAAATTCTAAAACTGGTCGGCGCACTCCTCGCTTGGAGGAGCCTGCAGCCCAAACCGTACGTCCCACACAAATAAAACCCACACCATCTGAAAGCCAACAAAAATCCCTACGTTTTTACGTATTTTTTATCTCTGTACCTCAAAATCTGTGGCCACCACGTGAGATTGAACCTTTTTTTTTCAGAATATCACCGAAACTCTGAAGTTAGAGTGTCGGTCAGAGTGGGCCCATAGAGCCCCATTATAAACGCTGATTTTTAATTTTTTTCCCCAAATTTCACCAAAACGTAAACTGCGACCCTGACCAAACCGTAAAAGGTATCGAAACCCCGTTTTCAGGAAGAGAAAGCTAGTTGGGGTCTGGTTGTCATGGCTACCAGGGTCAACTGACGCTGAAGTCTCCTTCTCTCTCTCACCTCTGCCTGAGTCAGAGGGAAAGTGCAAACTAGGATTTGCCCTCCGAACAAATGCTCATAAATCAAAAACTACAAGTCCTATCGGGAAAACAAACACATCGTGAGCGTCAGCCAAGGGTTTTCTACAATTTAGTGTTGTTCCCACGCGCCTACTGCGAAAATTGTGGCCGTAGTCGTTTTAGAAAAAAAGTATGCGACGTGAAAAATCGTCGAAAAATCGCTCTCGCTTTCCACATACACACACATGGGGAAAAATTCGAAAACTGGTCGGCGCACTCCTCGCTCGGAGGAGCCTGCAGCCCAAACCGTACGTCCCACACAAATAAAACCCACACCATCTGAAAGCCAACAAAAATCCCTACGTTTTTACGTATTTTTTATCTCTGTACCTCAAAATCTGTGGCCACCACGTGAGATTGAACCTTTTTTTTTCAGAATATCACCGAAACTCTGAAGTTAGAGTGTCGGTCAGAGTGGGCCCATAGAGCCCCATTATAAACGCTGATTTTTAATTTTTTTCCCCAAATTTCACCAAAACGTAAACAGCGACCCTGACCAAACCGTAAAAGGTATCGAAACCCCGTTTTCAGGAAGAGAAAGCGACACTTCCCGTGCCTCGTACAAACTTCCAAGCAAGTTTCTACTACAAAGCATGGCCGAGTAATCACTCGACAAAGCCAAGCTGTAAATTTTGGAATGTTGCCGCTTTTTTCGGGCTTCTCCATTCATTTCAATGGGAAATTTATCGCAGTTTTTTCGCGACTACGTCGCGAAAAAATCTTGTTTGGAAGAACTGTATAGAAGCACACCGAGTCCGATCGAGACGCACGTTTTGATGTATTTTGTGTCTGTGTGCGACGAACGGTATTTGAGTTGAAAAGTTTTGAAAATCCGTAGGAAAAAGTTTAATAATAATAAGAAGAAAAAACGTAGTGAAGAACAATAGTTTGCAGTGCTTCGCACTGCAAACTATTGACTCCCATAGCTTTGCTATGAGGGTCAATAGTTTGCATTGCGTAGCACTGCATCACTAATAAGAAGAAAAAACGTAGTGAAGAACAATAGTTTGCAGTGCTTCGCACTGCAAACTATTGACTCCCATAGCTTTGCTATGAGGGTCAATAGTTTGCATTGCGTAGCACTGCATCACTAATAAGAAGAAAAACGTAGTGAAGAACAATAGTTTGCAGTGCTTCGCACTGCAAACTATTGACTCCCATAGCTTTGCTATGAGGGTCAATAGTTTGCATTGCGTAGCACTGCATCACTAATGAATACATAGGGGTTTAAGGGTGTGGGAAACACATTTCTGTGACCAGAATTTAAGCATATAATTGTCAAGTGGGTGAAAAGATACCATTTTGGACAGCGCTCCCACTTTCTGTCTATATCCACCAGGTATAGTCACACAGGTACAAAAGGCAGAGTTCATAAGCTTTCTACAGCACTTTGTCCCATGTCTATAGCCCCTTTTTGATGCAGAATTACAGCCCTTCAGAACTTCTCAGAAGTCAGGGTTCAAAGGTCAATAGTTCAAAGAAGGAGTCAGTTATATATCTGTGAAGGTTCTCAGTCATCCAGGTCATGGTATATCCAAAAAAGGTTTAAAAAAGGCAACTGGACTTGTAGAGTTTGTTCAGAAGACGTTTCACCACTCATCCGAGTAGCTTCTTCAGTTCTGGTGGACTGGTGGGAAATCTGAGGTTTAAATAGGAACTCCTCCTGAAAAAACTTGCTTGTTATGCTAATAACCAGAAACTGGTGCAGCTAATTTCCCTTAACGACTGGGTACTTACCTGTAGTGGAGGGGGGGACTGTGTTGTCCCTGTCCTCTTTCCTATGAATGGTTCTCTAACGACTCTTGTCCATCAGAGGCTCCAGTGTCAAGGTGTGAATGAGACTGAAACTTCTTGGGGACAGAAGTTAAAACTGTATTGTAAATAGATGGCAAATTAAATCTCAGTCCACCTCCTCTGTTTAGTGAAGGTTTTTCCAGTTTGACATAGATGGCTTCCTTTACTCCTCTTTCAAACCATCGGTCTTCTCTGGCTAAGATTTGGACGTTGTTATCTTCAAAGGAGTGTCCTTTGTCCTTCAGGTGTAGGTGGACCGCTGAATCGTTTCCTGATGAGCTGGCTCTCCTGTGCTGGTACATGCGTTTATGGATGGGTTGTTTGGTTTCCCCAATGTATAAATCTGTACACTCCTCACTGCACTGAACAGCGTACACCACATTACTCTGTTTCTGCCTGGGTGTTTTGTCTTTTGGGTGGACCAGTCTTTGCCTAAGTGTGTTTCCTGGTTTGAAATAAACTGGAATACGGTGATTTCTGAAAATTCTCCTGAGTTTTTCGGACACTCCAGACAATACACAAGGAAGGAGCACCTCTCAGACCCATCGTCAGCAGCATAAACTCGGTTACATACAACATCGCTAAACACCTGGCATCCATCCTGTCTCCGTTGGTGGGCAACACTCCCCACCACATTGAAAATTCCAGGGATTTCGTCCACAAAGTTAGTAGCATCACACTGGGTCCAGAGGAAACCATCGTATCCTATGATGTAACCTCCCTCTTTACGTGTATCCCCACCGGAGAAGCCACTAGAGTAGTAAGGGAAAGACTACTAAAGGATGACTCCTTGGCTGATAGGACCACCCTCACCCCAGACCAACTATGTTTGCTACTCGATCTGTGCCTGACGACCACCTATTTCCAATTTAATGGAGGATTCTACAGGCAAAAACACGGCTGTGCAATGGGGTCACCGGTGTCACCTATTGTGGCCAATCTCTACATGGAGGAGGTCGAGACCAGAGCCCTGAACTCTTTCACAGGTAACACCCCCACACACTGGTTCAGGTACGTGGACGACACTTGGGTTAAAATCAAGACGCAGGAAGTGGAATCTTTCAACAGCACATCAATGCAGTGGACAGCAACATCAAGTTCACTCGGGAGGACATCAGCGGAGGTAGTCTGGCTTTCCTGGACTGTCTGGTGCATGTGGAAGAAGACCGAAGCCTCAACATTGAAGTGTATAGAAAACCCACCCACACTGACCAGCACTTATTATTTGATTCCCACCACCCTCTGGAGCACAAACTAGGGGTCATCAGAACGCTCCAGCACAGAGCACAGACTGTACCCACAAGACCGGATGGCAAGGAGAAGGAGCAAAAGCACATTAAACGGGCACTTAAGACATGTGGATATCCCAACTGGGCCTTTCTGAAAGGCTCAAAAAGATACAGGACAGAGAGGAGGAGAACAACAAAAGAAAAAACATCGTCATCCCGTACATGTCTGGAGTGTCCGAAAAACTCAGGAGAATTTTCAGAAATCACCGTATTCCAGTTTATTTCAAACCAGGAAACACACTTAGGCAAAGACTGGTCCACCCAAAAGACAAAACACCCAGGCAGAAACAGAGTAATGTGGTGTACGCTGTTCAGTGCAGTGAGGAGTGTACAGATTTATACATTGGGGAAACCAAACAACCCAACCATAAACGCATGTACCAGCACAGGAGAGCCATCTCATCAGGAAACGATTCAGCGGTCCACCTACACCTGAAGGACAAAGGACACTCCTTTGAAGATAACAACGTCCAAATCTTAGCCAGAGAAGACCGACGGTTTGAAAGAGGAGTAAAGGAAGCCATCTATGTCAAACTGGAAAAACCTTCACTAAACAGAGGAGGTGGACTGAGATTTAATTTGCCATCTATTTACAATACAGTTTTAACTTCTGTCCCCAAGAAGTTTCAGTCTCATTCACACCTTGACACTGGAGCCTCTGACGGACAAGAGTCGTTAGAGAACCATTCATAGGAAAGAGGACAGGGACAACACAGTCCCCCCCTCCACTACAGGTAAGTACCCAGTCGTTAAGGGAAATTAGCTGCACCAGTTTCTGGTTATTAGCATAACAAGCAAGTTTTTTTCCTATTTAAACCTCAGATTTCCCACCAGTCCACCAGAACTGAAGAAGCTACTCGGATGAGTGGTGAAACGTCTTCTGAACAAACTCTACAAGTCCAGTTGCCTTTTTTAAACCTTTTTTGGATAAGGAGTCAGTTACAACCCCTAAACTAAGATATGTTATTCCCCACGTTGAGACCTTTCCAACAATATCTTTATTATAGTCCTACAACAAAGTATGGATTTTCACATTTCATGAACACAGCTGTGCACAGGCTTAGATTCAGAGAGCCTTTTGAGGACTCAGCCCATGATATAAGTATTTTTTTTAAACAATGAGAAAAAATCATGTAAGGTAATCATATCTGACAGATTTACAACTGAATTAGTAATTTATATTGTATCTGCTCATTTGTTTTTGCCAATTAATTCCACCAGACATCTTGAACCTGTGTGTAAACTAACATCACAACAGCTATTTGTCAAGGGACTTTGAGTAAATCAGTTACACATACCGTTGTTATGATGTCCAATAGGTCATTTCTGACATCTGTGTGTTTCAATGAAAAAACAGCATCTCAACAAAACACTAATGAGGATATGCAACAGGGGCATTCCTTGATTTCAGAATATTGTAACTTCTATCCTCACCTATAGTGGAACTACTGGTTCTCAGCTTATGCCTTTAACAATAAATGTTAATCAAAACTAAATTAATTCTGAGTAATTAACAAGCAATATAAGCACAAGAATTCAGCTGATGGGTAAGAATGTACTTCTCGATGACATGGGCTTGTCTTTCATTAACATTTATCATTCATGTAGCCAGGGTGGTTAGCACTGATGCCTCACAGCGAGAAGATCACTGGTTCGAATCCATGGGCCGGCTGGTTCCTTTCTGTGTGGAGTTTGCATGTTCTCCCTGTGTCTGCGTGGGTTCTCTCCAGGTACTCCCGCTTCTTCCCGCCGTCCAGAGACATGCTGGTTAGGTTCATTGGTGATTCTAAATGGCCATAGGTGTGCACGTGAGTGTGAATGGTTGTCTATCTCTCTGTGTTAGCCTCTCGCCCGATGACAGCTGGGATAGGCTCCAGCAGACCCCGCGACCCTTAACAGGAATAAGTGGGTATAGAAGATGAATGAATGAATGAATTCATGTAGCCTGTCTCTTCAAAGATCAAGCAAAACAGATCATAAAGCAAATATATCAAAGAATATATAATAACTGTCAGTCTCCATAACTGCCATACAACACAGCAACAATAACAAAATCACTATGACACAGTAACAGTCTATTTCAGGATGTTACCTTTGAATGTTGTCTTTTGGCTCCCAGGAGTTTTTCCACTTTGTCCCACTGCAAGATAGATAGACAGCATTAAGTATTACTGTTAAATTGCTTTAAGATTATTGGAAAATATACAATTTCCAACGACACATTCCTCAGGTATGCAGGCATTTTGTAATCAGAATACCTGGTAAAATGATCCACATTCTGTATATGTATGCAACAGCCTATATCTGAAGATGACGCGATAAATTAGTGTAGCCAAGTTAGATAAAAAGGTGCATCATGTAACACAGTATGCATGTAGTACACAATCTTGTATGTACATTGTGTACTACTTCACACTTTTAAATCCAATGATCACTCTAACCTGTCAAGAGGGCCTCAGGTTCTCAGGGACCATGTCTGATTTCAGACATAGGGCAGTTATAAATTAATATATTACTTAACAACTTCAACAAACGCTTTCTCTTCAGAACAATAGATACTGTGATTGGTAAATTAAATATGTAAAGTATGATAATAGCATTTGAAAATCGGCTTACAGACGCAATGGACACCTGTCTTATCCGTCTGTCCTTTTCCATTCCAGGTTTTCACTTTTTAAACAACTTTATTTAGCTTTGGCAACATGGTTACAAACATGATATTCACCTGTGCATGTCCTGACGTCTTCTAAAAGTCATATTTACATAACTGTTATCATGATAGCTAGCTAGCTAGCTACCTTTAAAAAAAATAACTTTTGGCTAGTTGTTTTAATTTAACGTTAGCTCTTATAACGTTAATTATCCCCCGTAGTAATTCTAGATAGTATACTAGAAGGCGAATCAACATTAAAACGAGCTGACAACATGTTATATTGTTCTCAAATGTTAATTAAACACATTTGCTGTACTTAGCTTAATTCGTCCAACTATCGATGTCGCTGATTAACCCCCGCAATCCGCAATACTCTCCTGTTACCGGTAGGAGCGCTAGAGCATGTACAAACGACCACTGTGGTCATATAAGTTGGAGGACTTGTTGAATCTATCAGATGACCCTCTACGGCGTCAAGCGACGAAGAGGGGGCCCCCTAGACGTCGGCTTAGGACGTCAGGGCTAAATGACCAAACGGCAGCATGTGACGACAAGGTGTGAGACTGTGTTGCCGCAAGCAAGGTCGCAGGGAAAACGTGGACTGGATTTTCAGTAATGTGGGCGTTCTGAACAAGTGGAATGGATTGGATAACAACGTACCAAAGGGGCTCTGTCTACCGTACACTACGAAGTGAAGGGAAACTGACAGATATATGACCACATTTGTCCTTAATGACAGGTTATATGATTATTTATTTAAACTGATATGCTGGCCGCTTCATATTGAATTTGTCGGCATTTAAAATATATATATATATATATATATATATATATATATATATATATACACACATATATACATCAGGGATGGATAAGGCACTCAAGGCACTTCTTCCCTCGATGTCTGGCAGGAGAAGATATTGCCTGTGATATGTACGAGGCGTTGTGGCCAGACCCAGCTGTCCAGCAGGATGCTGTCTAATTATTTTGCTTTCCTCTTTATTTATTTTTTTTTATTTTTTTCTGCACGTTTTTTCTGCAATTGTATTTTTCTGCTTACTGTTTTGTGAGCATATTTTACAGTTTTTTCCAGTTGCTAACACACTAAAATTACATGGATAGCACAAATATTTAAACTGACACACAGGGAGCAAAAGCTCATCTCAAATCTCCAAAACTTTAAACACATTTTCTGCTTTATACACATTTTGCAATTCGAAATGGCACTTTTTAAGTGTACTGAATGCGGTTCTCTGCATAAGACACAACAATATGACATAAAGTCACATGTTTGCGATTTCAAAACACTGCCATTTAAAATGACGCACTACATGAGCTCATTGGCCACTATATGTGCTACCTGGCCAAACAGGTGTTATGTAATTGTTAACACTTCAATCAGGAAGTAAGCAATAAAAGACCACAGGTGAGCATCTTTTTTTCTTTTACAACAACAATGGAAGACATTGCTGAGAGAGGAAGAGGAAGAGGGAGGGTGAGAATGTGATGTGGACGAGGCGTTGTGGCCAGACCCAGCTGTCCGGCAGGATGCTGTCTAATTATTTTGCTTTCCTCTTTATTTATTTATTTTTTTTAATTTTTTCTGCACATTTTTTCTGCAATTGTATTTTCCAGCTTACTGTTTTGTGAGCATATTTTAGTTCACTCCAATGTAAATATATCTGCTGTGCATATGTTGCACTGACTTGTTTGGTGAAAAATAAAAAAATAAATATTTCAATAGCACGTGTGTGTATTTGCAAATATTTCTGTGCATGTGAACAATCTGAAGAATTCTCTACAGTTTGAACTATGTTAGCATTATGGCAAAGCATACTAAAGATGAGAGTGCTTTTCATTATGCCCAACAGTGTGTAGTTGGTTAGACAAAAATCTGTAATACGAATGAAGTGTGTGCCATCTGGTGCAAAAGTTTGATTTTGGTTGCAGTGCTTCATTTTGTGGGATGTATGTGGTATTTTGCAGTTTGGGTGTGTGGTTTGGTGAATTGTGTTAGTATTTTGATAAAACCAGTCTAGTTTGCAGAATTGTGTTTAAGCAATTGGAAAACACTGTAAGAGTGTACAGGGCCCAGAATTTGGTGCTACGCCCCTGCCCGAAAGCAGTTCATTAAGAGTGTGTCGCCACACTATCAACATGTCTGTAATGGTTTGTTTTGTTTTTCACAGTCATGGTTTAGTGTTTAGTTTTTCTGTTCTGTTTCCTGTTTTATTTTGTTAAGTTCTGGATTTTCTGTGTTACTCCATGTGTTTTTTCCTTTTGATTAGGTCATTGGTTTCTCCATGTGTTCTTGATTTGCTTCACCTGTGTCTCGTCACCCCTCTGTTCCTCGTGTGTATATATAGCCCTGCCCTCCCCTTTGTTCCTTGTCGTGTCATACTGTTCGTTTGCATTTCATGCCATAGTTTTTCATGCCATTTTTTCATAGTGTTTTGGTTTTTGGATATCCTGCACCATCAGCAGCGCTTTTGTTTTTTTTTTGGTCTAGTTTTATTAAATACTTTTTCGCCTAGTCCTGCCTCAGCCTCTAAAGTCCTGCATTTGGGTCCTAAATCTCCATTCCCCGCTACCACCCGCCGTGACAGAATGACATCACCAGGAATGGACCCAGCGGAATATATCCCTTTTGATGAGGAGGAGGACAAAAGGCGAGTTGTTGCCTATTATCTGGATCAAATGCTGGAGTTGCCTGAGTTGTTGCCTTTTTTTTTTTTTTGGGCACGCGTTTGGCCATGGGGGCCCCGACAGGGAGGATGGATCCTCGTTGACGCCATGGAGGGAGGTCTGCTGGCCGGCAGCCTCTGGAGTCCCGCACTTCCGACCACTTGGTAGTGTCTCCCCGGTCTGCTGGCCACCGGCCAGCCACCACCAGCCAGCTGTTCCGGCTCCAAGGGTCCACTCACGTCCTGTTCCTGTTCCGGCCCTGAGGGTCGGCTCATGTCCTGCTCCAGCTCTGCTTACTGTTCCTGTTCCGGCTCCAAGGGTCAGCTCATCCTGCTCCAGCTCAGCTTCCTGCTCCTGTTCCGGCTCCGAGGATCCGCTCGCTTCCTGCACCTGTTCTGGCTCAGAGGGTCACCTCAGCTCTGGCTCCTGTTCCGGCTCCGAGGGCCGCCTCCTCTCTGGTTCATGTTCCCGAGGTGGCTTGGACTCCGGCTCCTGCTCCAGTTCCCGAGGTGGCTCGGACTCCGGCTTCCGCCCCTGTTCCCGAGGTGGGTATGGCTTCTGCTCCTGTACCCGCTCCGGCTCCTGAGCGATTTGTCCTGAAGGCCCGGACTCCCGGTTGGCCCCCAGAACTCTCGGTCCTGTCTGCGCAGCCTCCCGGCCGCCCACCAGAACTGTCAGGTCTGCACGGCCTCCCAGTCACCCAGGATCCCTCCTGCCGTGCCCCCTCCACCCGCCCTGTCGAGTTCGGACTTTTGTTTAGGATATTGGTTTTGTAGGGACGTCTGGGATCCGTCCCTTGAGGAGGGGGTTCTGTCTTGGTTTGTTTAGTTTCCTGGGTTTCTGTTTATTGTATTTTGTTAACTTCTTGGTTTTTCACAGTCATGGTTCAGTGTTTAGTTTTTCTGTTCTGTTTCCTGTTTTTATTTTTAAGTTCCGAATTTTCTGTCTGTGTTACACCATGTGTTTTTTCCTTTTGATTAGGTCATTGGTTTCTCCATGTGTTCTTGATTTGCTTCACCTGTGTCTTGTCACCTCTCTGTTCCTCGTGTGTGTGTATATGTATATATATATATATATATATATATATATATAGCCCTGCCTTCCCCTTTGTTCCTTGTCGTGTCATACTGTTTGTTTGCGTTTCATGCCATAGTTTTTCCATGTCTTGTTCTATTTTTTCTGGGGGTTTTTTTTCCCTGCATCATCACCGGCGCTTTTGGGTTTTTTTTGGTCTTTATTTATTTTTTTTATTAAATACTTTTTCGCCTACTCCTGCCTCAGCCTCTTAAGTCCTGCATTTGGGTCCTATGGGGCTGTCCACACAGAGACGCGTTTTGGTCTAAACGCAGATGTTTTGGCTGATCGTCCACATGAATCCTGTAAACGCATTGCCCTAAAACGCACTTTTCTGAAACCAGGTCCCAGGGTGGAAAAACGCACCTCTTGCGTTTTCGTGTGGACAGCGAAAACGGAGAAGAGCGTTTCGATGTCATCGCCACACCCCTCGAGCAGCCTTCCACCTGTTATATCCCGCGAGATGTCTCATAACAACAACAATGGTGGACTACATGCTCGTGTTCCTGCTGGAGAAGAAATTGAGCCTATTATGGTTACTAGGGCAAAATATAATTTCTTCTAAAGCCGATTTGTAAACAGCGCTCAAGCTTTATGCGCATGCTCCGCCTCTTCCTCTCCGTTTTTGGTGAATTACTGAAACAGCGCCACCTATAGGCCTGGAATATGAAGTAGCGTTTTGAAACGGATCCGTGTGGGCGCAGATATTCTTGAAACGATGCCAGGGAAAACGGAGAGGGAAAAGATTGCTTTCGTCCAGGTGGACGTGGCCTAAATCTCCATTCCCCGCTACCACCCACCGTGAAAATGTCACACTTCTGTTCTCGACCAGGAGGTGACTGGAGAGAGGAAAATGGCCTCAGCTAAAGTTCAGCTTGCCTGTTCTTGTTTGGTTCTGAAAGAGATTGTCCATCCTCCTCCTCACTTTGATTTCTGTCACCTGCCTTAATATTACACTATTATTATACTATTGTTATAGTATGTTAGCTGTGGTGGAAGGTGCGGATTATAGGTGATAGGTGCCACTCATATATTTTTGATTACACCTTCTTTTGAGAAGTTAGGTCTTTTGCTTGTTGCTTTCAGTTTGTAGAAGTGCGTTAGTTGGGTCTTGTTTTGTTATATTGCTTTAATTTATTTGGCACAACCTTGTGGTCCAATCCTTCCCCACTGTGTATGCTTCAGGCAATGTTTCAGTTACTTTTGTATTGGAATAAATCCTGTAATGTTTGTTCGACCATCCTGACTCAGTGTCTGTGGTTGTCCTGTTCCCTTAGTTCCACAAACAGTCAACAGGCTCACAAGAAAAGACGCAAATTGACTGCCAGTGATCAAACATGAAGCTACCAGGAACCTGTTATCTTATAGTGGTGTCATATTACATAACTATAGTGCTCAGCAGTCGCAGACTTGAGAAAAAAATAATTGGCCCTGGCATTTTGGAACAGACCGACCCACCACATTCGATAACGCACACCTTTTCTGTCTTTTTGGTCTCTTGAATGTGTATACCAACTGTGCAACTCTTTAAAACCTTAAGCCATGCAGTGAGTTAACGGGAACCAGTGAGAGTGGACACATTAAATACTTCCAAAAAGTGTCATTAACACTACAAAAATCCAAAAAAGGCCTTTTTTGGATATACCATGACCTGGATGACTGAGAACCTTCACAGACACTACAAAAATGTATACTCCACCACTCCATCACAGTAATGAATCTTAAAGCAGCATTCATCTGTTTTTACTGGTCAATACCCTTTGCACTACTGGATTTTTGGCATTTTGTTGTGGGTTGTGATCCAAAAAGCTCTGTAATCTATGTCCTCCTGCTCTCTGCTCTCCTCTTTCTCACTAAAACCCTCCTCTTCTGTGGATGCTATCTCAACCTAGTTCAACAAAACATGAATAGAGACTGTGGGGTGAGCTTTTTGTTGCTTTTTTCTACATAAGAATGCAGTCAGGTCCAGAGTTATTGGATTCTCTGACAAACAGACATACAGCTGCATTAGCATAACACTGGCAATGAACAAAATGATGTAATTTTAAAAAGTGTGATGTTCTTTCATTGTACTCTACATTGTCTTTAGCCACCTAGGCTACATAAAAATTGCCTCAAACTCATTTTTTCCAGGCCTAAAAAGCAGCTTAGCCTAGGCCTACTAGTTAAACGATTAATAGCCTAATACGAAATCAGAATGCTGCCTGCTGAGTTACTTTTCCTGTTGATGAGTGGTGGCTTTACATTTACAAATTCACCTAGAATTATTGGATTCTCTTGTAAAGAGACGCACAGCTGCATTGGCATAACGTAGGGAGTAGACAAAATGATATAATTTTTTTAAAGTGTGATTTTCTTTCATTTCTGTACATTGTCCCTAACCACTGTTGGGCCTAATCAGATCTGAATAGATCCTCTTGGGGCACCACCCTTCTAAGAGGGGAAAAGATCATTGATCAAAACAGTCTCAAATTATACTAAATTGTCAATTTGGATTTCTGATTAATAATTAACTTAATAACTATAACCAAAATTACCATGTTAACAACTAGTTAAGGTGAAGGAATTTGGAGTTCTTGACAGTGTAGAGGTTGGCAATATTCACTCTTGTGCAACATTAACAGACAACAGGTATGTTTAAAAGACAGTTATTACCAAGAATAAAAGTAAAAACATGTGATCTAACTACAGTGTATTTTATACAGGTGTGTGTGTGTGTGTGTGTGTGTGTGTGTGTGTGTGTGTGTGTGTGTGTGTGTGTGACCATGTTTACATGGTCTTTAGTATCCCGAATTTGATCGGGATATTGAAGTATCCCGTTTTCGTGTTTGTCCATGTAAACACCATATCCCGAATTCAGAAATCGGGATATGCCCATTTCCCGATTTCAAGAAACCCGGCTTTGCTACCCGGAGTACTCCGATAGAAGCCGGGATACTGAAGCATGTATACACCTTATCCCGATTTCTGACGGCTGCCCACTGTCTGCGCAGGCGCGAGTGACGCAAAGTGACGCACTAGATATACAAACAACATGGCGGCAACGAGAACGTCTTACTTTTGGAGCGACGAAGAGACAGAATTTTCCCTTAAAGTAATGAAAGAACTAAACATAACGATGTGTTTAGATGGCAGAAAACACCGACATGCTGATGTATTCAAATCTGTTGCGGAAAAGCTACGAGACGCTGGTTTTCCACCTCACTCCGTTGAACAAGTTAGGTCGCGTTGGAAAACATTGAAAAAGACGTAAAACACGCATGCGCAGATAGGATGCAGCGATCGGAAAACGGGATACTGTTATTTATCATGTATACGGGGATATGAATAACCGGGTTTCTCTGTGTTCCATGTAAACACCATATCCCGAATATGCTCAAAGCTGGGATAAGCCTCAAAATCGGGATACTAAAGACCATGTAAACATGGTCAGTGTGTGTGTGTGTGTGTGTGAGTGTGTGTGTTTGTGTGTGTCAAGATGAGCTGAGCAGCTGGGGGTCTCCAAATTGAGGTGTGGAGAGGAGAGGTGGAAGAGAGCAAGAGAGAGAACACGGGCCAAACAGCGCATTTTATATGATCTGATGACCTCAAAGGTCACATGCCACTGTCAGCCAGTGAACTGCTGGGTCAGTTTTCACACCTGGAAGGTTGTGAGACTTGAGGTTTCCAGTGCTTCCCTTTATTTCCAAGACAAAGACCAACATGTGGTTAAATTGGTTATGCATGGTGAGCTTCCATAGCTCACCACCATGTTCAGGTCCCAGCACCACCTACATAAAAACTGCTTAACACATTTTTCCAGGCCCAAAAAGTAGCTTACCCTACTATTACTACTCACCCCACAAACAATAATAGTCCAATAATGAAATAAGACTGACTTTATTCGCTGTTATTGTTGGTGAATGGTGGTTTTAAAAATTGTTCTCACATTCAAGAATGTTTAGTTCAGGATGGAAGACATAAAAGTACTAACCTAGGCTTATTTTCTCATCCAGTCGGTGTACACATTCAGTAATACACAGGATAAGATGTTATAATCCCTTGTGCCAAAATCCCAGGCAAAACACATTTAGAGGCCCTGTTCAACTAAGAGACCCTACCAAACCTATGGTCATGTGATATGACAACTAGACAATTCCCCTGCGGGAAATCGCGAGAGTGATGCAGTGGCCGCAGCAGTCTACGATACCATGCTATATTGCTGTGATAGTACGATGCTACGATGCTATGATGATGCTACTATGCCAAGATGCTACAATGCTATGATGCTAAGATACTAAGATGCTATGATACTAAGATGCTACAAAGCTAAGATACTATGTTGCTACGATGCTAAGATGCTACAATGCAATTATACTAAGATGCTATGATGCTTTAATGATCACCTGTTCATATAGTCATAATATAATCCTGGTGAAAATATTTGCGACTTACGTTGCAAATAATTTCATGTTTGACTACAAAAAGTAATGGTCAGGTCAAGACAGGTATGAAAGTATTCGCGACTTACGTCGCGAATGTCTTTACTAAGTAGCATGTCTTTACTACCATGAGCAGCAGCTATAACAAAAAGCACAACTCAAATAGTCATTTAAGGCCTGGTTCCTTCTGACTGGATGGGTGTGAGTTTGATGTCATGCAGGGTACAACAAACCAAACAGGATGAGGAGGATGCAGTAGGCCTGGCTGAGAGAGAGAGACACTGAGAAGGGTCGTCCTTTACGCCCTTCTACAAACTGAAGGGCAGGTACAGGCAGCAGACCCCTCCCAGCTCCACCTGAAAGCCAGCATCAAATAAGGAAGAGAGTGGGAGGGATCTCACTAGGATCCCCAGACAAAGAACGAGCAAATCGTAACAATTGATCGTTAATCATAATAATTTTAACAATAAAACTCATTACTCCTACCTGAGCAATAGTTTAACAGTTTACGGCACAGTCTTACAGTTAGATAAACAATAATATTAAACTTAACACATCCAGGCTGTAACAAGGAATCAGCGATGAAGTGAAGACCTTCAAATTGTCCTGCGAGTCCAGCTCTTTGTCTCATGTTGGACGTCACTGCAGTCTGTCTGGATCAGCTGGAGGAAAACTATAGGCAGACAAATAGACATGTCAAATAATGTTATGTAACATACTTAATATAACTCTTATGAGTGTTCAACAGCTCATTATTTATTTAATTAAAAACATCATATATTAAATTACTCCAATTATATATATATACTGTCATTAATGTTGTTGCAAGCCATAAATGTTTCCTACTTTATGTGGTGGAATAATATATTTTTCAGTTTGACACAGTTTCATTTAAAAATATCTTCCCTTTAAATTGTAAAACTTCAACATTATTACTGTGATAAGCTCCCGCTAGCAACGGGGCGAATTAGCCGGCGGCTAACCCCACTAGCCTCCGCGTTAGCTCACGGCTAACTGCCGCGGCTAATTCGTGTTTAACTCCCGCGGGTCCGCGGTTAAATCCCGGTTAGCTAGCGGTTAGCTAGCGGTTAGCTCGAGGCTAACTCCGCGGTTGAGTCCGCGGCGTTAAGGTAGCGGCTAGCTAGCTCCGTTAGCTCCGCTAGCTTGCTAACATACATGCGCTATGCTGGAAGGCTAGTCGTCGGCTAAATCCATAGAAATAAACACTAGAAGTCGCGTTGAGCCTCTTGGAATGCGTCGATACGGCCGCCATCTTGGTACAGGGGTTCAGTCGTTTGACTACGCATTTTCACAGTGTGAAAGCGAGGGAAGATGCCGGACTTTTGTGCTGCATATGGCTATAAACTATAACAACTTTCAGTCATACTGATACTACGGCACCAGGCCGGTATTTAGTTATATGCTACTACTACATTGTGTGATTTTTACAAACTTGTGCTAGCAGCCTCACCATACCTGCCAACATTGAACTATGAAAAGGAGGGAGATTTTCTGGGGAAGCGGAAATGTGCTACAACGTACGTCCCGAAATGACTCTACAGCTTCTTGGAGGCAAATATGTGTAATTTTATTCGCAATAAAATACAATATATTATACATACAATAATAACAGAAAACCTTGCTTTCAAAAGTTTCAGTTTTTAAACCACACACATACTAATATAAATGTTCCGCACAATCGGAGTTTGTGTTTATTTGAGTTTATTTGAGTGGAAAAATTGAATTATGTCCATTAGATTTTGAACGTAAAACAGGTTATGTTATGTTAACAAAAACCTATTATTTTATTTTATTCTGACATTCGTAACGAAACAAGAAAATAAACTCACCGATTTAAGGTATTTTAATTATGTATGTATGCCTTGTCCCCGATTGACGTTCGTCATATAGAAGCTGCATTCCCCTGTACCAAGATGGCGGTTCTGTTGACGCATTCGTTCCAATAGACCGTGGTAGTCAACGCGACTTCTAGTGTTTATTTCTATGGGCTAAATCACTGGGCGGCTAGTCGTTTTAATGTTTTGGCAGATCATGTTTTCCACTGAGAGCTCTTTTCCCGCCTCTCGTCCCCTGCAGCTGCGTGTGTGAACGTGTGTAAGCTGGTTGGGGTCTGGTTGTCATGGCTACCAGGGTCAACTGCTCCTGTTAGAATGTCAGTTGGAAGACGGGGAGAGAGAGAGAGAAAATGCTGAAATATCGCCTCGAACAGGAAGGACTTGTGGCCAAACCGTATTTCCAATCATTGAACCGACTTAACTTTGGGCATCTTGAGGCTTTCCTGAACGTCTAGATATGTAATTTGTGGGTAAAATGAAGAAATGTGACCTATTTAAAGCGATTCAAAGAAAGGTTACTTCTGCTTTCCTCCAGAAATATCCCTGCCTTTTTAACATGGCAGTCTATGGAGCTGTGGATGGGTGTTGCTGGCGCATCTTTGTGTCTGACGCCAAAACTATAAGACTTACAGCTTTAGCAGAGGAATTTGAGTGAGAAGACAAATTTTCCTACGTTTCTATGTATAAATTATGTCTGTCGTGTGAAATTTGTGGCCACGGGAGCAGTTTCTGTGCAGTTTTTTGACTAACTTTCTTCTCCCCTCCTCACTCTAGCTGATGATGTCATCCACTCTAGCACAAACATTCCGCGCAATACACACCCATTATAAACCCTGAAATTTGAGTAAAAACCTACACAACTCTGAGGCTTCATAGTTTAAAAACGGTAAAAGTTGTCGATAAGTGAAGTGAATCTCTGAAGAGAAGGCAAGAGTACCTACGTTTTAAAGTTTAAATGAAGTCTCTCGGTTAAAGTATGCCAGAGCAGTTCATTGTTGAAAATGTCTGTTGAAATTTTTTTTTTTTCGGGCTTCTCCATTCATTTCAATTGGGAAATTTGTCGCAGTTTTTTCGCGACTACGTCGCGAAAAAATCTTGTTTGGAAGAACTGTATAGAAGCACACCGAGTCCGATCGAGACGCACGTTTTGATGTATTTTGACCTGTGTGCGACGAACGGTATTTGAGTTGAAAAGTTTCGAAAATCGCGTAGGAAAAAGTTTAATAAGAAGAAAAACGTAGTGAAGAACAATAGTTTGCAGTGCTTCGCACTGCAAACTATTGGCCCCCATAGCTTTGCTATGAGGGGGTCAATAGTTTGCATTGCAGGCACTGCATCACTAATTAGCCTATAATCTACATAGACTAAGTAAAAGCTGCTAGCTTGTAAGCCCATTAAGCAGCATACTTCAAACATTGTAAAACATAAACTAACTAAACGCTACTGGCTTGTATGGCCCGCTCAGCAGCTAACCATAGCTACCAAGTAACATGAAAACAACAGCAGTATGCAGCATGTCATTGGGGTTTTCAAGTGGGCACCTCCTTTCACCGATGTTTCGTTAAGTTAGGCCCACGACACCTCGAGAAGGCTTAACAGTGACTTCCAGCGTCCTGGAGTCACCACCCTCCACACTGCCACTGCACAACCCTGTTTTCCTCACCATTCGATGTCTATCAACAACTAATATAGCAACTAATAACCACGAGCCAAACAAACATATCTACCATGATTCGCCCCGTTGATGCGGGCTGAAACGCGTAACAAACAAACAAATCTACCATGATTCGCCCCGTTGATGCGGGCCGAAACACGTAACAAACAAACTAATCTACCATGATTCGCCCCGTTGATGCGGGCCGAAACACGTAACAAACAAACAAATCGCGTAACAAACAAATCGATCGTGGCCTACATGCGGCCATCCTTACCTTAGCTAGTTCCCCAGCTAGCATGCTTCCTGCGTACCCATAACCAGTCGCTGGCTCTCTCTGCTGCCCGGGACATATTGCTAACCGCAGTCCTCTGGCTCCTTCCTCGTATGCCCAGCTCATTCAGCAGAGCAATCACCGACTTTGCCACAAATCCACGGCAGCCCACTTCTACCGGGCGGACATAAGCCTTCCATCCATTCTGCTCTGCATCTGCTGCTAACTCTGCATACTTAGCTCTTTTTCGCTCATTAGCCTCCTCAACTCTATCTTCCCACGGGACAGTCAGCTCTATGAAATAGACTACTTTCTCTGGCTCACAATGTCTAACAAATAGCTGCTAGCGGTAAGGATGTTAGCTAATTTCACATTTTCAACATTAGCCAAAATTATTTTATTGACGTTTTATAATTTTTATCAGATTTACCAAGGGGTTGGATCGCATTAGCTTCCTCATTACATAGCCTAAGTGTTCTGAAAGCAGAACTGCACTGGGTTTTGTTGATGTGAGCATGCATTTCTCAAACAAATGCAAATCAGACTGCATTTCACCTATGTTCCAGTGATTCAAAATCACTGAAGCAACCACATGTTTGAATGTTCTGAAATTACAATTAAAATCAAACTACAACCAATGCATACTACAGAACAGCCTATACCAATCCACAAACAGCTGCAGGTCTAGATGTGACTCTTACTGTTACCCACATACTGTACAAATACGGAAATAAAACCCAGCTGTTGTTGTGGCTGGTGAGGGATCGATTTCTCAAGAGAGGCCTTACAGGAACCATCCTGCTCTGTGATTTCCAGTGTGCTGGACATGTGCAGACCAGCTCAGTCAGGTGGTCACGTACACCTTCAACCTGAGCCTTAGTCTGGAGAAAGTTCCTGTACTGTGGAAGACCTGCTGTTTGACTCCAGTACCATAGACCACACACCCCAGGGAGCCCAACCACTTCAGACCTGTGGCTTTAACATCTCCCCTGATAAAGACAACGGAGAGGCAGATCCTGAACCACCTCTGACCCGTGGTGAGCCCGAAGCTGGATTCCCTGCAGTTTGCCAACAAACAGAGCATTGGGGTGGATGACGCTGTCATCTACCTGCTGCACAGATCCCTTTTGCACCTTGATTCAGATTCAGGTTCAGATTCAGAAAACTTTATTTGTCCCCGGGGGACAATTTAGGGCACAAGTGAGCAGCTTAATGTGCAAGTACAGACATTTTAAGGTGCAAAAAAACCAGAAACAGAACAAGATACATAATACAAAGTATATACAAGTTACCATGCCATAAATGTTATGACTATCCAAAATATCCATGGGGAATGTAAACAGACTGTATAAGTAAAGTGACTAAAGTGCAAATGTAAAGGAGCCCAGAGGAGCCCAGAGGTACTGTGTGTCACAGTTCAGTCACAGGACTCTGTGTTTTTCCATTGACCCTGGATCTGCCCTACTCAGCCTGCCAGCCGCGCCCACCTCGTCAGTCTACTCAGCTCACCTGTGCACACAGCTGCCTCTCATCTCATGCAATCAGCCCAGCATATAGGCACCAGCTCCACACTCACTCCTTTGCCAGGTTGTTATTTGCCATGCAAGACTTTCTAGCGTTCTCCTGCCTGACTTCCCGGTATCGACCTCGCCTGTCCCTGATTCGTCTGCCTCCTGGTAACCGTCTCAGCCTTTTGTCTTTGACCAAGATGTCGGCCTCCGCTCTCCGGATCCCTGTTTGCTATTTTCTGACTGATTACCTGGTTACATCGTTCCTGCTGCCTGCTCCTCATTGGATTGTCTGCCTGTGTTATCGTCTCTCTGGTACCAAACCCCTGCCTGCCTTGACCAAGCCGCCTGCTATTGTGTTTGTTGTACTGTTTGCAAGTGCTTCAGTAAAACTTTGAACTCTTTCCATTGTTCTGAGTCCTTTTGTGCTGCAATTGGGTCCATACACCACCCGTTACACTGTGAGAGTCATGTTTCTTGACTTCTCCAGTGCCTTTAACACAATACGCTGCTCTTGGGGAAGCTAGAGGGAGCAGGGATAAACAGCCATCTGTCTGCATGGACCATCGATTACCTCATGAACAGACCTCAGTATGTGAGGCTTATGGCGTCAATTCAGTGCCAAAACCTGCGCGCATAAAAACCATAATCAGCGCGCATAAAGACCACTCTCTGCGTGCTCGCGGTCTCTGTGTATACGCTCGCTGTCACTCTCTGTGCCTTCTACTCGCTCGCCTTTGCTGAGTTTTGGCACTTTGGGGCCAGGCATTGAATAGACGGCCCTGTAACCCCCCTCCTTTCTGATTGGCCACTACTGTCTCCAGGTCAGAGCCAATCCGAGGCAGAGTAGGGCGGGTCATCATTGCGGTTGGCGGCAGAATTTGATTGCGGATCGAGATGTCAGCCATGATAGCCACATGAAAATGTTTTTTTTTTCCCCCAGGAAACTGCCAGGTCTCCTCTGCTGTGATCAGACCGCTGTAACGGAAGGTTATGAGAATGTTATGTATTGGGTCATCAATTTTTTGTAGCAACTTTAAACGTAGCCACTGCTGTTATAGCCTTGCATTGCATATCTGTCTGTTCCTCAACTTACCTCTTTTTTCTCTGACATCTCGAGCAATCAAATTCTGCCAACCGCAATGATGACCCGCCCTACTCTGCGGATTGGCTCTGACCTGGAGACCGTAGTGACCAATCAGAAAGGAGGGGGGTTGCGGGGGCCATCTATTTAATGCCCGCCCCCAAAGTGCCAAAACTCAGCAAAGGCGAGCGAGTAGAAGGCACAGAGAGTGACAGCGAGCGTATACACAGAGACCGCGAGCGCGCAGAGAGTGACGGCTGTAGAGATAAGTCCTGCTAGGTGACTGTCGAATGTTAGGGTTGTCATGGCAACAATAAAGAGAGCAACGTTTCCTAGACCTAACAGCTGGTGTGTCACTGATAGGCTCCTGGCTCCTTACCTCTTGACCTAGCAATAACGCTACGACATGGTGTCAGAAGTTAATTAGTCAGAAGTTAATTAGTAGCCAAGTGAGTCGTCAGCTGGCGGTTTGACCGGAAGGAAACAGTTTGTAACTTTGTAGCAAACTTCCAAGGCAACGGATCAACAGCGTTCATCATGAACCAGTTTCAAGTTGCTCCACCGGAGAAATTCTCGTTTAAAACAGAGGACTGGCAGAAATGGATCAAACAATCTGACAGATTTCGCATCGCTTCAGGTTTGGAAACCCAAGCAGACAAAAATCAAGTGAATGCTTTGATCTACACAATGGGCGAGGAGGCGGAAGACATTCTAACGTCCTTGCACCTAACAGCTGATGAAGCAAGCGAGTACCACACAGTCAAAGAGAAGTTGGACGCTCACTTCGTCGCTCGCAGGAACGTATATATGAACGGGCTATGTTTAATCAGCGGCAGCAAGAGTCGGGCGAGTCAGCTGACTCGTTCATCACTGCATTAAATTGCCTGGCGGAACACTGCGGATACGGCGCGTTACATGGCGAGATGGTGAGAGACAGACTGGTCGTGGGTCTGAGAGACAAACATGTATCAGAGAGATTACTGCTGGATCCTGAACTGACACTACAGAAAGCTGTCAGAAGACAGAAAACAGTGAACAGGTGAAAAAGCAAAACGAACTGCTAACAGCTAACTGCAAAGGAGACCTGATGAACACACAGCTGGACAGCATGCACGCACAGCAGCACAGTGGTGCAAAAACAAAACAGACTCAACCACGGTCCAAACCAGTGTTCAGTAAAGCACAGAACAGACCATGCAGAAGGTGTGGGGACACAAGAGGACACAGCCCAGACCAATGTCCAGCAAAGGATGCAACATGCAACCAGTGCAGAAAAAAAGGACATTATGCTCGAGTCTGTAGGTCAAAAAAGTTACATGAGGTGAATATGGCCACAATGTCACACACAGGATAGTGATGAAGAATATGGAGTTTCTTTCCTGGGCTCAATGTCAACAGAGACAGGGGACAGTGCTGGTCCCTGGATGACTGAGGTAAAAATGGATGACCACAAAGCAGTGTTTAAAATTGGCACAGGCGCAGATGTGACAGCCATACCCAAAAAACTGTACGACGAGGGCCAGTACGATCAGCTATCAAAAGCTTCATTGGTTCTAAAAGGGCCAGGAGGAAACCGTCTAAAAGTGATGGGCAAGTTCAAAGCCACTCTCAAAAAGAGAAATAAAACCAAGAAAGAGACCGTGTATGCTGTGGATGGGTTAAGAACACCGCTGCTAAGCCGAGCAGCCGCCACAGAGCTGCAGCTGGTCGTCAGGCTGGACAACGTCAGCCTGGACACAAGCGAGGTGGTGAAGCAGGAATTCACAAAGCTCTTCTCTGGACTCGGAAAAATGGGGGGTGAGTACACCATCGTATTCAAGGAAGATGCAAAGCCTTTTTCAGTCTCAACACCTAGGCGAGTCTCACTTCCCCTCCTTCCCAAAGTCAAAAAGGAGCTAAATCGCATGGAGCAGCAAGGTGTCATCTCAAAAGTGGAGCAGCCCACAGCATGGTGTGCGGCCATGGTCGTTCCTTAACGTGCACAAGAAGCTGTGAGGATTTGCACTGACCTCACAGAGCTGAATAAGTCAGTAGAGAGAGAGAGACATCAACTTCCCTCGGTGGAGAACACTCTTGGACAGCTTACCGGGGCCAAAGTCTTCTCAAAACTAGATGCCAACTCAGGATTTTGGCAAATTCCACTCTCTCTTCTCTGGAATCTTCTCTGCTGACCACGTTTATCACTCCGTTCGGACGGTACTGCTATAATCGTCTATGTTTTGGCATCTCATCAGCACCAGAACATTTTCAGAAACGCATGCACCAGATCCTAGAGGGCACAGATGGCATTGTGTGTCACATGGATGATGTGCTCATCTGGGGAGCCAGTCAGGCAGAACACGATGAGAGGCTGTGGGAAACACTCTCACGGCTGCAGAGTGCAGGAGTGACACTGAACGACAAATGTGAGTTTTCGAAAAACAAGATAAAGTTTCTGGGGCAGATCATCGAGTCAGCAGGGGTCAGTCCGGACCCAGACAAGTTGAGCGCTGTCAAATCCATGAAGGAGCCCAGTAATGTCAGTGAGGTGAGACGCTTTCTGGGGATGACTAATCATCTTTGTAAATTCATGCCTCACCTAGCTGAGTGTTGTAATTCGTAATACGAGTTTGGTCAAGATTAAATAATTAATAATTATTATTAATAATTATGAATTATTAAATCAATTTAAGTTGTTATTAATCAAGATTAATACTACGGGGCACCACCCTGCTTACAGGGAACCTTGACCAAATGTGATATAGTCTCAAATCATAAATGTTGAAGTCATGAACTCCGAGCACAGACTCTCTCAACCAGCTTGACACAATATAAACACACAATAATCACTAGGAGTAGCTTACTTTAAGTACAAATAAGTTTATTACAATAAAAGGTTAATCAATTAACAATATCGAATCCACTTAATGCACTCTACAAACTACTCGTGGTCATTATAACGTTGCAACACGGAGATGCAGGTATGTGTGTGTGTATGTGTGTGTGGGAATGAGGATGGAAAGGGGGGAGGAGCTGGTGATGTAAGGAAGGAGGAGGACAAAAGGGGAGAGGCAAGATGGCTGACTCCGCCCACGAGTGGGTTTACGTCACCAATGATCCTTGCCCCGGAAAATGGCGGATAATTCAAAACGGTGTGGCTGATGGCGTGCTGATCAGCCGACAAACCACGTGGTTCTAACACAAAAGAGAGAAAGAGATTTACCGCTGGGTAATCTAGCTCCCCTTGACTAATGAGAACCGGGAGGGTCCACGTGTAGCATGTATAGGTGGTATGTGTGTGTGTGTGTGTGTGTGTGTGTGTGTGCGTGTGGTTAGCGGAAAAGCTCCAAGGGAGGAGAGGAAAGCAAAGGTTACCAAGCCGATCTCGTGAGGATCACGATGATTGTCTTTTATCTGTCCGGAATGGAGAGACACGGACAGATACGAAGCAATCACCCGTTTCACACACGAGAACAAAGGAGCACGGCGGCTCACACACTCTAATTACACGATAACAACACTGGCGGACTCGCGGTCCGTAAACACAGCAAATAAAAAGGGATCACACGAAATGTAACATAAAACATAAAATAAAATCCTAACTCTGCCCAGACGTTAACCTCTTACTTGGTGATGAAAGGGGGAGCGGATGGCGTGTGTCCTTGCGTCGTTGCGATTCGGCTCCGTGCGGCTCGAATACGACGGGTCCGTTGTGCGCGTCACTGGCGGACAAACGGCGGCTGATCCTCGGCGATGGCGCGGGGGAAATCAGCGAAGTCGACTGGGTGAAGAATCTGGTTCTTCCTTCTGCAGGCACCGAGGGATCGCAGCGGCGGCGTTCTCGGGAAGTCCGGATAGTGGCTCGGGTTGAGCGTAGGTAGAATACAGGAATCTAGTCTCGTCCAGCGAGGTGAAGATGGCATAGTCTCTTTACGTAACGTTATGTTTGTACCTCCAAGGTAACGAAGTTACAACGGGAAGCGATGTGTTCAGAGTTTGCAGGGTTATTTATATCCAATTTGACGTCATAGAACTCTGCGGGAGCTCTTAGGGCTCTCTGCCAATTAGAGTCAGTGGGTCGACTCTGCCGGATATTGTACCTGGCCATAAAACCGCTAGGCCTGATGGGAAACGGAGTCCCTTTAGGACTCCCTTTGTTCTCACTGGCGTGCTGTCAGGCTTTATGAGGTACAACAGGCCTCATTCAGGCTTTGTAGGCCCAACATGAGAAAACTCACCCACTCAGAGAGCTGATCAAGAAATCAAACATGTGGACTTGGGGGCCGCAAGAGCAGCAGGCTTTTGACAGCATAAAGGAGGACCTGACTACTCCTCCAGGTCTAGCTCTGTATGACCCAAATATTGACACGCTTGTCTCAGCAGATGCCTCATCATATGGCATGGGTGCTGTTCTCCTCCAGTGGCAAGACAGCACAGCAAAATGGAAACCAGTGGCATATGCATCAAGGGCACTCAGCAGCACTGAACAGAGGTATACTCAGATTGAGAAGGAGGCTCTTGCTTCCACATGGGCCTGTGAGAAGTTTGCAGAGTTCCTCATCGGGAAAAACTTTCACATAGAGACAGACCACAAGCCTCTCGTCCCACTGCTGGGCTCAAAAAGCCTTGATGAGTTGCCACCATGCATCCAGCGTCTACGCATGCGCCTCATGAGATATTCCTACACTCATGTGTCAGGAAAAGAGATAGCGACTGCAGATGTGTTGTCCAGAGTACCTGAAAAGAGCACGCCTGCCGGACTGTCAGAAGAGGAGATCGACTTGTACGCCGACTCCATCATTGCTAGTCTACCAGCAACAGAGAAAAGGCTAAAATAAATACAGACACAACAAGACAATGACGATATACTGAGACAGATAAAGCAGTATTGTGCTGAAGGATGGCCAGACAAGTTCTCAATAGGCCAGGTGCTCCAGCCATGTCTGCCATTTCAAGGAGAAATGACAGTTCAAAGTGGCTTGCTTCTCTACGGCAGCAGACTTGTCATCCCGCCATCACTCAGAGCAGATATACTAGCCAAGCTGCACGAGGGTCATCTCGGCATAACCAAATGCAGGGAGAGAGCCAAGAGATCAGTATGGTGGCCTGGACTCAACAAAGAACTGACAAAACTGATAGAGAGTTGTGATACATGCGCCAGAGAGAGAACAACCCTGAGAGAAACAATGTTGCCCACTGAGTTCCCGCAAAGGCCGTGGTCTACAGTAGGAGCAGACCTGTTTCAAATGAAAGACAGACCGTATTAGTCTATTAGTCATACTGGATTATTATTCTCACTTCTTTGAAGTAGCAAAATTAACTGTCACAACATCAGAGGCTGTGATTGAACACTTCAAGTCTGTCTTTGCTCGTCATGGCATACCAGAAGTGGTGCGCACAGACAATGGCCCACAGTTTGCTTCAGAGAAATTTCAGAAGTTTGCACAGGATTGGACCTTCAGCCACGTCACCTTCAGTCCACACTTCCCACAAAGTGGGTTGGGTGAATTCTTCAAAGGTTATAGGCCTTAAAGTCATATTAAATGTTTCCGTGTCACCTGTAGCGTCCCCTGTAGACATAATGTCACGCAACTTGATGGGCGTCTACACAATATGTTACAGATTGTGTATGGCAAATTTCATGAAGTTAGCTATTGCAGTTTTTGAGATATTGAAATGTTGCTTTTGTAGCACCCCCTAAAAACCAAGGGTTACAAAAGTGTTTGTATAGAATCATATTCTTATCAATGATATGAAGTTTGATTAAGTTTGGGTGTGTACTTCACAAAATATTTGCTTTGGACTTATGCTGTCCCTTAGCAAAAAGTAGTATACTTGAAGATAATTTTATTAAGAATACTTGACTACAAGTATAAGTATAGTAAGTATACTACAGACCATGTACTTGTAGTGTACTAGAAAGTATACTAATTTAATACTTCCGGCTAAATTGGAACATTTTAAGTATATAAAGTATACTTTTATAAACTAAAATGTAGACTAGAAGTATATAACTAGTACACTAGTAGTATAAAGATGAGTGTACTTGTAGTGTACTAGAAAGTATACTAATTTAATACTTCTTCCGGCTAAATTGGAACGTTTTAAGTATACTTTAAGTATACTTTTATAAACTAAAATGTGGACTAGAAGTATATACCTAGTACACTAGCAGTATATAAATGAGTGTACTTGTGGTATACTTAGAGTATACTTTTATAAACTAAAACATGGACTAGAAGTATATAACTAGTACACTAGTAGTATATTGAAGAGTGTACTTGTGGTATACTTAAAGTATACTTTTATAAACTAAAATGTGGACTAGAAGTATATACCTAGTACACTAGTAGTATATAGATGAGTGTACTTGTGGTATACTTGAAAGTGTACTTTTGTAAACTTAAAATGACCTTATAAAGTATACTTAAAGTATACTTTTATGAACTTAAAAATGTTCCAATTTAGTCTAAAGACGTATTAAATTAGTATACTTTCTAGTACACTACAAGTACATGGTCTGTAGTATACTTCCTATACGTATACTTATACTCAAGCATACTTAATGAAATGAACTTTCAAGTATACTACTTTTTACTAAGGGTAAGTATGAACTTAGAATTACTAAAACTGAAAAACACAATTTTTGGGTATTTTACTAGTTTACTTGTCATTATACTACAAGTATACTTGTAACCAAAAATAATAAATACCTTGACAGAAACAAAAACGTTACTTTTATGACTTCTATTCAGCTACTTGTTTGGCATAGCTTATATCGTTGCATTTCGTTCTTCCGATTGGTCTCATATCTTGCATGGTGGTGTCAGGGAACTTGGCCTGGACATGGACTGTGAGTGAAAAACACAAAACATTACTTCAGTGTTATTTTTATTCACCATCCACAATTAACACAATTGTTAAAGAGGCATGAAGGATGGTTTATCAGGTACATTTCTGAACTTAAGTGCAATCAGGAAAAAAAACTCTATAGAGGGAATGCACATACATCACACCCCAATCAGCTACTAGACTGAATATGACAGAGTGGTAACTGATGGAAAACAATGAGCAGCATGCCGGCGGTGACGTCAAGTGCAAACAACTGGGCAATGACAAAGTGACAGATTAAATCAGTGCTATCAAGGTAACTGGGAAGAAATAAAAGGCAACAACTTACCACCAAACATTAACATTAATTGGGGGCGGCTGTGGCTCAGTAGGTAGAGCGGGTTGTCCACGAACCAGAGGGTTAGCGGTTCGATCCCCGGAATGTGCCACATGCCGAAGTGTCCTTGAGCAAGACACTGAACCCCCAGTTGCTCCCAGTGCGTGGCACTGGTGTGTGAATGTGTGTGTGCTTGTGTGAGCGAATGGGTGGATGTGTCTATGACTGTAAAGCGCTTTGAGTACCAATAGGTAGAAAAGCGCTATATAAAAGCAAGGCCATTTACCATTAAAACCTTTGCTGGGAAAAAGGCTGGACCGTCTGACTTTTCTCTGCCTTTAATGTTCCACTTCACCTCCATGTCGTTTTCTCCTTCTTTCCTTGTTGAGAACGGGAAAGTTGGTTTTTCTTTGGAGAACAAGATCGTTACCTGCAGCGGTGGACGCCAGTTTGAAATTAGGCTCCCATTGGCTGCCAGGTAGGGAGGCGGGAACATGAACCGGAAGTGCAAAGCGCGACCGTACAGTTTATGTGCGTGACACTGTGACAGCGAGAGCTGGAGAAGCTTCTGAATTAGCTCATTAGAGCTAATATGGAGAAACGTCGTAGACCTTATAAAAGACATTTGGAGGATTACACAGCAGATTCCAAGGACTACCAAGTACAGATGGAAAGTAAAAGTCAGTAACAGATAATGAATTAAGACTGTTATGATTTCATGATCCCTTAGTTATGCTGCTATAGGCCTAGGCTGCTGGGGGACGATGCACCAAACACATGTCCTCCTTCTTTCTTCTCTCTCCTCTCTCGCATCCTCCACTTTCTTTTCTCTGGCACAGAGCTCTTGCCCTCTAATTTCCTATCTACTACTAGTCATGCAATTCTGCGCTATTACTATATAGAATGTTTACTGCTGTGTGTCCCTCCCCCCCAACTTTGATTGAATACATCAATTTGTAGCCTAGTTTTGAATATGTATATATTGTACAAATATTTATAGTAATTTAAGGTGAAATGTTGAATCTGGTTTTGTTTTCAAAGGTAATTGCAACCCATGCACTATGTACAGTCTCATTTGGAGGCATCTTCCCAAAAATGTTGTGATGATTTTATGTTAAAAATGAACTCAGTATACCCATGGGGAATGGAATGAAATGACTAATTATTGACATTCATATTTGAACACCCCACCTTTCCAGGACAAGACAGAACTACAGGACAACACACAAGATGACATATGTCGACCTATTGTTTCCCACAGAGAAGTTAGAGATGATTCAACAGTAGGAGCTCCTCCACACCTAGGCTTTTGGATACTGCCTTTCAACAGGTAAATACACAATGACACAGTTTGTCCATGTTATTACTGACAATCTTGAAATATGTAAATATGTCAGGACATCTTCTGTTGCCAGGATACATTCCCCCATGTATCTGGGTAACTTTGTTATCCTGCTTGATTGAATTTTAAGAATCTTCCCTAAACTGTGCTGTCAGCTCCTCTGGTAGGTATAATCATTACCACATGTCATATGCCACGTCACTGATTTATATAATATTCATCAGAGGGCTTCCAGTGACACCCTCAAAACGTGTCAACAGTGCACACATGTAGTTTACTGTACATGTAGTTAGAGGTTTGCTGTAATAGTTGAGTGCATTCATACCATCTAACGGACAGATTATCTTAATTGTGGTACATTTTGACCTATCCTCGAGTCTAACCCAAGTGTAGACGAATGACAGCATTGTCAGCACAAGGCAAAAGCTACAGTAAACCACCTGCACAATTTCAGTCATCGTTTTATAAACTTAAACTATAAGTTAATAAACTGTATGTAAAGATTCACTGTACAAAGTACTTTATATATGAGGATAAAACTAACGAAACTGTTAATGCTGTCTGGCCTGACATGATTAAAACTAAATGTGTTCTTGTTGAAACATGACCAGAACTTGATCAATAAAGTCAAGTCAATGTTTCTGTTGTTGTGTATATTTTTAAGGTACATAAAGATAATGCTAGTGAACACACATACCATTTACTGTAAACTTTTAAAGTCCAGCACTATATGATCTTGAGTTTCTAACGGGTAATACCACAAAGAAATTGTGTAGTGGAAAAACATTTTTATTCTGCTAAATTAAATATATGCACAAGTCAATGACTTGATCTTATTATATACTTGGACTAAGATATACTAAGTACTTTGTGGCAGAAAGTAGTAAAAAGTATACCAAAGTACAAGTATAAGCTTTAGTCTTAAAGTATAAGTGTAAGTCTTAGTATATATATACTTAGTCTTAGACTTTTCTTTATACTTTTCAGTATAAGCTAAGTATACTTCACTATACTATTCTTAAGTATATGAAATATAGTATATAAAAAGTAAACTTCAAGTATACTGCCTAAATTTTAGTATAAAATAAGTATACTTGTAGTACACTTGAATAAACTACTTTTTGCTAAGGGGTGCCATGATGTAAAAAATTAATTAGCCATTAACTTTGTAATCAATAACCCTCCTAAAATTCTTTTGATGTTTTTACCTCATCTCTGTCCATAAATGATACATGCCAAGTTTGGTGAGAATTGGATGAACGGGCTAGGATGAGTTGATTTTGCTTTGAGGTACATTTGTTTCAAAATGGCGGGGAAAAAATGACAGGCGGAAATGGGCGTGGCCTAGTCGAGTAGAACCAGGGCTATGTAAGGAATCAGAGGGAGAAAGAATTTTGTTTCTAGGTGTAGTGTCTGGGAACACAGATATATGCGTGATGACGTCAGTGGTACGTGAAATGTATAGGAGTGAGTGAGATGCGAATAAAGAAGCATGGTAATGACTGTCTGACTGGAGCCTGATTATTAATGTTAAACAGAAGTAAGGAAACATTACAAATGGCGATGAGGATCTAAAACGGAACACGGAGGAAAAGAAAACCGGTTACTGCATGAAGTTTAATCTGACCAGGAGGAAGAGGAGAAGTGAACGGAGTTAGCATAGCGCTTCTGGCAATAACTTATTTTGATGTTTCGAACGACCCAGCTAATGTCGGCGTCCGCTGGCAAAAGTGTCTAAATAGTTTTAAACTCTATTTAGTGGCGTCGGGAATTCGAGACAACTCACGGAAAAGAGGTTTGTTGCTACACCTAGCAGGAGCTGAGGTCCAAGACATATTCTTCACTATGGATGAAACGGCAGACGAGGCTGACTATGACGGTGCAGTAAACAAGTTGAATGCTTATTTTACACCACAGAAAAATATCCCCTATGAAAGACGTGTTCAGACAAGCAGAACAAATGCAAGGAGAGTCCGTAGACAATTTTGTGTGTAGATTACAGAAGCTAGCAGCTACATGTGAGTTTGGGGACAACAGAGACGATTTCATACGTGATCAAGTGATTGACAAATGCTCGTCAAACATGCTGCGCAGACGGCTGCTACGGGAAAAGGACTTAAAACTCCCAGTGCTCTAAGAAATTGCAAGAGTGATGGAGACAGCAGATTACCGGGCAGAAAGGATGGAGAAATTAACAGTTAATGCCGTGGAAAAGAAACGTGACAAAGACAGAGATAAACATGTGAGACCCAGATTCTCCAAAACTCAAAATCAGTCACCACGTGATGAACACAGCATCAAGTGTTACAGGTGTGGACGTGCAGGACACATGAGCCGTGAGTGCACAGTAACAAAGAACAAAAAGTGTAATAACTGTTGTTTTGACTCCTGTGTAATTGTTATTTTTCTGTTATGTTTATGTTCCTATGGTGACACCTGGTGCTAGAATTCGGTACTACCGCTACATGTATTCCGTTGTAAAGTAGCCATTGCCTGTCAGTTACTCGTCAGTTTGATGAGATGCGTGCACCAGCTGTTTCCTCGTTTGATCCTTGGACTGAATACGTGTAAAAATAATAAGTGTTAAAAGAATGAGATACTGATAGTTATGAAAGAGTTACATAACTGTTACAGCGTAACATTTCTAAAGATAATAAGTAACAAAATGTTCGTTTTAATGTATGAGTACTTGTGTGTTAGCATGGCATGTCTAGCCACTCTGTGTATTGCTACCTAGTAACCTAGCAACCAAATACCGTTATGTATGAGATCGTTAAATCTGTTAACTGTCGTTTACATTCATGTGAATATGTCTGACAGCTTAAAGAGGCGTCACTTAGTGACTTTCTGTATTTTTATGTCTTTGTAGTTTTACGGATCTGAATGGAATGAAAGTGAGAGATGGAAAAGAAGTGAAATTAGTTCAAGTAAAGTTTCATGGAAGAAAAGTCCCGCTCTTCATTTTATTCTCGTTAGCTATCTGTCAGTGCTTTGTAACGGACACAATTGCCGGGACAGAATAGTAAAAGGACGTTTACACAGCGGGTGAAGACATCTAAAACAACTCAACGCACTCCCCCGGACATGTCTTTGTAGTTTTACGGATCTGAATGGAATGAAAGTGAGAGATGGAAAAGATGTGAAATTAGTTCAAGTAAAGTTTCATGGAAGAAAAGTCCCGCTCTTCATTTTATTCTCGTTAGCTATCTGTCAGTGCTTTGTAACGGACACAACCGCCAGGACAGAATAGGGTCCATGGTGTGGCGAAGTCATCCCCGAGCGGGACGCAGAGGCATAAGCAGGTCGGACACGGCCTGAAAGGAGGCAAAGTGTTAGCCTGGGTGCCAGCCGAACTTAGTCCCGCCCACAACATTTTTTGGTCTGGAAGTTCGGTCTGGTGTCGCTCCGTTAAGGTGCAATTATGCTCGAACAGAAGCTGTTCGAACCAATCAGATTCTCAGGGCGGGCTTTATACGATGATGGACAGATGATCAACAGTAACGTAACCACGTCACCAAAGAGCGCTTGGGTTGAATTTGTTTACAACAAAGATGGCTGCCGCTGGAGAACTGAGATGTGTAGATTCTGCCATCGAGTCTGTTCTAGAAGATATCGACAGCGCATTAATTTTAAAAGAGGAACAGATAAATGCGATCAAGGCATTTGTTAATCGGAAAGATGTTTTTGCCGTCCTTCCTACGGGATTCGGCAAAAGTTTAATTTATCGGCTGGCGCCGATGTTTTTTTTTTTTTTTTTTCAAACTTTATTTAACGGACAGTCAAACAAGCTGGCTCCAATGGTCGCTAAGAAGATGGGACACAACATGCGTCGCACACTCCGTTGCTCTGATTGGTTACAGGTCTATCCAATTGAGTGCAGAGGCATTTTTTTTCCTGGTTCGGTTGAAACACGCCCCATAATCACAGCCCTATGGAGCGGTACCAGACTCACATTCTGACGAGAATTGAGTATGGCTACGCCAGGCTAGCAAAGTGTCTGCGGACGAATCCTTTGGCTGACAAGTGGTTTGTGAGATATAAACATGCAGTGGTTGTAGCGCCCCCTACAGGCCGAATTTCACGAAACTCGGCATGATTGTACGCAAGCATATTATAAGATAAGATAAGATAAGATAAGATATGTTTATTAATCCCACGTATGGGAAATTTCCTTGTCACAGTAGCATGGAATTTGATAAAAAAAATAAATAAAAAAAAAAATATATATATACAGAAAACAGTGACAACTTCGACAGGGAAAAAGTTACCAAAAAAACACAAATACAAAAATTTTGAAAAATACACAAAAAATATACAAGAAATAACAATACTCTGACAAAATATGGAGAGAAAGAACTAGAAATATAAAGACATTCTACAGTGTAGTGGTGGAGTAAACTTTACAAATAAATAGTTGCTTAAAGAAAAAAGTAGTAGTAGAAGAAAAAAGCTATGAGTTGGTGAAGTAGTGGTTTGTGCAAAAAGGCAGTGCAAAAAAAGCAGATTCATTTGTGCAAAAGTACAGTTTGTATTGACTCAGGCTGGTGTTGTACAGCCTGATGGCAGCTGGAATGAAGGACCTGCGGTAGCATTCCGTCTTGCATCGTGGATGCAGCAGTCTGCTGCTGAAGGAGCTGCTTAGGTCTCCTACAGTATGATGCAGTGGGTGAGAGGGGTTGTCCATGATTGATGTCAGCTTGGCTAACATCCTCCTCTCACCCACCTCCTCGATGGAGTCTAGTTTAGTTTAGTTTATTGGTTTTGTTTGACAGGGACCATGCATAGAATAGCTTCTATACCAGGGTTAGCTAAATAGCTAATTTACACCTGTAGTCCCTGGGCAGGATGTTCAAGCGCAGTAAAAACACAGACACAGACAAGATGAAAAGACAACAGGATTAACATTACAAGTATAAGAAAAACTAAAAGAAAAACAAAAAGAAAAACAAAGATCAATGATCACAAGCTTGATTGTCTTTCAGCCATGTCTTCAAAAACTTTTTAAAACTTTTAAAACTTGAAGAGTCTCTGATATGGAGTGGGATTGAGTTCCATTTTCTAGTTGCTTGATATGAAAATGCTGATTGGCCAAAAGTGGTCTTTTTAAATGTAGTGTAACAGTCACCTCTCATTGCAGCCCTAGATGCCCTAACATTGTCTCTACAGAATGACACACATTGCTTAAGTGGTGGTGGTGCAAGATCATGGGTCAATTTGTACATCAGGCACATGTCAGAGAACCAAATAAAACTGTCAAATGTTAACAGGCTATGTTTTTTTATAATAGTACAGTGATGATAATTTCTTGGTTTTTTATCAAGCACTTTCACAGCCTGTTTGTATAGAGAGTACAAGGGTTTCAGAGTGGTCACCCCTGCCTGAGACCAACTTGTAGCACAATATGACAAATGGCAGAAAATCATTGAATGCACAAACAATTTAGCAGCATGTAAGGGTAATTGATGTGTAATATGTCTAAAAGTAATCAAACTCGCTCTAACAGTTCTAGATATCTTCTTAATATGCTTTTTAAAATTTAGATTGGAATCAATGATTATGCCCAGGTATTTAAAGTTGTCAACAATTTTAATCACCTCTCCTTTGACCAAGATGTCAGGTTGTTGCTGTGCATTTCTCTTTTTAGAGAAATACATAGCAACAGTTTTACTTACATTGAGAGTCAGACAGCTACTAGTTAGCCAATCTAACACCTTATTTAGGACTGCAGTAAGTTTTAAAGCAGCCTGTTCTCTAGAGAGCAGTCCAGGACAGAGCCGGCCCGTCTGACCAGTTTGTTCAGTCTCTTCCTGTCCCTCTCTGAGCTCCCACTGCTCCAGCAAACAACTGCATATAGGATGGCAGAAGCCACCACAGAGTCATAAAAAGTCCTGAGCAGTGCCCTGCACACTCCAAAGGACCTCAGTTGTCTAAGCAGGTGGAGACGACTTTGGCCCTTCTTGTACAGGGCGTTTGTGTTGTGTGTCCAGTCCAGTTTATTGTTGAGGTGAACACCCAGGTACTTGTAATCCTCCACGACCTCGATGTCCAAGCCCTGGATGTTCACCGGTGCGGTCAGCTGTGGTTTCCTACTGAAGTCGATCAGCACCTCCTTTTTCTTGCTGGCATTGATATGCAGGTGGTTCAGAGCACACCAGTCCACAAAGCTGGTGATGACCTCCAGGTACTCCAGATCGTTTCCCTGAGATACACGCCCGACAATGGCTGTATCATCAGAAAACTTCTGGAGGTGGCAGCTGTACGTGTTGTGTCTGAAGTCCGATGTGTACAGGGTGAAGAGGAAGGGAGAGAGCACAGTACCCTGCGGCGCCCCTGTGCTGCAGACTACCACATCAGACACACAGTCGTGAAGCCTCACATACTGCGGCCTGTTGGAGAGGTAGTCGGTGGTCCATGCAGCCAGGCTACTGTTAACTCCAGCTCCTTCCAGCTTCCCCCTGAGCAGTGATGGTTGGATGGTGTTGAAAGCACTGGAGAAGTCAAAGAACATGACTCTCACAGTACTACTGGTGTTCTCTAGGTGAGAAAGACATCTGTGCAGCAGGTACAGTTGAGGCCGAAATTATTAGCCCCCCTATGAAATCAATTTTTTTTTCAAAATTTTCCCAAGTGCTTTTTTAGTAGAGCATGGAATTTTCAACATAGCATTTCTAAACATACTAGTTTTCTTTAGAAAGCATAAATTACTTCAATTTGCACATAATAACACAATTGTTCAAAAAAATAAAAAATTACCACGGTCAATATTATTAGCCCCCTTAAGAACTGACCATTTTATTTAGCCATAGCACAAACCACTGTTGTGCAATGATGTGCTTTGACTTTGTGATGCTCAAAGCTTGTAAAATCAAGTTAAAATTAAGAGTTATCTCCCAATTTACACACAGTATAAATCCTCTAGTAAGGGTTTTGGCTGGCACTTGAGGAAGCATCGTCCCAAAAACAAAATAAATCAGTTTAGACTTGCGAAAGAGAACTGTTGATGCTCACAAAGCAGGAGAAGGATACACAAAATTATCACAGCGTTTCCAAGTGTCAAGAAGTGGAGTGAGAACCATCATCAAGAAATTAAAAGAGAGCCACATTGTACGGAACAAGCCTGGCAGAGGTAGGAAGCGAAGTATTTCAAAGACCCTGGAAAGAAAGATGTGTCTAAAGACCCCAGAACAACCACCAAGACACTAGGGAATGACTTAGCCTTGCCGGGAATTGTAGTCTCAAAGAAGACAATCACTAGAGTTCTGCACAGGAATGGACTGCGAGGTTGCAGACCAAGAAAAACTCCCCTTCTGCAGAATAGACCTTAAAGGCAGACTGAAGTATGCTAAGGACAACCTGGACAAAGATGATGCATACTGGAAGCATGTCCTTTGGTCAGATGAGACGAAACGAGAGCTCTTTGGCCACAGAGACATTGCTTATGTTTGGAGAAAGAAGGGTGAAACACAGTGAAACACAGTGAAACACGGTGGAAGGAGTATTATCCAGTGGGGATGCTTTAGTGCATCTGGAACTGGGAATCTGGTCAAGGTGGAAGGAATCATGAAGAAAGAAGGATATGTGAAGATTTTTAAAGAAAATGTCAAGCAGTCAGCAGCAAAACTGGGTCTGGGTCATCGCTTTGTCTTCCAATACGACAACGACCCAAAACACACGTCACTCCTGGTGAAGAACTACCTCCAGAAGACCAAAGTGAATGTAATTGAATGGCCTGCACAAAGCCCTGACTTGAATCCTGTAGAAAATCTGTGGGGTGAACTAAAGACCAAGGTCCATGCCAGAATGCCATCAAATCTGGAAGAGCTTCAGAGATTTGCCAAAGAAGAATGGGCTGGTATTCCTCAGGAGACGTGTCAGGGACTTGTTTAAAACTACAACAAAGAACTACAGGCTGTTATCCAGCAAAAAGGATACACAACTGACAATTAACATCAGGGGGGCTAATAATTTTGACCTTGGTAATTTTTGTTTTTTGTGAAATAATTTAATTTCTGTGTGGAAAGTAAAATAATGTAAGCATCCAAAATAAAAGGCGGATGTTTGAAAGACGTGTGTTAAAAATTCTTTGCTCTGTTTCACAGCACTTGGGAAATATTTTCAAAAGAATCAAATTTCCATAGGGGGGCTAATAATTTCGGCCTCAACTGTAGATGACAGCGTCTTCCACACCTATGCCTGGACGATAGGCGAACTGCAGTGGGTCCATGTTGTTGTTCACCAGATGACGGAGGTGGCCCAGGATGATCCTCTCCATGGTCTTCATCAGATGAGAAGTCAAGACTACTGGGCTGAAGTGGTTCAGCTCACTGGGACGCGCAGTCTTGGGAACTGGAACCACGCAGGATGTTTTCCACAAGTTGAAGATGTGCAGAAAAATCCCACAGAGTTGATCTGCACAGTCCTTGAGGAGTCTGGAGCTGATGCCATCAGGGCCAGTAGCCTTCCTTGGTTTGATCCTCCTTAGCTCCCTCCTCACCTGGTCTGTTGTTATGGAGAAGCTGGAGGGGTGGTGTGAAGAAACCCCTGTTGTGTTAGGTGGGGGTTGAGGTGAATGGATCACCCCAGCAGAGTGTAGTGGGAGGAGGTGTGTTGCTGGTGACAGTCCAGAGATGTTCTCGGGGGTGGAGATGTTGTGGGGGGTTGGGGATAGGGGGTGGTTTATGGGTGTCCTTTGGTCTGGGCTGTGGTGGGTGGGGGAGGAGGCAGGAGCACAGTCAAACCTATTGAAGAACAGGTTCAGTTCATTGGCCCATTCACGGTCTCCCGCTTCTGGGCCCCTTCCACTGTCCTTCCCGTGTCCAGAGATGGTTTTCAGGCCTCTCCAGACCTCTCTGGTGTTGTTTCCCTGAAGGCGCTCCTCCAGCTTCCTCCTGTAGCTGTCTTTGCCCCTCCTTATCTCTCTCTTAAGCTCCTTCTGCACCCTCTTCAGCTCCTCTTTGTTCCCAGTTTTAAAAACCCTCTTTTTCTCCTTCAGCAGGGTTTTTAGTTCCGGGGTCACCCAGGGTTTGTTGTTGGAGAAGCACCGTACCTTCTTCATAGGTACCGTGTTCTCCACGCAGAAATTGATGTAGTCTGTGATGCAGGTTGTCAGACTGTCGATTTGGGGGAAGACCCCCATGTGGCCTGCAGAGCACATCCTAGTCTGTGGTGTTAAAACAGTCCCTCAGCGCCATACTGGCCTCCTCAGTCCATCTCCTCACATACCTTTTGGTGGGTGGTTGTTTGTTTACCATAGGTATGTAGGTAGGGAGCAGATGGACCAGGTTGTGGCCAGAACGACCCAGTAGGGGGAGGGGGGAGGAGCTGTATGCATCCTTGGTGTTTGCATACAGCAAGTCCAGTGTCCTATTGTCTCTGGTGTTGCATTTAACATACTGGGTGAATGTGGGGAGAGTGGAGGACAGGGAGGCGTGTTTGAAGTCCCCGGAGATAAGTAGCAGTACCTGGGGGTGCGATGTCTGGAGCTGCGATACAACAGTGTGTAGGAGCTCGCAGGCTGCAGCGACGTCGGCAGAGGGGGGGATGTACATCGTTATCGCGATGATGTGCGAGAACTCCCTCGGGAGGTGGTACGGCCGCATGCTAACAGCTAGCAGCTCAATGTCCCTGTTACAGAGCTGCTCCTTTACCCTGATGTGTCCTGGGTTACACCATCTGTTGTTTACAAACATAGCAATGCCCCCTCCTTTCTTCTTACCGCTCTCCTTTGCCTTCCTGTCCGCTCTCACGATATGAAATCACATGATGCTACACTGCCAGTACTCCCTTTGCAGCCGGGTTAGCGCTGTCAGCTCCTCCATCTTCCTCTCTCCTCCTCCTCTCACGTTCCCCATAATAACAGACGGTACGCATGGTTTATACCGTCTGTTCTTCTCCTAGCGCTTCATACCAGCTCTGGAGCCCCGTCTCCTTCTCCTTAATTCCACTGTGATCTCCGGTCGTTGTCCTGGGAGCACCTTCGTGTTGCACAGTGCTAACAGCTGATCCCGGGTGTAAACAATGGAGCCCTGGCTGAAGGGGTCTCCGGATGCCGTATTTAGCAGACAAAGAATTAAAAATACACATATTCCAAACCTCGCCTGATGCACATCCATAGGATTGAAAGTCCGACTGAGGTTGGCGACAAAAATGACACGAGACAGCACGAAAATACACAAAAACACGGCGAAACTCTCAGAGCTACTGTAACTAGCTGCCCCCCAAAGAAACCCCCCCCCCCCAAAAAAAAATAAAATAAAATAAAAAATGATTGGATGAATTTTTCAAGTTCACCCAGGGGATGGGGCTTGTTATGGATGGGGCAGTGCTTGTCTGGCTCATGAGCTGATTTCTCTGGATGGCTGACATGGGAGTTTTGAGCTGATGACACCTCAGTCCTCTTCAAGTTCAACTTCTAGGCCTTAAAGTCATATGAAATAATAATAATAATAATACATTTTATTTTTTTAAAAAAGCACTTTTCAAGATACTCAGACACTTTACATAAAAAGAACATCAAATCAGTAAAACAATGTGAAATAGAACACTAAAAACACAATAGACTGAGCTAAACATTAAAAGCAATTTTAAAAAGGTGTGTTTTTGTCAGAGATTTGAAGGTAGGAGGGTCGGTACAGTCGCGGATGAGTTTGGGGAGAGAGTTCCAGAGGGAGGGGGCAGCTGCAGAGAAGGCTCTGTCGCCCCAGGTTCGGTGCTTGGTCCTGAGTGGTGGAGTAAGGAGGTTTGCGTCAGATGAACGGAGGCTGCGGGATGAATTGTGGCGATGGAGCAGGTCAGTGAGATAGGAAGGAACCTGGTTATGGAGGGCTTTGTGTGTGAGGAGGAGGATTTTAAACTGAATACGCTGTGGAACTGGGAGCCAGTGGAGTTTCTGGAGGACAGGAGTGATGTGATCACAGGTGCGGGTGTGGGTGAGCAGACGTGCAGCAGAATTATGGATGTACTGTAGTTTATTTAAAGTTTTGGATGGTGTGCCATAGAGGATGCTGTTGCAGTAGTCAATTCTGGAAGTGATGAAGGCGTGAATGAGGGTTTCAGCAGCAGAGAAGGAGAGTGATGGACGGAATGTGTCCATGTCACCGGTAGCACCCCCTGTTGACGTAATGTCACGCAACTTGATGGGCATCTACACAATATTTTACAGATGCCAAATGCCAGATTTCATGAAGTTAGCTATTGCAATATTTAAGATATTGAAATGTTGCTTTTGTAGCGCCCCATAGAGACCAAGGGTCACAAAGTTGGGGTGCTGTTACATAATCATATTATTATCAGTGACATGAAGTTTGATTAAGTTTGGGTATATACGTCACAAAATATTAGGTTTGGAGTTCGTTGCACGCCGTAAAAATTAATTAGCCATTCATCCATGGTTGGGGTGTGAGGGGTCTGAGGTGATGTTTTGGGCCCTTGTCAGACAGCGTTTCTTTGCCATGTCCTGGATGGGAGGAAGTGAAGTCCCGATGATTTTCTCCGCTGTCCTCACCACCCTCTGTAGGAACTTCCAGTCGGAGGTACTACAGGCCCCTGAGCACTGAGATATGTGTATCTATGACAGATGTATGTTTATCTTGCTGTTCTCTTCTCTCTTTGCTGTTCTCTTCTCTCTTTCTTCTGTCTGTACCCGGCTGGCCTTAGGCAGATGGGTCCCTCCATATGAGCTGGGTTCTGCTCGAGGTTTCTTCCTGTTAAAAGGGAGTTTTTCCTTGCCACCGTTGCCTTCAGGCTTGCTCTGGGGGTTTCAGGCCGGGTTTTTGTAAAGCGTCTTGAGACGATTTGTATTGTTATTGACGCTATATAAATAAAATTGAATTGAATTGAATTGAGCAGACAGAGATCCAGCTGGTCAGTATGCTCTCTATAGTACCTCTGTAGAAGGTGGTGAGAATGGGAGGGGGTGAGTTTTATCCGACGCAGAAAGTGCATACGCTGCTGAAACCTCTTTACAAGGGTTCCAGTGTGTTTGGACCAGCTCAGAGAGTCTGTTATATGCACCCCCTGGAACCTATATAGTTTCTCTTGTCTACCTTATTCTATTTTTTTTGTATCTTTTTTGTTTTGTATCTTGCACTGTTATTCCCTGCCGCTGTAACACCCTAATTTCCCTACGGGGATAAATAAAGTCTTATCTCATCTTATCTTATCGTATTGTATCGTATCTTGTGTATGTGGAAACTAACTGCTTTAACTTACTCTGTCTGGATTGGCTCAGACTGGCAGGCAATCTAGCTAGTATCAAGTTATCTTTTGTCTTTTAAGAAACACCACCGGCTGCAATGTCTATTGCCTATCTGTCAGAAATGATCTCCTTGTTTGTAACCTATTGCTAGCCCACATAATCCTCACACAAAACCCTCTATGTACTCATGTAACTCTCACTGTGAGAGCCGCTGAAAACATGTATGTGTGTCAGATTACACTCACTTTGGCAATCAAAAATGGTTGTAGTTGGCTGGGGTTTCAATTAGTGTGTTATAGTTGCATACATTTGACCAAATAGTGTAATTCTGGAGCAACAGAAAAGTTTGAAATTCCTGGATTTTCAACAGCTCTTAAACCCAACAGAGGTGCTCAAATGCACAAAACCCCTTTGCACATCAGCTACACAGAGTTGTTAACACTAAGCTCTTGTTTAGAATACTGACATTGTGCTATATTACATTAGCACACAATTTTCTTTCACATTTGGCCTGTGATTTATTTATTTTTTTTGCTTTACCTAGTATGCTACTCCTACTTAATCTGTAGTTGTGCATATTATTTTGAATTTCAGTTGGCTAGTCACTGGTGTGTAAAGAGGAATTTGATTCATTTGACTAAAAGACAAACTGGAGAAAAGAGGATGGGGAGGGACTTTTTCTGCCCCACAAAACTTTTTCATTGAGTTTCCATTAAATGAAGGAGGGTGTTTCGAGGGGGAGGGGGTTGGACATTCCTCTCCCATTGCAGGGCAGGCGGGAGCTTCCTGCCCCTTCTGTCTTTACTGTTAAACATGAAGTTTGTGGTTAAGGACGAAAACTTGGTGTCCGTGAACACATTCCTTTTCGCCGACAATGGATCAAAATCCGCGTCGACACCCACGACTGAGCGACGCAAGCTTGTTTTATTACTCTAAAACGAGTTAGAGCACCCAGAGGAATCGCTTCAGTCCCGAAAGGAAGAAAGAAAGGGATGATTTCACTGACTTCAAGGATTACGTAAATCTCTACAGAAAGGTAAAACGGCGTTTTCTGACATAGGCTACCGTGAAAAAAAAAAGGTTACACTGTGTAGCAGTATACCAATCGCTCCCTAACATTCCCCACAAGTGTTTGGGCCATTTTCTTTTTACCATAACGAAACGTTGTTTACAGCTTCGGAAAGAGTTTGTCTTTAATCTGAACCTCATGTCACTCATGCTGGCTTCATATTTGTGGGTGGTGTGACATTACGTGACCAAATTGTTGTCTGAAACTGCTGATAAAGGAAACTTGGATAGTAAAAAGGGTAGTCTTCACTGCATGCTGGATGTTCTCCGAATAGCTTATTTTAGCTGCATCTTAAACTTGTAATTAAGATGGAGGGTAGAGGTGGTCCTCAGGTATACTGCATTGTTTTGTCATTGATTTTGTTGGCCTGCAAAAAGTTTCACTGACAACGTTCACATGCTCACTGTATTTTTTATTTACTTATTTTTTGAGTTATACCTTACACGAATCAAAGCAACACGATTTATCTTGTCAATAAAAGTTTAGTCTTTAAGTACGAATGTGTGCGCACGCAATGTTTGACGTCGTGACATCTTCCTTTAAGTGAATCAAAGCATGACGATCTCACCCCGGTGGCTGGCTGCAGTAGTGCTGGGCGGATCAATCATTATATTAGTATCGATTAATATCGATACTAATATAATAAGATCGATACTTAAGTTTCAGTTTCTATCTTTTACGACTGCAGCAGTTTCAGTAAAAAGGCGACCTGATCTGTGTTTGTCTAAATGCTGCTGCTGTCACAGAGCAGAGCAGGCTCACGTTCTCCTCTGAATTATATTATACTTTCTGAGCACTCTTACAAACAATATGTTTCATTTGTTCTTAAGTGATAATTTTGTGTTGTATGCTGATTAATAAGCCAAAAGACAACTAACAACACAACACATAAAGGTTATAAAAATTAATTCAGATTTAGATTGATTCAGATTGATGATGCAACCACCTCAATTACTAAAAAGTATGGATATCGGTATCGGAAATACTGGCCCTGTATTTACTTTGTATCGGATTGATACCAAATCTAGCTGTATTGCACCCCACTAGCAGTGTTGGGCAAGTTACTTCAAAAACATAATACATTACTTGTTACTGTCATTTCAAAGTAATTCGTTACATTATAATATTACTGTCTCTGAATTGTAAGGCATTACACTACTACTGCATTACTGTCTTACAAGCAGTGATGGCTCGTAAGGCAATACAAGGAACAATCATAGCCAGAATTTAGTTAAAAACAGACCTTTAACTGCTTTGTCTCTGCTTTCGTCCTCAGTTTGCTTTGTTTTCACTAACTTAATGTTAGCTTGGCACCGCTCTAAATGTTTTGTTGGATTACTTATGCTATTTTGCGACATAGGACGTAGATAGATCTTTTGGTTACGCACATAAAGTGCACTTAACTACTATGCTCCTCGTATCTTTGTCTCTAACACAGTGAAAATAATGAGAGTATGTCCATCTCGAAAATGTACTGTCCGACGTCGGGCCTGCTTCAGCCATACAGGAAGAAACGTTTTACAATTTGCGTGGAATTTTTCTCCTCTGCTGATCTCGCGGTGTTATTGGCAATAGTATAAAAACAAAACACCACTTAATTTCGGGTCGAAATGCATTGTAACGCGCGTTACTGACCTTTGTACCGAGTAAAATATTACCCAATTTTTTTTTTGGAATGCCTTACATTACCACGTTACAGCAAAAAGCAATACATTACAGTAATTACATTACTTTTGTAACGCGTTCCTCCCAACACTGCCCACTAGGCTGCAATAGCTATAAACTCCGCCTTCTCCTTGAGACAAGAGGCAAACTAAAACGTGAAATTGAACGTCATAGATGGCTTCTGTCATTTTATGTATTTCTCATCTCATTTATTTTTATTATTTGTTTTTATGATAAGTTAAGTAGCTACTATAATAATGGGGCAAGACGGTGCTGGGTGAAGTACCTGTAGAGTTTCCTGCAGGCTTTGGAAACTGCACTAACTAATATAAGTAATATGAATTCTGTATATTTTTAAGTTAAATTTGTGTTTGGTTAGAATGAACAATGTAACGCTGTTGTTGTGGTAGATGTTAGATAGCTAAAACACCAAAAAGTACAATAGCTGGAAAAATGCAGGTAATCAGTAGCTAGCAGATAGTATTTTTTCCCCAACGTTTTTGGCCGCACACTCCCTTCTATGTCTCAACCGGGCTGACGCACCAACAATCTTTTGTATAGCCATATTAAAGGCGGCTTTTTTAATCATGCTCAAATGACCAGAACACACTCATGACAAAATAATCATGAATTTGAATTAAACTGAAACACTGTAACATTTTCAATATTATGCAACAAAGTTACTCACAAGCTTCCACTTTCAAGAGGAAATAGGATGGATGACAGGCTCAGAGGAAGAAATCAGATAAGTTTGGGGAAATATTATAATATTTCCAGTCGCGTTAAACAAAAATTGCAGCAACTTTAAAAGACTGTGGAGCTAACAAAACCCCATCATCATAACACAGTGGTTATGGAGATAAAATTAGACCGCCAGTAATTTGACTTAAATTGCAATAATGTTACACGACCCACAACATAAATATCCTTTATCACTAAATTTGGCTTGAGATATCCCACCTGACAATTTCCCTGATTTCAGCCATTTGATCATATTTGCAAAACTTAATGATGTAAGAGGCCACAAGCTAGGTGCATGTAGAAGAAGATAACTTCTTCTCCATCATTTTTCAGCACACACACCCCCACACTTTGGGAATCCCTGCTCTAAGTCGATGTAAGTAACTTTTAGCAGTTCTTGTAAGAGCATGGAGGTTCTGTGCTCTAACCTGCTGGGCGGTGGTGCCCTTTCTATGCAGAGTTTCCATGTTTTCCCTGTGTCTCCATGTGTTTCCTCTCGCATATGCATGCACGTTAATGTACATATGAATGGTGACCCGCTACAGGATACTACAGATGCATTTACAATTACATTCAGCACATTAAAGTTAAAACATACTCGGTGTTTGCTTAATAATGACAGAATTGAAGTTTTAAATGGGGATTTCATTCATAAATATCATGTACAAATAGTCATCATTATGACTGAATATTTCAATTTTAATAGTTCTAATTAAAATACTGTTGCCGAGAGAGCTCATCGCACTGGATCTTGAAAACACATATGCAAAAATGGACAAAACCTAAGCAAAATAAGAAAATGTCTTTATCAATTTCACAACACATGTGTGGCATATATTCACAACAAACACATTCACAACACCAGCAAAAACACGAACACGATGCAAATTCTCACATTTCCAACAAATGCTGACACGCAATGCAAGTAGCATAAAAGACAATGGAAATATTTCCAGAGGACCCTAAAGAGCAACTACTTGTGTGTCCTCATGATGAGGTCAAAGTTAATACACTTTTAGCACGAGCACTTTCTGTTGTTAGCCTATAGTATAGCCTTCAGTTCTGCTGAAGAAGCTACTCGGATGAGTGATGAAACGTCTTCTCTAAAATATTCTTAAGCGCCCCTAAATAGTTTGGTGTTGTTTTATTAAAAAAATAAATAAAAATGCCGACAAATTCAATATGAAGCGGCCAGCATATCAGTTTAAATAAACAATCATATAACCTGTCATTAAGGACAAATGTGATCATATATCTGTCAGTTCCCCTTCACTTTGTAGTGTACGGTAGAGAGAGCCCCTTTGGTACGTTGTTATCCAATCCATTCCACTTGTTCAGAACGCCCACATTACTGAAAATCCAGTCCACGTTTTCCCTGCGACCTTGCTTGCAGCTCGGTACCCGCAGCCACACACAGCCAAACAGAACACCGTTAGGAGAAGAACATGAATGGATGGATGGATGCGCAAATGGATATAAGAAAGTTTTTCAGGAAAGTAAATATTCATCACTGCTAACAATTAGTTAGCTCCAGCCCCCAGCTAACAGCAGAAAGTCCCATGTAATTAATGAAATGCTCCATGTTTGACAAATAAAAACCTGGCTTACACCCTACAGACAATCTCTGCGCACGTCTTACCTTTGTTGTTTTGGGTCAAAAGTTACCTTCCAGCTGTAAAAGAACGCTGCTACTTAGCTAGCTAGTTAATCTGAAATGCACTGTGAAGGTCCTGGTTGTTTATAGAGTTCAGTGTGCACTCTCTTTACCATATCTTTGGGGTGATGGCATTCTTTGACGCTTCCACCCACCAAGCAATTGTAGCAATTTTTTTTCTAGTTAATGCTGTAAACATTCTGCTACTGTGCAAACCTTTGTTTATTGTTGTACTGTATTAAAAAAAAAACAGACTGATATAAAAATAACTAATAGATAATTTCTCAGCCTTTGCTAGCTGTTTGTGTACTTTGTGCTCGCGCACTCGTTTGCTCACATCCTGTGCATCTCCTTGGGGCTAAGCCCCCCCTGTCCTTAAAACCTAGTGACGCCTCTGGCAAATGGCAAATTTCTTAATGTATATGGTGCACATCAGGGGCCTCATGTACGAAGGTTGCGTGTGTACAAAAACGTTCCGTACATACTCGCTCACGGAAAGGTTCAGATGTATCAAGAGCAGTGTTGAACCTTCAGGGCCTTCTACGCCTTCAGAGAAGGCCTAAAAAAAATTTGGACCAAAAAATAGGAGTATTAAATAAAAATTAATGTATATTTTTTAAATTTCTATCTCATTTAATTTAATACAATACATTTAATACATTTTCTCTCATCTATGTTCTAAAGTTTACTGTCAAGTTCACATCAGCAATGAAAGGATTACTGTCCTGAAAACATGTTATCCAATCAGAATCGTCCGTCTCTATCAAGGCCCGGTTAGCTGACTCATTAATTGGTTAGGACTTCACGAATCCCGGGGAAGGCCAAGCTATGTGTTTTCGTTTGGAGAGTGACGGGCAAATTGACCAATCACGGTTTGATTTCAAGTGGGCGGGACAAAAACAAAAGATTGTAGGCCTTCCTGAAGTCCGAACATCGGAATCTCGGCAGAGTGGTGAGAGCGGTTGAGAGTCAACCACTCAGATTTTTTTTTACATTTAATGCAAACCTTTATTGAAAATTTGAAAGTACAGACAATCAGATCATACATAGAAACAGATAAGTGGACTCAACCATAGACTCAACCGCTCAGAGTTAAATGGCAGCAGACGAGAGTGACGTTGTGGCTAGCTTGATAGCATCGCCTTTTTCAAGGCGGCCTTTCACAGAAAAACTTCAAATAATAAAAAACGGAAGACCAACTCCAGAACTGGAATTAAAAGAAAAGGTTAAGAAAGTGGAAAGGCATTTCAAGACCGAAAATTATCAACGATATCCATGGATGACGGACTGTAACAAAACAAACAGGCTGTAATGCTGGAGTTGTTTACTTTTTACAAGTGACAAGTCATCCACCTGGGTCAGCGGCGGATTTGTCAGCCTTACAAATCTGACAAAGTCAGCCCACCGACATCAAGATTCTGCGGCACACCTGCAAGTGATGGTCAGTTTGAAAACTTTTGGGAACACAAGAGTTGATCTTCAGCTAGATGAGCAGTGCCGTAATCACACTACGGCCCACAACAACAAGGTCAGGCAGAACAGAGAGAGAGAGGAAAAAAAAAAAGAAGAAAAGGCCTATGTTATAAGCCACCTTGATTATTATTTCAAGGGATTAATATTACTGGCCAAGTGGACATTCAGGAATTTGTATTTATTGCGGAGGTTGTCTATAAAAATCCCAGCGCAAATTGCGTGATTTCATAGCGCTGTCCATGGTGATGAAATGAGCCTCGGTGTCCGTGTCAGCAGCGTCACGGGGTGACATTCTGGGTGACCTCATTTTATATTTTCAGATTTTGTCTTTAGAGTAGGCTATGTTTATTTAATTTCAACTATGTAGCCTAAATGGTCTCCAGTTTTCTAAAGTTAATGTTGAGAATGTTTCTTGTTCCGGAGAATGTTATTGATGTTATGGTCTATTTGGTTACATCCTTGTCATCGTTAATTAAAGGATTGCAGTTGTTAAACCCTTTCAATTCATCGTACTGTTGCCTTTTTCCGTGATGATTTCTTTTCTTGACGGTGAAGGCCCAGCTGTAGTGCTCACGGTTCGCCACTGATCAAGAGTGAAATCTCCGGGAACTTGTACGTGCCTACGCCAACGCCATAGCTGGCTTACGCTGGCTTCTACAGATATTGATCCTTTGGCGACATTTAGAGGTGATGCCGGGAAACTGTCATAAATGTGAAAACTATTAGTCTGACCAATCGTGACAATGCTGGTCGACCCTGAGCAGAGCCATGCCGGCCGTGTGGGACGGAATTATCCGCATGTCAATCAGCAAACACCGCAATCCACGCGTATGATAGAATTTGCAAGCGCAAAGTCCAAATTCGTGACATGTAAATTTAATTTGCAAGCGCAAAGTCAAGATTCGTGATTTGTAAATTGGTATTTGCACAAAGGTGTAATGATTTATTCAAATGTTTGGAAACTTGCAAATTAAATCATACCAATCTGTACAAATATATCACTTCTCGCATTTGCATCTGTTTTGAAATTTCATTTGCGACTCTTACTTTCCGTGTGTGAAGTGTTGAATCTGCGTTTGCAGATCATCCAATGCGCACATTCATCCCTGCTTCCGTTTACATAATTTTGAGACATTCCTTTCGCATTTTTCCAATCCGATCCGTACGCGAAGGTCTCAACCCATGCGAGAGTCCCCCCCCCCCCCCCCCAAAAAAAAAATATTCCAGTAGGTGGCGGTGTTGATCCTGCTTTACCGATGTACATTCGTTCCCCACTCTATGAAGTACTGATGGCTGCCCATGCACTCCGGTGAGACAGACAACAAAGACGTGGTGAGTGAAATGCATCAGTTTTATGTTTACGATAACGTTTGTGTTTGAGACAGTGCGTTGGCATTTGGCATACAAAGACAATTTCTGTCTAGGGTCTAGCCTGAATGGTAACAAGGGGCGCTAACGTTTAGCTATGTGGCTAACGGTTAGCGTTAGCTAACTATTAGCGTTAGCCTAAAATGCGGCTCAGGAAAGGATGGACTGCACTGTTTTGCTGTTAAACTTGCTTATTCATTTTGACGAAATGATATACGAAACTAAGAAGTAGATGTAGGGGAAACACTTTAGGTCTGACACCAGAATATTATTATCAGGATCAGTTTTAATAGAATTACAGTAGCCATATTACCTAATGACACAAAAATGTTAATTTCCAATCATTTGTGCTTTGTGTGTATGTTTCAGCTGCTGTAAGGCGTAACCGTCTAACATCCGGGACCACAGGCCAGGAAATAGACTGGACCATCAAAAGATGGTTACATCTCTCTCCAGGTAGAGATGGTGGTAGACTGAAGAGGATGAAGAGAAAGCATGGACAGCACCATATCTTAAACTCGTGCTGAGAGTGGGGAGAATCCAATTTATCCAGTTTATGGACATGTGTAGAATCATAAATGTACAGTTTTTAAATTTGTTAAGTGTTTGTTAAATGTGCAGGTGTGTGTACTGTGTTGACATGACTAAAAAAAAATAAACATTTGCTTATTCAAGATTCAAGATTTCTTTATTGTCAATTTCTCAATACGTTAATAACATGGAAAAATCGAAAAAACATTTCTCTCATAATAATAATAAAAGAAAACCTAATTAGTTGAAAGTGAATGAAGTTGGCAGTGAAACAGTTACTAAGCGAACAGTTATAATACCAATTTACAAGTCAAGAATCTTGACTTTGCGCTTGCAAATTAAATTTACAAGTCATGAATTTGGACTTTGCGCACGCAAATTCTATCATGCGTGGATTGCGGTGTTTGCATATACGAATAATACTGAGCTCCATAAGAGAGGGGGATCTCAGGTGCAGGGTCAATTTAAATATAATTTGCTCAATTCCACGTTGATTGATATGTACAAAGGAAATGTGCTTCTGGATCTGAGTGTGCCCCACGTTTTAGTAGGACATCCACTCAAGTCTTTGTACATGAGGCCCCAGGACATTCTTTAATTAATATCATCAAAATGAGGAACATCCTGTCTCAGAGTGATGCTGAAACACCTGTTCATGCATTTGTGTCTTCCAGCCTGGATTACTGTAATTCATAATAATAATAATAATAATAATACATTTTATTTATAACGCACTTTACATCAAAGCAATGACCTCAAAGTGCTACAATGCACATAAAACAACATAAAGACTTTAAAACTAGACATTAAAAATAGCAGTTTTAGCCATAGGCTTTTATAAAAAGATGAGTCTTAAGGCCTTTTTTAAAAGAGTCCACAGTCTGTGGTGCCCTTAGATGCACAGGAAGAGTATTCCACAGGCTGGGTGCAGCTGAACAGAAGGCGCGGTCGCCCATGGTTCGAAGCCTTGTCCTTGGAGGCTGGAGGAGGTTGGCCTGTCCAGTGCGGAGATGGCGTGAGGAGGAAAGGGGGGTGATGAGTTGTTTGAGGTAACCGGGGGCAGTGCCATGGAGGCACTGGTGGGTCAGAAGGGAAACTTTGAATTCAATCCTGTACTGGACAGGAAGCCAGTGAAGGGATTTGAGGATGGGTGTGATGTGGTGGTACTTCCGCACCCCCATCAGGATCCTGGCAGCACAGTTCTGGATGTACTGCAACTGCTTGATGTTCTTGCCTGGGATCCCGATGAGGAGTGCGTTGCAGTAGTCCAGCCTGGAGGAGACAAAGGCATGGACAAGTTTTTCGGCATCACGGAGAGTGAGTATGGGGCGGAGTTTTGCAATATTCCTGAGGTGAAAGAAGGAGGTTTTGCAAAGGTGTTTAATGTGAGCCTCAAAAGTCAGGTGAGGGTCCATTCTGACACCGAGGTTTGTGACTGAGGATGAGAGGTGGATGTCATGGCCGGAGAAGGTGATGCTGGTGATGGTGGATGACCGGGTCTGGTGTGGAGTGCCAACAAGAATGGCTTCCGTTTTTGAACTGTTAAGTTGCAGGAAGTTAGCCGTCATCCACGCCTTTATCTCCTCCAGGCAGGTGGAAAGTGTGGAAAGGGCTGCAGAGGGGTTTGGGTTGGTTTTGATGTAAAGTTGGGTGTCATCAGCGTAGCAATGGAAAGATATTCCATGCTGGCTGATGACATGACCAAGGGGGAGCATGTAGAGCGTGAAGAGGGTGGGGCCAAGGACTGATCCTTGAGGGACACCACAGGTGACAGAGTGTGTGTCCGATTTAGCACCACCCAGGGATACATACTCTGTTCTGTCGGTGAGATATGATGTGAACCAGGCCAGGGTAGTGTCAGAGAGTCCAATGGAGGAGTGGAGGCGGTGTAGAAGGATGTGGTGGTCCACGGTGTCAAAGGCTGCGGTGAGGTCAAGAAGGATGAGAAGTGATGGAGAGCCAGCATCAGCCGCCATCAGTAGGTCATTTGTGACCCTGACAGGGCAGTTTCTGTACTGTGGCCAGAGCGAAAACCAGACTGGAACTTCTCATAAAGACTGTTAGTTATGAGGTGGTTGTGGAGTTGGGCAGAAACTACCTTTTCCAACACCTTTGACAGGAAAGGGAGGTTGGAGATGGGGCGGTAGTTGGCAGGTACTTCGGGGTCAAGGCTGGGCTTTTTGAGTAGTGGCTTAATGACAGCAGTTTTCAGAGACGTGGGGACATGGCCGGATCGGAGGGACTGATTGATGATTTTGGTGATCATGGGACTTATTGCAGAGGAGTGACTTTTTATCAGAGCTGAGGGAAATGGGTCCAGGTCACAGGTGGAGGGTTTCATCTTCCTTAGGAGGTCCTCAATCTCATGCTGAGTGATGTCCGTAAAACAGCAGAGGAGCTGGGTGGTCCCAGATTGAGGGTCAGTGGAAGTAACTGAGGGGGGAGAGGGGCTAGGGAGAAGAGGGGGCGGGGGCGGGGCAGCAGATACAGCGGGGGGGCTGGAGGGCAGGAGGACGGGGGGGCTGGAGAGACAGGAGCGGATGTTTTCCACTTTCATTTTAAAAAAGGAGATGAAGCTGTTACACCGCTCCTGCGTGTTATCTGAGTATAGGGGGGGTCTGAGGTTTAAGGAGATGATTTATGGTTGAAAAAAGTTGCTTGGAGTTACCAGGGCTATTGTTGATTATGTGGGAGTAGAACCGGGACCGTGTGTCACTGAGGGACTTGCTGTAGGCCTTCTGATGTTCCCGGTAGGCTAGCTTGTGAACAGCAAGTCCTGAATCCTTGAAACGCCGTTCAAGGACACGTCCTGTTCTCTTCTGTAAACGCAGCTCCCTGGAGTACCAGGGGGCTGAGCGTGTGAAGGTAACGGTTCTGGACTTGAGTGGGGCATGACGGTCCAGAAGGGTGCTGAGTGATGAATTGTAGAGATCCACAGATTCAGTGACTGAAAGTGGGTTGGCAGCAGAGAGATGACGGAGGTCAGTAGTCAGGGTGACTGGGTTGATGCTCTTAAGGTTCCTGAAACTGATTTGTCTGCTGGGCTTACTGAGGGGGGACAGGGTGGGTAGCTCCATTGAGATGGCCTTATGGTCGGACACGCCCAGATCATGCACCGAGAGATTGCTGATGGTGGTGGAGTTGGTGATCAGCAAATCAAGAGTGTGGCCTTTGGAGTGTGTTGGGACATTGACGTGTTGGGTGAGGTTGAGACTGTCAAGAAGATTAGTGAATTCAGCTACAGAGTAGGAAGGGGGGTCGTTAACATGGATATTAAAATCACCGAGACTGACTATCTAGCTCTCCAAATAGCTCTTTAAAGAACCAGACATTTCATGCAACTGTAAGAACAGCTACCTCTGTGCGGACTTCCACCAACCTAACATTTTTTTCTTTTGTCTCATATCTTGTTTACCCACAGATGTTTCGGAAAAAAGCATATTCCTCCTTGAGAATGAAAAGGATGACAGAAAGCTCTAGATGTAATATTTTCTTTCTTTGTTAAAAAAACAAAAAACAGTAGAGCTATTAATATTGAGCGTTGTCATAAGAAACCACACTAATAGATATGGAAACTCAGCCCTCCATTGAACCTCCTGATGAAATTAAATAAATTTGAGGACAATTAAAAGGTGTACTGTAATATTTTTTTTCTCTTGTTTCTCAGGACTGTAAACAAGATGTTTAAAATAGTATAAAGCGTTTAAACCTCTGAATGGATTACTTGTAGGGTTTCTATTGTCTGTAGCAGATGAGATGTTTGAGAAAATTATCCTCTGTGATTTGGATTGTGAATGCATCCCAGGTGGTTTCAACTTTGACAGCACTAAATGTTCAACTGAAAACATGCTTCTTCTTTTTTTTAACACTATCAAATTTCTGAGAAATTAGAGTTTAACCGAATCACAATTGTTTTACTCTGTGAAAATGTCATTTTCCCCCAGAAATAGGTAATGTCATAGAGGCGTGAATTAAAGTCCCTGTGATCCGGGGCGGTTCTTAAAGTTTTGATTCTGGTGTTCAAAAGCAAACAATTATTTAGTCCAAATAAAAACAATGTTTTGTGACAGATATTGTGTAATACACAATTCTGATTGAAAACTAACTTTGCAGATGACAATAAAGTGGTCTATAAACTGAATATTTCTTTGAACTACTGGTTGGACAACATACATACATTTAATATAGAATAAATGTAATTTTACTTTATCTTGTTATTTTGTAGATTAAATGATTAACTGAAAAAATGCAGAATAATTTATAATGAAAAATGTTAATAGGTCAAACTTGTCTCACGACTACACAAATGGTGATCAAGTCTGATGCTGTGGGGCTTAAAACTTATTCTGTCACATCATGTGAAGATTTCTTTCTCCTTCAGCAACCAAAAGGCAATTTGGTCCAATCTATCATCACTGTAGTCATTGTTTTGTCGTTAACAATAATAAGTAGTAGATAGTAGTATTTTGCGCCTTGATTGTATTGAGACTTCTCCTTTTCTGCATCCCACTGACCAAATTAATAAGTCTGTTTAAAATGCCACAGTCTTCATTTTTGGTTTACATGGTTTACATTTATATGTGAAGAAGCTGCTGGTAGTTTAGCTTCCTAAGGTCTGTCAGAAATTGCTCAACCTCCAGTCTTACTCTACTGTGCCCTTAGTGGGTCTTCCTTGGTTTTGTGGGCAGGGCATGGGCACTGATGGAAAGTTTATGTACATATAAGGCTGTTCTTTTATATATGTTTTTTTTCAGTATTACCACCTTGTATTTCCACACCCTCATTCTGTCTTGACCTCTCTCCTACTCCCTTCAGGTAGTATAGACCGTGGGCAGAGCTTGTCCTTCCATGAGGTGCATGACCAGCGCGGGGTAGAGATGAGGGCTGCAGCCGAGGAGTCATCCAATAGCAGCAACAGTGTTGGAGGTGGTGGCAGCACTGTCCTGCAGCGCCTCCTGCAGGAACAGATGAACCGAAATTATGTGTTGCAACAGCAACAACAAGCAGGAGGAGGTGGTGGAACTGGGGTGGGTGGTGCAGGAGGTTTCTCAGTACAGGGACAGGTAAGCCCCTCTGATGATCACTCGATGACGCCCCACATTGCCCGGCAAGAGCCACAGGGACAGGAACTGCAGACTGACAATGGCCTGGAGAAGCTGGGCTCCACCAGAGTAGGAGGAGGGGGTGGGAGCAGTTTAGGGGGTGTAAGTTTAGGTACTGCTGGAGGAGGAGGTAGTAGTGGAGGTGGTGGGAACAGCCAAGGGCAGTGCCCAAACCCAGAGGACCTCCCTACATACGAAGAGGCTAAAGTGCAGTCACAATATTTTCGTGGCCACGGTCCTCCTCCTCCTCAACCTCTGCAACAGAACAACCCACCACAGCAGCCTCCTCTCTCTGCCACGGTGAGCACCACCTTCTATGTAACTGGGGTGAGCAGTGCCAAGGTGCGCACTGAGGGTCGCCCCACAGTGCAGCGGGTGAGTGGTGCAGGGAAGGTGCACCAAGATGATGGACTAAAAGATCTGAAGCAGGGACACGTTCGGTCTCTCAGTGAGCGACTTATGCAACTCTCCTTGGCTACCAGTGGCGTGAAGGCTCACGCCCCTGTCACTAGTGCACCACTCTCTCCCCAGCTGCCCCCTCCAGGGCCACCTGGTGACTATTACAAGCCACACCCTCGTGGCCCACCTCCAGACTACCCTTTCAAAGTAACTGCTTCTCCTACCAAGCAGCGGGAGCCTGGAGGACATTTTTACCAGGAGCACAGAGGGAGGGAACACTCCAGGGAGGTGCCTCATGTCCGATACCAGCCTCCACCAGAGTATGGCTCATTCAGGTAAATAATACACAATCACTCATCTTTAATCAATACATCTAGTAATAGTTATATAATGAAAATGGGATTATGGTGCAGACTCTCCATTTTCATTTGAGTGTGCAGTATATGGTAATGTGACTCAATATTATCATTTACAGGTGTTCAAATTGAGGTTTTTATCAAGCATGAGAAAATTGAGACATATTGTTCAATGTACATTTGAGTTACAAATTTATGTTAAACTGGGGCGGCTGTGGCTCAGTTAGTAGAGCAGGTTGTCCACTAAATAGAGCAGGGGTGTCAAACTCATTTGACATACAACCCAATTTGATCTGAAGAGGGCCGGACCAGTAAATTAATAGCATAATAACCTATAAATAAGAACCAGTCCAAATATCTCCCGTTTTCTTGGTGCAAAGAAGTACAAGTATATTATACCTCAAAAGTTTTAAGAAACAGTGCAGTTTCACCACATTGCTGCTGGTCTCGGTGCTGTGTTACGTCCACAATTCATACTGAAATAGTGTGGCCCCTACTGGACAAATTACGAATAGCAGTAACTGTAGTACTTCAAATATTTTGTCTTCAGTGTAATTTTCACACTCGGCAAATTCATCCCGTGGGACAGATTTTAACCTCTGGTGGGAGACACAGGACATCTGTTTTTTAATCTTTAAATGTGGCGGATGGAATGGAGACACTGTTCCAAATGGCTTTAATATGGATAGGATCTATAGATAGATATTTTATTTATGTTATTTTCCAGATTTCAGTACTGGCATTTTTACCACTTCTGGGTTTTAGTACCAAAACTTTCTTATTCTTTTTATAAGCACATTTCTATATAAAACCATTATCCATTAAACAAAATAAGCCAAAGTTATCAAAAGCAGTCTGCAAGACCTGTGATTGGTCCACGTGGTAGTAATGTGTGTGCTTTAGTATTTCCAGCTACTTCTCAAACTCTGCAGTTTTCAAATTGATTGTTTTGGATCAATAACAATGGAACACATCGAAGAAAGGTTAACTGAGGAGGTTTGGAGCTACAGACATTTGTAAGACTTATCTGTGGGGAGAACGCTGCTCCAGTGCCCGCTGGTTTTGGGTAGGAGGGCAAGCAGTTTATATGCTGGGTGGGAAGCATCCTCGACAATGTTGCATGCTCTTCGCAAACAGCAATTTTTATGCGATGAGTATACGTTTGGCAGTTTTCACCACCATCTGCAGTGCTTTACAGTCCGACATTTCCCATACCAGACTTTGATACAGCTGGTTAGGGTGGTCTTAATAGCACAGCAGTAGAAGTTCACTGGGATGGTTGAAGAGAGGTGGTTTTCCCTCAATGCTTTATATGTTGGAGGACAATAACAAGTCCTCAGAAATGTGGATGCCCCGGAACTTGAAGCTGGTTACACAATCAACCGCTTTCTCGTTGATGTGAATGGGAGTGTGCTTGCTACCTTTCTTCATCCTGAAGTCCATGATACGCTCTTTGATTTTGCTTGTGTTGAGAAGCAGGTTATTGTCAGCGCACTACATGGCCAAGTCCTCCACTTCCTCCCTGTAGGCTGTCTCATCGTTGTCACTGATGAAATTGGAGTAAATGTTGTCCAGGGTCTTGTTTCCTCTTGCTTAAAACCTAAATAAAAATAAAATAAAAACTATTTAGTTGTGTCCCATGTTGTTGTCTAATATGTTACTTTTAATGAAAACACCAGTTCAGAGGTAATCGAGTCTTCTAAAATGTGATCAATTCCCAGCAAGTATTTTCATCTGTCTTTTACGAAGCTATTGGCGACAGGACAAGTAAGTGTCCTCCTCCTTTGATTATTTTTTTTTAAGTAATGTAATGTTCTCTGCTTACTATCATTTTCTATTATGTCACTATTGTATCGGTAGCTGTTGGCCGAAGACACTAAATGCATCCACAGCTGTCACATATTGTCTCTGCCACATCATGTCTTTATTGGTAAATGAAAAATTGATAGTCTGCTTTACTCAGCTTTAAGATAATAGTTCAGACATATTTATCATTATGTACACCAACAGTGTGTAATACGGCAGCTGATTTCACTTCAGGTCCAGTAAGGAGGGTTTGGTTCACTCTCAGAAGCCCCTTCACCAGCATAGTCCCACCTCCTCAGTCACTTCTTTGGGCTCCTTGTCTCGCACCCAGTCCTCCACTCTCAGCAGCATGCTGACTACCTCCCACTCCTCTCATCCTTCCTGCCCTCACCAGCAACCCCAGAGCCAGGGAGAGCCCTTCGCCAACATGGGACCTCGGAGTCCACATGGTATTGCCTCCCACCAAATGGTGGAGCCTTTCACTCCTGGGCCTATTCACCCAATGTTGCAGAGGGGGCATGGTTTCCCTCCTGACACCTACGGCTCCACTCCAAGGATTCACCATCAACAGCAGCAGCAGCAGTTACCTGGACATTTCCCCCTTCCCCTGCTGCATTCCTACTCCCACCCGCAGGGGGAGCCCTTTGCTATGATGGCCCGTGCTCACAAGATGGTAGATATGCTGACAGAGGAGAACAGAATGCTAAGGCAGGAGATGGAGGCATGTCGCGAGAAAGTCACCAAGCTGCACAAGGTAACTTCCTCTCCATAATAGCTTGATAAAGCACTGGCCCGCTAAGCCAGGGATAGTGGCTTCGTGTCCCACCAGGGGTAGATTGTACAAAAGCTTACAATAACTAAAATAAGAAAAAAAAGAAACTGAAAGTCTAAAATTGTTCCTTCTATTTGTACTAGTCTCAAAGATACCAAATATCACCTGAACGTAGTTTGGAAATCCCTCATACTCATTTCCATGTAAGTGTATTCTTAAGAATGAGATTCCAGCAGATTTTTCAAGCTGAGTTGTTGTACTATGTAATTCTGACATTGTACTTTACACACACCACAAAACAAGCATTTTGTACAAAAAACATTGGATAAATGTTAAATGAAATACAAATAATGCATAAAAAATGTATATGTGATTCAAAAGAGAGGATTGTTACTTGCTTTGAACAAAAGCACTTAGATGAATAGATTGAATTATAATGTGAAGTTGTGACATGTACTTTATGCTAGAGGAGTGGAAGATGTTCATACAAGCTTGAAATCATCTCATCTACTTAAAATTGGCAGTTCATCCAAAATTATATTCCACATAAATCTAGACGCAACAGGATGCTAGACGAAAGACAAATTAATAACATCTTTGTGTTTACTGTATCCTTTTACTCTTTTTGTATCCGTGAACAGCTGGAAACAGAGATCCAGCTGGTGTCAGAGGCTTATGAAAACCTCTCTAAGACCTCCTCCAAGAGGGAAGCTCTGGAGAAAACCATGAGGAACAAGCTAGAACTGGAGGTGCGCCGGCTGCATGATTTCAACAGGGACCTCCGAGGTGAGAGAGCATGGAGTTACTTATACTTGCCTCTTGTGTGGTTTGCCTTTTGCACAAGTTTTACAAAAATGTCTGGTCATTTATTTGGAAAGAGGGACTGCAGGTTAAATATGGCCATACTGTATATGGAATTTGGATGCATAGTCACAACAAAAACATTTATTGGAAGGCTCCATTGTTCATGTAGATTAAATTTACACATTTACCACTGCTTGTCTAACATTTATTTACAGTGCCAAAGTATTCTTCCCTTGGTTTATCCCCTTTTATTGCTTTAATAAATGGTCACATAGTCAATGTAGTTTGGCTTTTATGACCAAAACTATGAAAGTAATGCCAATTAATTAAATACAGTATATGAAATGTAAAATAAGTGATTGCATGAGTATTGCACTGTTATAGTTTAGTAGATGTGCCTTTGCCTGCAATCACAGCACTGTGTGAATACATTTCCATCAGGCTTACACAACTGGACACTGCAATTTTACTCCAATCTTCTTTACAAAACAAAAATACATATTGCTTTGTCTTCATTGTGCAATTGCACCCCGGAATACAGATTAATCAGGCACAGTAGTCTTTATACTACTGTCACTACTTGCGAAACTATTGGCATCAACTGCCTGGACCTCAGCTGAATTCACTTTAGAGGGAGTTTCTGCTTAAGCAATCTCTTATTTGACATATATTTTAAATTAATTGATATTCCTTTGTGGAACTGTATTTTCAATTTGACAGTAGTTTTGTTTTGTAAGTCTTGTCAATCTTTTTAGAGGCACTGTTCATATGGGTTTGATTTTTTTAATTAACTAGAGAGATGAAAGATGCATTATTGACTCAAAATAGACAGCCACAGCTCAAAGCAAGAGACTGATGTCCGAAACATCTAGACCATGATCGTTAATGTTTATTTTTGTTGTCTTGTAAGTTTTTTTTGCCATATTAACAGTGAATAAACACTTGAGTGGACTGCACCTCTGCACTTCATCTCAGCTTCAAACCTTTGGATTAAAGAGGAGGCTTAGATTATAATTGAGATTATAACTCCAATCCTGGTTTCCATACGAACCATAATCTCCGGTAATAAAGGTAAATAAAGACATCTTTGAATGAGGAAATACTTATCTCAACCAGAACTGCTGCTATTACCAACATTTTTTGGTGAATTGCTGTAATTCAAAAAGTCAAAGTAGATGCTGATCTAGAGGAATACACGTCATCTGTGCTGTCCTACCCACAAAGATAATCATGGTCTTTCCTAACCAGAAGCCATGGGTGGACAGCACAGTGAGGCCCCTGCTAAAAGCCCAGGATGCAGCCTATAGATCAGGAGACAGGTTGGCTTGCAGCAGGGCCCGGAAAGAACTGAAAAAGGGATCCAGTGTGAAAACACCGGTACAAGCAGCGCATTGAGGAGCACTTCGACGACAACAACCCACGTAATATGTGGAAAGGCATCAGGACATAACCGACCACAAGCGCAGCGACCAGCAAGTCAGCCATGACCCCACTCTGCCTGGCACCTTAAACAGCTTCTTTGCACGCTTTGACTCTCCAAGCAGAAGAAGGACTATACACATTCCTGAGCCAGAGGTGCAACATCAGCCTCTTGTCCTGCAACGGCACCAAGTGACCTCCACCTTGAGGAGGATCAACACCAACAAGGCTGCAGGTCCAGATGAGGTGTCGGGTCGGACCCTGAAATCATGTGCTGACCAACTGGCAGAAGTTTTTCTGGACATCTTCAACCTGTCTATGCAGCTTTCCATGGTCCCTGTCTGCCTGAAGTCCTCCATCATTGTGCCTGTGCCCCAAAAAACAACCTGCCTCAATGATTACCGTCCCATCGCTCTGATCCCAATCATCATGAAGTGCTTTGAGAGGATCCTCCTAGTACATCAAGGACGCCATCCCTGCTGGCCTGGTCAGCCTACAGTTCGCCTACAGGGAGAACCGTTCTACGGAGGATGCTGTCTCACTAGCACTTCACACGGCCCTGACTCACCTGCAGGTATTTGTGGACTTCGGTTCAGCCTTCAACACAACAACGGCTCTTCTGTCTCAGGAAGTTGAAGCGGAGTGGACTCTCTTCACAGCTGCTCATAAACTTCTACAGAGCAACCATCGAAAACATCCTGTACCCCCCCCCCCCCCCCCATGGACACTTTACAAATCATTGCAATATTTGCACTATATTAGGACTACAAGGTTTGCTGCTAACTATTCACTCATATGTATATATCTGTACAGCTGTATTTTTACTTTTTATCTTTTCTCACATAATGACAATAAAGGATTCTTGGCCCCCAGGATGCACTGACATCGCATTTGGAGGTGATCTGGGTCGCATGTGTCTGCATTGCTTTGGTAGTGTGAATGCATTGCGTCCTGGGTTGCATTAAAAACTGCCTATGCTCAAAAGCGGTACTCCTGCGTCAGTAGTGCTCTGCCTCATTCATTCGGAAAAAAACATACGGCTGTACATACACTGCCTGGCAAAAAAAAAAAGTCGCCACCTGGATTTAACTAAGCAAATACGTACGAGCCTCCTATTGGAATATTACTGCATGGGTGATTATCTTTCAGCTGGAACCCCAACTGATGCAATGAGTAGCTTCTCATTTCATAAACAACCATGTCGAAAGACACATCCCCTGGAAAAGACGTTAGTCTGTTTGACAAGGGTGAAATCATTGGTATACACCAAGCAGAGAAAACATCTAAGGTGACTGCAAAAACTACTGGGTTAAGAAGAACTGTCCAATGCATTATTAAAAACTGGAAGGATAGTGGGGAACCATCATCTTAGAGGAAGAAATGTGGTTGGAAAAAAATCCTGTCTGATTGTGATCGGCGATCACTTAAACGTTTGGTGAAGTCAAATCGAAGAAAAACAACAATAGAACTCAAGGCTATGATTAATAGTGAAAGTAGGAGCATTTCCACACGTACAATGCGAAGGGAACTCAAGGGATTGAGACTGAACAGCTGTGTAGCCTTAAGAAAACCACTAATCAGTGAGGCGAATCAGAAAAAAAGGCTTCAATTTGCTAGGGAGCACAAAGATTGGATTCTGGAGCAACGGAAGAAGGTCATGTGGTCTGATGAGTCCAGATTTACCCTGTTCCAGAGTGATGGGCACATCAGGGTAAGAAGAGAGGCAGATAAAGTGATGCACCCATCATACCTAGTGCCTACTGTACAAGCCTGTGGGGGCAGTGCCATGATCTGGGGTTGCTGCAGTTGGTCAGGTCTAGGTTCAGCAACATTACGTTATGTGCCCAAAGAATGAGGTCAGCTGACTACCTAAATATACTAAATGACCTGGGGCCTCATGTACGAAGACTTGTGTGGATTTCCTTCTAAAACGTGGCGCACGCTCAAATCCAGAAGCACATTTGCTTTGTACATCCCAATTGATCACACATGTTGTACCCGACCCCTCCCTGTCCATGCCCCTTTTGAATATGCAAATTATATTTAAATTGACCCTGCACCAGAGATTCCCCTCTGTGCATGATCAGAAAATGAAAACATAAGAATGAGTAAGACGGGAAAAAATAAGAATTTCACAGAAGCGAATTGGAGACGCTACTCACTGGAGTGGAGGTGCGCAAAAATACTCTTTGGCATGCTGTCCTCCGTGCGCCACAAAGTTGGTTAATTGCATTTGTGCATCACATATGATCTGTACATTGATCAAATTAAAATGTTTCATAATGTGATAGTGATGTTATAGCAATGTGTGTGCAGTCGATAGCTCTCGCTGCAAATTGCGCTTTAATGTTGACCTGTTCAGATGCATTGTTTGGGAATTTGATATACTTGGCTGACATGTGGATAACTCCGTCTCACATGGCTGGCATGGCTCTGCTCAGGGTCGGCCGGCACGGTCCCCATCAGCGGGACTAATTGTTTTCACATTTATGACAGTTTCCCAGCATCACCTCTAAGTTCAATTCAGTTCAATTCAATTTTATTTATAAAGCGTCAATAATAATACAAATCGTCTCAAGACGCTTTACAAAACCCGGCCTGAAACCCCCAGCGCAAGCCTGAAGGCGACGGTGGCAAGGAAAAACTCCCATTTAACAGGAAGAAACCTTGAGCAGAACCCAGCTAAGCCATAACTAAGGGATGGTTCAGTCCAGCCCTAACTATAAGCTTGATCAAAAAGGAAAGTCTTAAGGCTGACCTTAAAAATAGAGAGGGTGTCTGCCTCCCGAACCCAAATTGGGAGCTGGTTCCACAGGAGAGGAGCCTGATAGCTGAAAGCTCTACCTCCCATTCTACTTTTTGAAATTGTAGGAACCACAACTAGGCCTGCACTTTCAGACCGAAGTGATCTGTTGGGATGATATGGTACAATGAGGTCTTTAAGATATGATGGACCAAGCCTTTAAGTGTCGCTAAAGGATTAACAGCTGTAGAAGAAACAAGTTTGCGGACATTTGCATTTACATCTGAACTTTTCCATGAGCGAGTACGTACGGAATGTTTTTGTGCGCATGCAACCTTCGTACATAAGATAAGATAAGATAAGATAAGATAAGAAAAACCTTTATTCGTCCCACAATGGGGAAATTGCAGTTTGCAACAGCATGCAGAAAAGATATAATAATAGATATATAATAATAGATATATTGCACATATTAGGAGTGCTCCTTGTGGAGCCTAACAGCAGCATGAAGGAAAGACCTTCTGTATCTTTCCTTCACACATCGAGGGTGAAGCAGTCTGTCACTGAAGCTGCTCCTCAGTCCTGTCAGGTCACCGTGCAGGGGGTGGGACTCATTGTCCAGCATGGAGGACAGTTTAGCCAGAACTCTCCTGTCACCCACCTCCCTCACTGAGTCCAAGGGGCAGCCCAGGACAGAGCTGGACTTCCTGATGACCTTATCCAGCTTCTTCCTCTCCCTCTCTGTGATGCCACTGCTCCAGCAGACCACTCCATACAAGATGGCTGATGCCACTACAGAGTCATAGAAGGTCTTCAGGAGTGCCCCTTTCACTCCAAAAGACCTCAGTCTCCTCAGAAGGTAGAGCCTGCTCTGTCCCTTCCTGTAGAGTGCATCAGTGTGGTGAGACCAGTCCAATTTGGTGTTGAGGTGAACACCCAGGTACTTATAAGAGTCCACTTGCTCAATGTCCATTCCCTGGATGTTTACTGGTGAGGGGAAGGCAGAACGGCGTCTACGGAAATCCACCACCATCTCCTTGGTTTTCCCCGCGTTGATCAGGAGGTGGTTTCGCTGACACCAGTCTACAAAGTTCCCCGTCAGTCCTCTGTACTCTGCGTCATCATCGTCCCTGATGAGGCCTACCATCGCAGAGTCATCAGAGAACTTCAGCAGTACACAGCTGTTGGTGTTGTGTCTGAAGTCTGCTGTGTAGAGGGTGAAAAGAAAGGAGGCCAGGACAGTCCCCTGAGGGGCACCCGTGCTGCTGGTGAGCAGGTCAGACGCACAGTTCCTGCTTCTTACAAACTGTGGTCGGTTTATGAGGTAGTCCAAGATCCATGTGGACAGCTGGTGGTCCACACCCATCCTCTCCAGTTTGTCCCTCAGAATCACCGGCTGGATGGTGTTGAATGCACTGGAGAAATCAAAAAAGGTGATTCTCACAGTGCTGCCGGGCTCTTCCAGGTGAGAGAGAGCTCGATGTAGCAGGAAGATAACAGCGTCCTCCACTCCAACATTAGGACGGTAGGCAAACTGTAGTGGGTCCATGGAGGGGCCCACCTTAGAGCGGAGATGTCCCAGTATCAGTCTCTCCAGTGTCTTCATCAGGTGGGATGTTAGAGCCACCGGTCTGCTGAGTTCTTTAGGGTGCGATGTTTTGGGCACCGGTACCACGCACGAGGTCTTCCAAATCTGTGGTACCACTCTCAGCTCAAGGCTCAGGTTGAAGACATGCTCCATAACTCCACACAGTTCATCTGCACAGGACTTAAGGAGCCTGGAGCTGATACCATCCGGTCCAGCTGCTTTCCTCACTTGTATCTTCCTGAGCTCTTTTCTCACCTGGTCTACTGTGAAGGACAAGGGTGGAGGATGAGTGACTCCATCTTGGTGAAACGATGTGAGTTCATGGTCTGGTGAGCCAAAGGTGTGAGAGGCTGAGTGAGGAGGGCATAAGCCAGGTGACAGCAAGTGAGGGACCAGCTGCATAGGAGGAGGAGTGGGTGTTTGATCAAACCTATTGAAATGTAGATTTAGGTCGTTAACCCACTGTCGATCCCCCTCAACCTGTGCATGGGGTGTTTTATAGCCCGAAATGGTTTCCAGGCTTCTCCACACACCTCTGATGTTCTGCTGCTGCAGCTGCTCCTCCATCTTCCTCCTGTAGCTGGCCTTTCCCTCCCTGATCTTCTTTCTCAGCTCCTTCTGCACAGTCCTCAGCTCCTCCTTATTCCCTGATCTGAAAGCTCTCTTCTTCTCCTTCAGCAGAGCTTTAATATCAGGGTTAATCCACGGCTTGTTGTTTGAGAAGCACCGTACCACCCTGGAGGGAACGGTGTTCTCAAAGCAGAAGTTTATGTATTCTGTTATGCAGTCTGTCATGGCACTGATGTCCTCCCCATGTTGATCACAGAGTTCTGTCCACACAGTGGTGTTGAAGCAGTCCCTGAGAGCTGCCTCACTCTCCGCAGTCCACCTCTTCACCATGCGTGGGACCACAGGCTGCCTGTGTACAGTAGGTTTATACACAGGCTGCAGGTGCACAATGTTGTGGTCTGCTCTTCCTAGGGGAGGGAGGGGGGATGCAGAATATGCCTCGTTGATGTTTGCATAAAACAAGTCCAGTGTCTTATTGTCTCTTGTGGGGCAGGTGACATACTGAGTGAATGTGGGCAGAACCGATGAGGGAGAAACATGATTGAAGTCCCCAGAGATGAGGAAGAGGGCCTGTGGGTGCTGTGTCTGCAGCTTGTTGGTAACTGAGAGCAGGGCATCAGAAGCTGTGTCTGTCTTAGCATATGGGGGGACGTACACTGCTATCACAATAGCATGTGAAAACTCCCGTGGCAGATAGTATGGCCTCATGCTAACTGCTAACAGTTCAATGTCCTTACTACACAGTTGTGCTTTAACCATGCAGTGTGTAGATTTACACCATCTCTCGTTCACAAACACAGCCAGGCCTCCTCCTTTCACCTTACCACTGTCAGCTGTTCTGTCTGCCCGCAGAAGATGAAAATTGTCCAGCATAACAGTGGCGTCCGGGATGCTCGGTGGAAGCCAGGTCTCCGTGAAAAGAAGGACGCTGCTCTCTCTGTACTCTCGTTGGTATCGTGATAGCGCGGCCAGTTCGAACATCTTATTTGGCAGCGATCTCACGTTGCCCATGGTAACGGAGGGGAGAACAGGTCTGAATCGTCTCTTCTTTTCTTGATGTAGTTTTCCTGCTCGGCATCCACGGCGGGTCTTACGAAGCATCTCCGTGGGGATCTCATGTCTGTCCCGAGGAAACACTACAGCGTTACGCAGGGCGATCAGCTGTTCCCTCCTGTAAACAATGCGCAGGTTATTCCATCAATGGATTTTTTCTTCCCTGATGGCACGGGCATATTCCAAGATGACAATGCCAGGATTCATTTGTCTCAAATTGGGAAAGAGTGGTTCAGGGACCATGAGACATCATTTTCACACATGGATTGGCCAGACCTTAACCCCACTGAGAATCTTTGATTCACAGAATGACACAGTGAATGCGTGCTGTAATCAAAACTAAAGCCAGTCAACAAAATATTAGAGCCTGTGATTTTTGGCCAGGCAGTGTATATCCCTATATACTTCAGAATTTGGGTTGTTGTTGTGAAGGGGTTTTTCTTCACCATGGAAAAGGATTCTGCGATCATCAACCACTGGTATCTTCCGTTGAGTTCCAGGGCTCATCAGTGTGCTTTTTGTTCTGAGAATGTACCAAACTGTTGATTTGGCTACTTTTAACATTTCCATTATCTCTCTGATGGATTTCTTTTTTCTTTTTTCTTAACCTAGGGATGCTCTGTTGTACTTTCATTAAGATCTCCCTTGACTGCATGTTTCGGATTCACCGTAGCAGCTTCCAAATGAAAATGCCACACCTGGAATCAATTCCAGACCTTTTACCTGCTTAACTGATGATGGATTGACAAGCTGTAATTCCTGAACCCATGTGAATACCATCAAATTACAACTAAGTCAGAATTGATTATATAACTGTATCGTGAATAAGTTTTGGTAAACAGACAAAATAACAAAACTTGTGTCAGTGTCCAAATGTATATGGACTTGTTGTGAATATTGTGAATCTTGTGTTTGTCCGCGTGTTTGTCCAAACACCAAGCATTTGTGTTATTTGCTGTCTTTGTAAAGATCGGATGGAGACAGCCAATAAGCAGCTTGCTTGCAAAGAATGTGACAGTTCAGAGGACAACCGTAAAACCATCTCCCAGCTGCTCACACAGAGTAAGTGCTACACACACACACACGCACACACACACACACACACACACACACACACACACACACACACACACAGACCCTGGAGCATTTATCATTCAGTCATTTGATGTTCCAGTGAGATTGTAAAATGAAAAAACTACTGTTTTCATAATTTGAATTGATTCTGAAGTACAAACTCATGGTGGTGATGCATGGTGGTCATACTGTAACTGCAAAAGCCATGTACTCTATGACAACACAGCTTCAGCCCGTCTTGGAAAAAAGACAAAGTACGCAACACTGCTTCTTTCTGTTTTCATTTTAAACTGATCTATCATTGAAAGATCTGCTTAATGCAGTTTAATAGTTTCTCACACTGCCTGTGATAAACTTCCTCAAATGTAAGCACACACTCAACCAAACAGGTCGGATTATGGTAAAATTCAACAGTTCACAACAGAGAATTAAAATTCAGATGAATAAATAGTACAAAGCCAGCCTTCAGGATATCCAGTATCATCGTGCTGCTCCAGACGTTAGATGTTATCACAACATTAAGTCAGTGCTGCAACCAAGGAGCTGCTCAGTGTCTCAGTCAGTGGTTTTCCTTTGGGGCATACTTCAGGGTAAATGGTTGTGAAAGAAATCTAACGCCTCCAAAACCGAAGAGATGGAGGTTTATTTTGAAATTTGCCTTGTATCCAATCATAAATGTGCCTGTTGGATATACCCAATACTTAATCTTAACTACTAACCACTTCAGAGACCATCACAGGAAATTTCCATGAGGCTGTTTTCTCATTAAAAAGAAAAACACTTTAAACTTATTTTCATACCACACTAATAATTAAAAATTTGAGTGAGTTTTGATCTCTATACAATAGGCACCCAAAAGCAACACATTAAGTCTTACTTAGTATCACTCCCTCAAGAGGGACTGGTATAATGGTCAGTTTCCCCTTGTTGTCTGAACAACAAACTGACCGGGATGGGGGGTTAAGATTTTGGACTTCATTAAGAGGATATTTTTGGTTGTGAGAGGTTCAAGACTTGTTAGATCATTTAAGTGTTCCATTGTCAGAGGTCTGCTGTTGATAATAGCCAGCACTTCATGCAGAAAGGTTCTTAATTAGTCACTGTTGAGCCTCTTGGCAGACTGATCAAGGGTCGCTGTAAGGACACTCCTGATCGTCTTGATTTGTCTCCCCCCATGTGGCTTGATGATGGGGTGTTCATTATGAACTCACAGCCATATTCTTTCAGCTGCTCATGGTCTACCTATTGGTACTTCAAAGTACTACAGTGACAGACACATCTACCCATTCGCTCACACAAGCACGCCGACCAGTGCCACATGGCACTCGGAGCAACTGGGGGTTCAATGTGGCTAACCCTCTGGTTCATGGACAACCTGCTCTACCTGCGGCTGTGGCTCAGTAGGTAGAGCGAGTTGTCCACGAACCGGAGGGTTAGCGGTTCGATCCCTGGAATGTGCCACATGTCAAAGTGTCCTTGAGCAAGACACTGTGCGTGGCACTGGTGTGTGAATGTGTGAGTGCTTGTGTGAGCGAATGGGTAGATGTGTCCGTGACTGTAAAGCGCTTTGAGTACCAATAGGTATAAAAGCAAGGCCATTTACCATTACCTATTGAGCCACAACGACCCTGCTTGTGTGCTCCTTCTGTACTTTCTACATGTTGTACACTTGTAAATGTGTGAGGCAACTGCGCTGCTGCATCCTATGACCCATATTCCATTGGATTGCAGTTCGTTTAGCTCCTCTTCCTTGATGATGCTCCTTTTCGTGAACGTGCTTGATAAGCAAGGACGTCACATGACCTTTCTTAGGTCTTAGGACTTTTCCACAATGGCTGACCTGGATGCTTGTGGGTAGAAGTTGGATCTTGTCAAACATCTTCCAACCCTGAGCACATCAGATTTGTAATAAATTGACTTAATTTCGAATCTGTCCAAAAGTACTCTAAGTCCATCTATCTCAAGCTAATTTCTGAGCATGGCACTTATCCTTGCTGCTACCACAACTGCAGTTAACGCAAGACGTGGCACTGTAGTTATTTGGAAGGAGCAACACGTGCCTTCCCCATGACCAGACAATGATGGACACCTGCAATAGAGTTGACTGCTCTGAAATAAGTGCACGCCCCATAACCTGTAACACTGGTGTCTGAGAAGTGATGAAGCTCTTACTGCTTAACATCTTTGAAATGTGCTGGTATGTAGCACCTGGTAATCTTTACATCTGACAAAGTTTGGAGCTCTTGTAGCGAAGCTCTTGTGGAAGAGGCTCATCCCAACCAACTTTGTCTCGACACAGTAGTTGTAAGATCTGCTTGCCAAGGAATGTGAAAGGTGCTAAGAACCCCAGTAGGTCATAGATAGAGGCTACGGTGGACAGCACTCCTCTTCGGGTCAGTGATGTTCTCTGACTCTGAACTGGAGGTCATCAGAGGACACGCACCACTTAACACAAAGACCCTTTCGAATGGTTCTCCGAAAGCCATGTCCAGATCTTTGATACTTTCAGCACACTCTTTGGTATTGACTTCAGTACCCTCTCACTGTTGGAAATGAACTTGTGTAGTCTGAGTTTACCTGTGCTGCAAAGCTCTCTTGCTTCCTTGACAAGCTTGATTACTTCAGCTTCAGACCTTACACTCACTAGTCCATCATCAACATAAAAATTACGATGGATGAATTTAACAGCGTTTTGGCTAAACTGACTCTGACCTTCTGTGGCTAGATGTTTAAGTACAAAATTGCCGCAGCCAGATGAGGATGCTGCCCCAAAATGATGAACTTTCATCTGAAAAACTGATGGTGGAGACTCAATATCGCCATTTTCCCTCCACAAGAATGTCATGTAATCTTGGTCTTCAGGCCTTACATGGAACTGATGGAACATTCACTCCACATCACATAATGGCAATGGGGCCTTTGTGAAACCTACAAAGAATTCCCACCGAGGTGTTTGTGAGATCTGGCCCAGTGAGAAGGTGGTCATTCAATGATGTATCTTGGATCCTTGCCAAACAGTCGAAAACAACACATTCATTTTTTTGAGGGTGCTATACCTGTGATGGGTTGATTGTTGAGTTCTTCTGCAGGGACCTTATCTGCATTACCGTGAACGATAATGTACCTCATGAAGTTCGCCGAGCAGTGCATGACTTATTGTAGGGTAGATTCGGTCTGGGTTGTTTGAAGGGTAGAGGCATTTCATAATGACCGTCTTGTTTGTGTTTGATGCCATCTTTAAGCGTACTCAAGAACAAAACATCCTCTTGAAAGGCACATACTTCATCTACAACCCTTTCACTGAAATTTGATTCCAAAACCTTAATTATATCATCTGGAGTGATCATTTCTTTGATCTGACTGTGGCAGATATAGTAAACTTAACTTTTGAGCTTTACAGTTGGTTCAGCCGTCACTTGCCTAATAATGATGTGGTGACTCACTCCAATTGCATCACTGTAGTGCTCACATGGTTTGCCATAACTCACGATACTCCAATCTAGATCAGTCATTTGAGCATAATGTTGGTTTTCCTCACCATATACAACTTCTCTTGGCATTCGAGCTTCTGGGCAGTTGTACCCGATCAGAAAAACAATTTCACAGTCCTTCAGAGAACCAGTGTATACTGCAAAATGCTCCATGTGAATCCAAGCCTGGGCAGTCTCTGGGGTCGGGATGTGTGTCCGATTAGCTGGGATGAATTCCAGAGTGTAAACTAATGGTACTGTGATTTTCTTAGAGGAGAATATCCCTCTTATTAGTAGGCCTTGGAGTCTCTTACAGGGTACAATTGTCCTTTTTGATTGACATTGTAGATAGTTTTAGTTTCACTTGTTCTATTCTTACATCTAGATCGCTTTGGGAATCTAGCAGAGCATAGACAATAATTTCTTTGCTTGAATCAAAGGGCGTTGACACATAGATGGGCACTATTGCTGAAGTTTGATTACTTTTGCCTTCCTGCACAACTCTCTTTCCTCAGTTATGCCTTGTGCTTGTGTTAATTGTGGCTTTCCTTCCTTACTGTTTCTTATTTCATTAAACCTGCCTCTCTTTGTTTCTTGTTCTTGTTTTGATTGATCACCATGTAGACATATAGGGTGACGTTTTGAGCAACTCTTGCAGACCATCCAGTTACTGCAGCTCTTGGATTGATGACCTGGATTCAAACGACCGCAACACAGTTTCTCTCTCTGTACAAACTTGGCTCGATCAACAACTGTCTTTTCATTGAATTTGTAATACTTGTCTAAACCATGTCCTGTTTTACAAAACACACAAGTGACTATGTTCTTTTCACTGGTGGTAGTGAATGTCTTGGCACCTACAGTTTGGTTTTTGGAAGCCACTACATTTTGAGTCTTGACCTTTGTTTTATCAGGTTCACTTTGCCGCAGTACATGGTAAGATGTTACAGGATTGCAAGCTATGCTATATTCCTTTGTTAGAAAAGTCACAAAATAGCTGAAATCTGGCTATCTTCTGTGTTCCATCTGGTATTCTGTGGCATTTCGGTTCCATCTGATGTTCAACCAGTCGGGTAGCTTGGCAGCAAGTTTTTGATTTTCAACTCCATCACTGAGAACATTCACATTCTCATTATGCCCAATGGCAGTTTCAGAACTGCTCATAAAGTCCACAAACTTCCTTAACTGACTACTCTCCCTTGAAGAAATTTTTGGCCAGGCATGTAATCTGTCCCGGAATTCTTTGGCAACTACAATAGGCTCCACCATATTGTTTGTAGAGCTGATCCCATACTGGGTTGTAAGCATCTTCTGTATTCAACAGAAAATAACCTTCTAGGGCCTCTTTCCCTGCTCCGTCGACATATTTCTGAAGGAAGAAGATCTTCTCTGCAGTTGGAATATTTTTCCTCTCAATCAGTGTGTGAAAGGAATACTTCCAATGATTAAACTTAAGTGGATCCCCACTAAAGATTGTAGACTCAGGAATAGGGAGTCTGATATGGCAGCTTGTGTAGCTACATGCTCAGCAGCAACTTCTTGTCTTTTAACTGAGGATGCATGAGAACAAATGGAATAAAAACTTTATTTTAGAATATCTAAACATTTAGAACAGTGACATACAATAAATTTTTTAATTCCAACTTGCCCCATTTTCTCAGATTTTCAATGTTCAACATTTTCAGTGTTCACATGATGGACAGAATGTAACTGTGTGCTTTCTGCAGATGTTTCTTGCATTTCACACAAGAGGTACTTGTTTTACTGTCCTCTCGGGAGGGACAGACCTGGCATCTTTTCTGTTTCTTTACACCTGGATCCACTGAATCCATAGCAGATTGGTTGGATGGACTGAAATTGACCTTTTCAATGTCTCTGAATCTTGGGAGTGATGAGTGCTTTGCCGAGTTCTTCCAGGAAAAGCCGACGTGGGGACAATTTGCCGGCATTCCATTGCTGGTTGATTTCAGTCCACAGGACATAGGCATTGTAAGCAGACACGTCCACAATAATAATAATAATAATAATAACTTTATTTATATAGCACCTTTCCAAAACAAGTTACAAGGTGCTG